>NC_062286.1:78330668-78656034 GCF_902655055.1 Lutra lutra
TAAAAGTGATTTCGAACCCATATTTACAGAAGAATTATTTATCCCACATATTACCTCAGGGACTTTATAAAGAGCTCATTTGAGTCTCTGTATATTAGTGCATTGTGAGTGAGTAGGTCAGCTGACTCACGCTGAGTAATCAACTTTCCCTGATCCCCAATCCCTGAGGAAGAATTGAGCTAGCTTGGCCCCCTCTTCCCTCTAAAATATTTCCGTGAGCGCCTTCTATCACTAGGACAACTGGCAGCAAAGGTATTTACATTTGGTAGGTCCTGGTTAGTGGGTTTGGATTGGGAAGTTTGGGAAGCCATTTTCTTGGCCTTTTTTTTTTTTTTTTTTTTTAATGAGTGACGTTAAGGGACGGTGTGTTTAGGATTAACACTGTCACGACTTTGGTAGTAACACAAATCCAGAGGCTCTTTCTAAGGTAGAATCGTGTGTAAACAAAGCAAACTCCATCGAAGAAAACAGAATGCAGTTACTTCCGTGATTGTGTCATCATTTCTTATGAAAATGGATTAGAAAGTAAAGACAGGATTGGCTTTTTGTTCCCCAGTGAGAAAGGAAAAGCGGGCTCATTGCTTCTTGTCCTTAACAGTGAGGGTATGTCACAGTTTGGGAATATGATTTAGAAGAATTTTTTACCTTAAAAAAATTCAAGGTACTATGCCCCAGACCTATACTAATCCAGGAAGGTGTCAGGTTAGAGCCTTCCATTTAGTTTCAGGGGGGGAGGGGAGGTAATCTGATTCAAAACAATAAAAGAATTGGGTCGATGCATAATTAAAAGTAATATCTGTTTCCTGACCCTCATCAATTAAAAAATGAACTAACAATTTGCTCAGAAACACCAACTTCAAAAATATTAATTTTGTCTTTATAAATAGCAAATTACTATTTGCTAGGACAAATATAAATATGGCTGTCAAAATTCTTCTAGCCGGATGAGGAAAAGAGGACTCTAGCTTTGAGAACTCTGACTGGATTTTTAAATCTGCCATGAAAAGGCCCTCAGAACTTCACTTGAATGGTATGGAAGCTCTACCTTTTCCTCCTCAGAGAAAAGAATTTTAAAATTAGCATTACTATCAGAAGCCCTGAGAAACAGCCAGAGAGCCTTTGAAATGTCTTAGGCCCAGAAGCCTGTCCCTTGTGCCCAGGTGCTGCCAGTCTCCAAGTGATCGGAAATGCCCGCCTGCCTTGTTCCTGGGACGCAGGTGAGGGACAGAGTGGACCAAGAGCAGAAACTTCTAGGCCAAATGGCTGTTCTGGTGCAGATGAGCAAGCCTCCAGCTCTTCCTTCACGGAAGTGCCTCACAGTTCATAGAGGTCACAAATGCAGTCCGGTTATTTATGAAAAAGCACCCTGCCCTCCTCCTTTCCCCTACCCAAGGAAAGATTCCAGCTTGATGGATGCATAGTCCTATCTTGCCAATGCCACTGAGAACTACTTTGCATTGCTTTTTTGAGATTTATTTACCGGAACAATATATTCAAGTAAGAAATCTTCATTATACTCAGTATTAAAAACTACTGGTAAAAAAAATCCTAATCTGAGTCTCCTTATCCTTTTTGTTCTATGATTGTTTTCAGTTGAAAAAGGAAAACCAGGACGTCTATGAAGAAAACCTTCATTACCCACTTCTTCTTATTTTAACCAAAAATGGATAGAAGATTAAGCTGCTCAAAAGACGAAACTACCAAGGGCACAGGGCGTATTTTCACAAAAACAGAAACCTGCGATGGGTATGCTATGAAGCAAGCCGTTGGCTCCCTGAGATCTGTGAGCCCCCACCATCTCTGCCACATTCCACATGTGGGCTCTGGGGTCCACCTGTCCTCACTCACATCATTCCCCAGCCCTCCTGGACTCTCTTTTTTCATCTGCTCTTCTTGGACCAAACCTTTGTTTGTCTTTAAATATCCACAAACAGCCTGAGATTTGAATTGGACTTAGGAGAAAGCTGAATCTTTTTCCTCCTAATTGAGACAGAATTTCTTTTGGTGATTCCCACCCGCACCCCCCTTTTTAAAAAAAGGATCTTGGTCTTTGTTCCATTTTGGTGGTGGTACTTTTTAATCTGTAAACACAGCAAACCTCATGATTCTTTCCTGGTTAAGAAAATAAATAAATAAAGCATATCTTTCTCACCTCCCTCAAATTAATTGTATTAAATCTGCCATCCTTTTTTGCTGTCCCTCTCACTCATTCTCTTTCTTCTTTTAAACAGGATGTTTTTTTCCCTATGGATGTATAAGAAATGACTACATCAGCCCAAAGCCTCATAAACTGACCGTTTGTCCTCTGGACACAATAGCGTGGCCAGCCCTCTGCTCCTCCTCTCCAATTATGTGTGATTAGTCTCAATGTGTTGTGTCAAGGAGGAGGAGTGTGCTGAGTGCTTATTATCTGTTTAGGTACAAGAAGAGCACATTTAGGCTCTGACTATGAATGAAAAGTGAGCGTTTATCGGGGCTCACATCTAACTGCTGCTGTTCTCCAGACCTCTTTCAAAATAGGTCCTTGCCAGAGAAATTTTGAATAAATGGCTGCTAAACTAGATTGCAACCAGGGGGAGTTTTTAAAAACTCAATCACACAATTATCTGATTTAAAGGAAGCACATATTGTTGTATGCTGTGATTCGAGCGTGTGGTAAACATTTAATAGGTGCTACCTAGGATTGAGAGAGAATGACTTTTCTGCAGGGAACCCAAGCATATCCTGGCCTAGTGCACCCACGAGAAGCTCTAATGCCTTTTGTGGAAATTCAGATGTTTATCTGTAAGGAATCATCTGGGCCCACTTTAGCAGTAATGTCATTAGTAGGGGAGCTCTGTATTCTATCTGTAGTCGAGGCAGTGCTCGTTATTTAGTGGGCTGCAATGAAAGGGATAGGTGGGAGACTGGGGGCAAATCCTTTTGCATGTTAAACAAACTTAACGGTCATAAAAACAGCCACTCTCAAATGTCTTCTCTGCTCACTTCTATCATCAAACAAATTTTTCACCATCAGTTTGCATGTCCTTGTATTCACCACTTTTTCTGCTCCATTAGAGCACCTAGATGGATCTCGGAAGGCATAGGTCAAGTCGCAGTTAGATCATACATTTCTTTCTCACAAAAACTTGAATTGCAATGCCAAGTGATGGGCTAACATCACAATAACAGCAATTTATTCCTCTTTGGATAAAACAGCAGTCTATTCTCAGTGCTAGATAAAGACCAGGGCAATGCAAACCAGCCATTTAGCTGAGTAGTTCAGCTAGTGGCAGCTCTCCTTTGGCGAGTGTATAGGTTGCACACTGGCTTCATATTTTCTTGTTTAAAAATTAGAATTTGAAATGTTTTAAAAGGCAACACAGGTAGTTCCATTTCTACCAGTGAAAATACAGCAGAAATGATTTCTTCTGGAAAAGCTGCAACTAAATCTACCAGACAAAGAAAACCCATCCCCATAGTAGCACCTAAGATGGTCTGTTCTGTTTCTTTTCTTTGGAAATGGAGAGAAAATTTTCTTTTCTTCTTTTTTTTTTTTCTCCTCATGAGAATACATGAATTGGCGAGAATTTAATTTGCGTTTTTGTGTCGTGGGTGCAGAAACCCAGTGTTTATTTCTTTGGGAGAAATTTTATTTTTTAAATAAGTGAGCTTGAAGTAATGGATTCTTAAAAAAATAATAATAGTAACTGGGAATGGTATGTACAGTTTCCTAAGCTTGAGACACGGCGTAAGAATTGAGCTGTTCTTACCAAAAGATACCTAGTAAAGAAATACGCTTATTGTGGGATTAAAACTAGAGACTCTCCTGTAAAATGCTCTATTTAGGTTTTGTAGATCTGCTCTTTATGGGTTCCTTACCTGGAAATATCTCTAGTTCAGGCTCTTTGGAAGTTTGTGAAGAAACTCATATTGTGTATTACTGAAGAATTTAGAAGTGTTTTTATTTTCTCAAATTTTAATGAAATGCCAATATTGAGAAGGGAAAAAAATACAGCTGCTTTAGAAAAGTTACCATCTTCATTTCTTTGGAACCTCATGATTAAGAATTATTTCTGTGCCTCTTTGTTGGGTTATATAATTGCAATGGAAATACTCCCTTCCATAATTATCGATTAGGCAATTATGCATGTGTTTGTTTCAAAAGGAAGCCTGTCCGCTTAGGAAATCATGAGAATTATTATGATATTCCTTTTCTCCATGTACCTGAATCCCCTTATAAAACTCATGATATTCCTTTATCCTACTAAGTAGATTGGGTTGGATGTAAGAATGTTTCCCATATCACCCATGTTCAGTTCTAATGCAGTGATATGAACAGCCACATACAACTTGGTTCTAAGAAATATATTTTATTTTATAGCAAGACATATGCTGTGAATTGGGATAAAAGTGCTAGAAAAGACTACCTAAGAGGTTGATGCTATTTTGTATAAATTGTGTATTTTGTTGGCTTTTTGACTGAGCATGAAAATGTAACTTCCATTAGGGAAGGGTAATTTAGGTGCTCAGTATTCAGCAGAAAACTTGTCGGGGCCATAAAAGCTTTTCTGGCTGGTTCCTCGGGTGTTTTTAGAGAAGAGCTGCCACCCCTTGCTGATTTTCCCTTTGGCTTCAGTATGGGCTAAATTTACCACGGCATACCTGTTGAATCAATTTGGGGGATCCAGCAGTTAACTGAGTGAATGGAAGGATTAGTGGCCCTCCGGAGCCCTATTTCAACAGCCAGGTGTCTGTCCTGAACTAGTTAACTGCTTTTGGCAGTTGGAGAAGCTGGTTTTAATACCATAGGCAGGAGGTTGTTGTGGTGTTGTGTTTGTTGTTGCTGTTGTTTTTTTCTTTCCTTCTTCCCACTACCAAAATAGAGCATACTTCTCCTAAGGGTTAGGCTTTTGTTTATTTGTTTACAAGGAATGGACAGACCCCTTCCCGCAACCCAACTTCCATGGAATTTGTCTTTATGCTTAGTCAGCATTCGAAACTCATGCCAAACAGTTGGGTGGCATTGTCCGACAGGACCCTTTCACTGGGCTCTGGTAGCGAAGGGGGCAGGACACCCACATAGGGGAGGGAATCAAAGTGTATGGAGACACACACACACACAAACATACCCTTCGCAGGAAGAGATGAGGCTATTTAGACCCTAAATCGGGGCTCCAGTTCCCAGATTGCAGGTATACTCCTCACCCCAGATCAAAATCTCCTGAGCTCAGATGGCGTGAAATGTCATAATTATGCAGAGTGTATATCATAGATTAGAAAGATTGATTTGAAAGTCAGGGTCTCCTTAGAAACTGATTTTAGACAGGGCAAATATATTTTCCCAAGTGGACTCTTTCCAAATCAGGAAGGAGCTTATTGGTGTTTGACAAACCATTAAACCTGAAATGCCACCTTTGAGGCTCAGACTTTGTTTTACCCAGGAAGCTTGCTGCCTAGGCTGTGGCTAAAAGCTCACTGTGCTGTCTGCCCTGGAAGTCTGCATTGGAGGCTATATTTTGCCTTTTTTTGTCCCCCTCCCGACTTTTCAATTAATACATTTTTTTAATACCTAAAACAGATCATACTGTGACTTTTAAAATGTCAACAAGCTTGTAAACAGAAACGTAATAAAATGGCTAATAGGAGATTCAATAGTTAATAGAGGGCCTGAAGTGTGAGCAAATACAGTAGCTGTATATTGGAAAATGTGCAAGTGAAGATGGCTTTAGTATTGCAAACTAAGGAAGAAAATTGTTTTTAATTAGCACCTTCATAAGAACTGCTGATTAATACTGTTTTGTTTGGTGAAAAGCTTTCAGCTGAGTAATTTGTGCAGCCATTACAACAGTTTTGTTAGAGCGGCAGTCCTGTCGTTAAACACAAACAGCAGATGATAATGGTAGAAGATGAGTTTGTCATGTAACAATTTACCTTATTGAAAAAAGCTTTCTCTAAAACCCAATACAGTAGGCACCAGCAGAAATCACATATTTTAAATCTTTCCAAAATTGCAGTGTGCCGTGTGTGTGTGTGTGTGTGTGTGTGTGTGTGAGCGTGTGTGTGTTTCAGGGACTAGAAGCAGATTTTATATCATTTATAAAATTATATACACAATTTAAAGGTGGTGTAGCATGGACAGACCACTTTTTTTCAGCAGCGTTTTACATCAGAGCAGTAAAGTGGCCGTGTATTCAAACACTTTCTAACTACACAAAGCACATTGGAAAATGGAATCCTAATTAAATAATGTTGCTCAGATGGAAATTTGCATTGGGATGCGATGTAAGGCAATAAGAATTGGTGTTTCTACCTTAGGTGGGTTTATCACACATAGGATCTTTTTTTTTTTTTTTAAATCTCTTTCTCAAGGGAAGTTTAATTAACCTCCCCCACCCCCCTTTGGAGGTGTTCTAACCCACTAGGGAAACGAGTGCCCATACAATGAGACTTGACCAGGGAATCAGAGGCTGATTTCAGCAAATTCCCATCATATGGATATTGCCCTAACCACATGCATGGGAACTTTTTTTTTTAATGCAATGGTATAGCATATTTGCATTAAAATATTACACTAACCGAGGCTAGTAAGAACTGTACATTATTGGAGTGGCGTAATAGAGTACTCGTTTCTTTCTTTCTTTTTTTTTTTTTAAGACAGGCCTTTGGGGTAATAACAAGGGTTGAGGCTCACGACAGTGCCAAATAAGCTTTAGACAGCATAATAGTCTGCAAAGAAAGCCACAGAGCGCTAATGTGAAGGAAGAGCTGTCCACCACATGCAGCAAAAATCACCAAAGGTCATTTTATGGTAGCAATTGTGACATAAAATTGGTGGTCATGCTACATGTCTAATACTCAGCACAGCTTTATAAATGATGGGCCCCTAGCGATGGCTGTCATTAAGTGCTTTCATCATAATAAACTTTAAACTGTTGGCTTTATGAATCGCCAGCTAGCTTCAGCTGTTCGTTGGATGGAGCTTGCAGTGCCTTAAGTGTGACAAGACCTATTAGGAATTGCAACCATGTTTCAAGCGTACTTGGCTTCCCCACTCCTGGGGTGATTGCTGCCTATTAAAGGCGTCTGGGAAGATTTTCCTCCAGCAATCTCTGATCAAGAGCTTTTTTGGGCTTTGACCTGCATTTCCTTCAAGACTTTCTCTGAGGAGTTTTATAAGAGCAAAACTCCAGAGGATTTATAGCCACTTCTGATTAATACCTTTCCAGTTTTTCTAGCAACTCTCCCACTGCTGCATAGAGAAAAGCTTTCATTGTTCCTGAGGTGCTTATTTGTGACCTTTTCTCTGCTTCCTGATTCCCTCTAACGTGTTCTCTCAGTGAAATCCTCGGGGTGGAACCAAGACAGTCAGTGAAGTTGTTACAGCTGGAGACAGAAGGAAAGAGGGAGGCTTTTATATTTTTAAAGATTACACGCCGCGCAGCCTGGCCCCGCCCATTTAAATACCCGCTGTGACGTCACCCGCCGCCTGCAGAACCAAACGCATCCTTAATGAGCCCTCGGTGCAAACTGAGCCGACACATAAAGATTTCATGATTCAAATTACGCTTTCATTAACCTTTGGCATAGGAAGTCTTTTAGTTTCTATAAATCTTACAGTGGCTTACCGTCTGCCCTACTGATGTGAATAGTAGATGTTTGGGGAGATCGCGCCTTAAAAACCCAGGGTATTTAATTTACAAGGGCTAAATACATATTTCAGACTCACCTAGCAAGAACTTTAATTACTTCTCGTTGCTTTTTCCAACTTGGGAGTTCGCCTCCTCCTCCCCCCATCCCCAGTTTTCTTCTGCTTGATTCAGACGTTTTAGAGATGACAAAAGCTTTCACTAAGTCCCTGTCTTAATTCTCTTTTATTAGTCTTTCCTTTAAGCTAAGTAATGTCCTAAAGATAGTTAAGGGAATGTCTCAGGTGTGGACCATTACACAATTAAATTAGCAAACCTCGGAGGGGCTGGATTAGGACTCAGCGGGGAACACCTGGGATTGGAGAGCAGAGCCGAGTCTCTGAATGGCAGGACTCTCGCCCTGAATAGTGAGGGTTTTGCGGTCTGGGTTGTCCCAATCACCGACTTGTCTCACCAGATAAAGTAGCGCAGGCTAAACTCCCTTTTCCACCGGAGTAGGTTTCTGTGGCTGTCAGAAGGAACAGGAAAACCATCAGCCAATGTGTCAAGCTGCAGAGAAAACAAGAGTTGGAGGACTCGTGGCGTTTCCCATACAAAGGCATCCGCCCGTCCCTCCCCGCGAGCCAGCCAAGGGTGGACAAGTGCATTCTGAGTCCGCTGCCCAGGTGCAGCGGGTGGGGGCGGAGCGGCTGCAGAATGCCCCAGAACAAAGGCGCCTCCAGGAGCCTGTGCAGAGGTCACCTGCCGCCTCCAGGGCAGATTAAGGAGGACTGCAGAGGGCATTTGGAGGAAATGGTGCTGTTCTTTGGGAAATCAATTCGTCCCACCCTTAATAGGGCATTTTGTCCTCCCTCTTTGGGAGTCCCAGGCAAATGTGCTTCCAGGTCTCTCAAAATCAGTTATTAACCGGTCGGTGTTTGAAGGGGCAACACCCTTCCCTGCCTGTGCCCCTTCAATAGCCCGTGCCCCCTGAGAATCTCTTTCTGCTCTCCGCAACGTCTCACTTCCCCTTTCGCGCTCCTTTGGGCTCTCCCGCCCCTCTCTACCCAGACTTCTTTCATAATTAGGCTGGAAGTGGAACTTTCCCCCACTCCCTTACTTTGAGATTTCTTTTTTCCCAGTGACCTAGGCTGCACTTTGCCCCCACTCCCTGCCTGCCAATCTCTTCAGGGTTAGGGCCTCTCTCTTTCCATTCTTGCAGGCTCCCCCTCCTTGAGAGCCCCGGGAGGCCCAGCCTCCCAGAATCCGATCTCCTTCCAACACTGCAGCCCCCCTGTGGAGGAAGGAAGAGGCCTCCTCCGAATGAATGGCTGGTAAGGAGGTTTTTAATTTGTCTGGAAATACAAGAAAAAGTCCTCCGAGCAGCGTCCCTCCCTCACCTCTTTGGAAGCCCCTCTGCCTTCCCGGGTGGGCGCTGTCCCCTCACTGGCCCAGGCCAGGTCCACAGGGACACTTTGGTGGAGGGATGGGAAAATACTGGTTCGTCGTGGAAAAATTGCCTACTCGACCTAGAATAAGGACGCCGCTTTTAAATGAAATTCTTGCTTTTTACTGCTTGCAGCCCACCAATGTGAGAAATTTGGAAGTTTAGCAAGAATCTGTTAGACAGGGTCAGAAAGTGAGCTCGGCCCAACACTGTCTTGATGTGAAGGCTGCCTCCTGATGGCCGAGCTCCCCTTGAGCTTGGGGAATGTCACCATGCTGTACCCAACGCAGAAGACACTACATTTAAAAGCTTTGCCCACCTGACCTGTGGTTTCACCTCCAGGTGCATTAGCCTTCATTTTCCTTTACAGGCTTTATTTTTAGGAGCAGAGGGCACAGCCCTGACGGTTCTATGTTTCCAGTGGAATGCACTCCCTCTCTCTTTCTCTTGGCCAAACCACTTATATAAGTGGCATCTCATGAAGCCAAGAGCCAACGAGAATGCGACAGCTCCCAGCTCCCAAGCTGTATGAGGTGTTTTCCTCTCTTCCCAGGTATTCCGGCAGCCCACTTCAGTAGGACCACCTGAGCTGAGGGACCGAGGCCTCAGAGTCTCCAGCCTGCTGTCTGTGTTTTTCCCCTCACTTCACCGCCGGGGGCTTTTTCTTGCCTCAGCCTCCTTTTCTGCTCCCTTCCTCCCCTCAAATAGACTAGATAAACCATAGGAAGGTTACAACAGTCTTCAATATGAATATGATACTGAAGGGGTTCATGGGTCCCCACCCTTGTGGTAGATTGGGAAAACTAAACAATATTTTGCAGCTCTGCTCATGGAGAAATGAAATCTGTTTTTCTCCACCGCTGATTCTCCCCTTGATTTGGCTTACTTTGGCCAGGGAGACATTAGGAACTATGAGTTGAAACAGAGATCAGAACATCTCTTGTGCAAGGGAGTTTGGTCTCTCTTGACACTTTTGGAACCCAGCTACCATGTGAAAAACCACGGGCTCTCCTGCTAGACGCGGGACACCTGGGACCCATTTGTCCCCATTATCCCAGTCATGTGAGTGATGGCATCTAGGACGTAACAGCGCCTAGCGGACTGGCTGCTGACTAACTGTGTTGAGTGAGCTGCGTGAGCCAGCAGAAAAACTGCCCAGCTGAGACCAGCCCAAAGTTCCTACTTCCAGAATCATGAGCTAATGAAAGGTTTGGGGCAGTTTGTTACACAGCTATAGATAACATACAATCCTTGATCTCTTCTCCCTGAAAGTCCCTGAAGGACTTTCTTTAAGTGTACCTTGAGGTACCAAAAGCTTTGAGATAACGTTTGGCCTAAAATGTCTTGAATTACATGGTGACTGACATTTTGAAAATCCAAAAAGAGGATATATATGGGTCCCACAGGCCCATCAGGAAACTAGCCAATACCACAGGCAAGACACTCTCTTCTCCTCGGAGAAGATGAAGAGAAAATAAGCTTCGGGAGAAAGAACAATGGAGTCAGAATCAGAATAACTCGATTCCAGCCCAGGCTCTACCCATAACAAACGACTGATTTCAAGCAAGCTACTTACTTTCTGGGTATCACTTTCCTCCTCTCTGAACTAGATCATTTAATTTCCCGTTTCACACTAAATTCTGAAGTATTCAAGATAAAAACCTTCCATTATCCATCAGGGCCCGAGATCTTCATCACCTCGGGGAATTCACATTCTCTGATGCTGCCAAGAAAAGTTCCCCTGCATTAGCTTAGTCCTAGAGTTTAGAGAATACTGAGTACTTCTAAGTGAATTTATCTTGGGAGATTCTGGAATAACCTCAGTATCCCACCTTGCTCGGTTGTGGACTGGATCTGGGTATTCAGGAGTGGGGAGGCCCTAGAGCATTCCTTTTTATCCACTTATCTAATAAATCCAAGCCCCTGTTAGTGCTTTGGATCTAATAATAGTGAACAGAAAGACCCCATTAGATTCTAGAGCCTAGTGAGAAAGACAGAATTGCTCTCCACACATAGCTTCTGTTCTAAACAGTAAATGTGCTATGCATTTATGGAATGATTATAACTTGTGATAAATTCTATGAAAAACAGATAGAGTCCTATTGGTAGAAAATTCTAGAGGGCCCTTACTTCAGACAGGATGGATGCGCAAGTCCTCCCTGAGGGTCTCAGCTGTGAGAAGGAGTGGTCATGCAAAGCAGTGATGGTGGGCCTGAGGAGCTCACAGAGAGGAAGGTGGAAGGCAGGCCCCAGGGTACGCCAGAGCTGTTCCCTCCGAGGAGTGGGAGGAGGGATGTGGGATGCATGAGGGCCAGATGGTACAGGACCAAGTGAGTTTGGGTTTTTATCTGAGTCTGATGAGCAGCCACAGAATGGTTTGGAGTAGTGGGAATGACATAATCAGATGGGGATTTTTTTAAATGCTCACTCTTAATGCTGGAGGGAGGGTAGTTTAAAAGAAGTGGAGATCCTGGTGAAGAGGCTCCCGTAACAGGGTGGTCCTGGTGGAAGAAACAGCAGTGTGGACTGGGGACACAAGTGACAAGGAGGAAGATTCAAAATCTGGGCTTGACCTACAATAAGCAGATTTTCGGGTGAAGATCGGGTTGGTCAGCCCAAAAGTCTGAACTGACTGCACTGGGAATGCAAGCCCCTTTACGCCACTTGGCCGGGGACGTGTGGAGGTGTGGAAGGACCTCGACGGTGGATGAGGTAGGACCTCCACACACACCACTCCCAGCTTCATGATCTGCAAGTTCACGGGCACTTGGGATCGAGGGTCTTCATATCCTGATGCCTCCTGGGCCCCCGAGATGGGCCTTGCCTAACATCCTCTTACACGTTCAGAGAGAGAGGTAGCAGTGACGAGACAGGTTGAGGCTGTAGGACTAGAAGCTCATTTCTGTTCTTTCTGTGGGTATAACCCCCAAGATGTAACAGTTCACTCATACTATTTTCCTATTTCCAGTGGAATGCACTCCCTCGAGGACTCAGGGGTACTAAGGGAAAAACCCAAGGAGGTCCAAGACCAGCCTCTGTCCTGGTCATAAGGCCCCCCTGAACTCAGCAGATGCAGAACAAGTAATTCCCTACGTGGCAAGATTTAAAGAGCACAAGAAAGTTCTTGGGTGGGAAAGAAAAAAATGTGTCATCAATACTAAAATTCCACCAGCAAAACATCTTCCCATTAGCTCAACGTGGGGGGTACTGTTAAAACGGGGCTCTTCTTGGCAGGGATGACACTGTCATGGTCCTTGGTGTGAAAGATCTGAGAACAGGCCCTAGTGGGGATGGGGAAGTGAAATGGGGAGGGGGGAATGAGGAGAGAACACTGGGAACCTAGGAGAAGTAAAGGGACTCCAGGACCTGGGGAAGGAAGAGAAATGGGAGTCAAAAGCCTTTTATCAGCTTTACAATGTTACCTGGAGTCTGGAGGGCTCTCCTGACTGGACGGTGCATACACCTGCCTCCATGACCTCCCCCAACATGGGAAAGAGAGAATGAGGCCCACGCAGCACTTATAAACTCCTAGGGAGATGGAGCGTGTCCTCAAATAATGCAGATCTGTGGGGAGGGACTGGCTGAAGGGTTACTAGGGATAAAGGAGGAGTAAGTGTACTTTGGAAGAAGAGGCCAGATTTGTCAGTCATGGGCCTTGAAATAGTGGCAGTGGTAGGGAAGACCCTACCAGGGTAAGCAGCTCATGAGCTCAGGCACAGGGGTAATTTTGGAAAATGTTTGACTTGGCAGGAACATGGGGTTAAATGAGATAAAGATCCACTCATCCCATAGAGGCTCATCGAACCATAACAGGTGCCAGGCACTCAGGAGAGTTGTAAACCAGACAACAAATTCCCTGACCTCACAGAGCAGCATTCTAATGTGGGGGAGAAAGGCAAACTACCTGCATGCAAAGAAGACTGCCTCAAATCAGGATGAGTCTGATGAAGACCATAAAATGAGCTGCTACTTTCGAAAGTGATGCGCCTCCTTTAGAAATAAAGTCAAGGAAGCTCTCTTGAAGGAGGCATCATTTTGGTTGCCTGAATTTTGGTTGGTTGAAACCTAAATGGTTGAAACCATGTTGGTTGAAACCTAAATGGTTGAAACCATTTTGGTTGGTTGAAACCTAAATGGTAAGAAAGACCCAAGCTTTGGAGATTGAAAGGAAGAGAATTCTGGGCAGAGGTAACAGCCAAGGCAAAGGTCCTAGGCAGAAGCAAATCTGCAGAGCCGGGATGAGTTAAGCACAGCACATATTAAGTGCATGGTGTGAGGTGGACTGTACAGGACCTTGGAGTCCATGGAGGAGGAACGGGATGTTATTGCAGTGGGAAACTTCTGGAAGATCCTTTTTTTTTTTTTTTAAAGATTTTGTTTGTTTGTTTGTTTATCAGAGAGAGAGAGAGCACAAGAGGCAGAGTGGCAGGCAAAGGCGAGAGAGAGAAGCAGGCTCCCTGCCGAGCAGGGAGCCTGATGTAGGGCTCAATCCCAGGACCCTGGGATCATGAGCTGAGCTGAAGGCAGATACTTAACTGACTGAGCCACCTAGGCATCCCTCTTCTGAAAGATCTTAAGAAAAGGAGTGACATGATCTTGATTTCTCTGTTGCTACTCTAAGGAGAATGGGAAGTGTAAGACGAAGTAGAAGGCACCATGAGAGGTTGTTATAATCATTCAGGCAGAAGATGACAGATGAAGGGAGAAAACACGGAGCCAGCCGAGGCCTTGAGAGTCAGCAGAGAGCATCCATCTGGCTGAGACAATGGGACTCCAGCTGGGAACAGTGGCGGACCATCCAGGCTGCTGACCTGCGGTGACTCTTACAAAGATGTGGAGTGAGAACAGTTGTGAGCTGTTGGGTGCAGAGTCCCAGGTCTGTCTTTGGTGTGTGACATGCACAGGACCTTCTCCAGGCCCTCCCCGCCACCCCTACCCCACCCCGGCTCCGACCCGCGTGAGCAGGGAGCAGTGGCTCATTCACGGAGGCATACTGGCACCTGGCATAGAGTGGTTGATGGCCTGCCAGACAAGAACCAGCCCAGGATACCTCTGGCCCCGCCTCCACCCTTCTTCCTAGGCCGCATTCAGGAACTGGCAGAGATGTCACAAACCTCCCAAGAAACACCTCTAAAAGTTGTCTTCAGTGATCACGTGTCCTACAACTCTGGGACTACTTAAAGGAAAGAAAACTTCAACGGAGGGCTAGAAACAACCCACAGGAGACAGTAGCAGCAACTCATGCTCACAGAGTACTCACTGTGTGCTGAGCACTTAAATTGCTACCATCTCATTGTCCCATCCACCCTCTGACTTTGTTGTCATTATCATCCGTTTTGGGATAGATGAGGAGATTGAGGCTCAAAGAGGTGGAATGACCGACCTGCCCAACTGTCTCTGGCCAGCACCATTTCTGCTGAGGGAATGGTGTGCCCAGATGAACCCTGGCCATTCTTCCTGTGAGACCCTTGCCCAGAGGGAAGATCCTGCTAGAAAGAAGGCTTATTAGTTCATTTGAGTGCAGAGGAAAAAAGGGGGACATCCCCAGGGCTTGGGTGTTGGATTGGTAGAGTCATTGGAGCAAATCAACAGTGGAGAGCCATGTCTGTCTGAGCCGAAGGCCCTGCTGTGGCTGTGATGACATCATGTGCCCAGACTGGGGCCTGAACCACAGACAGATCAAAGGTCAGCCACCCTTCAAAAGTCATGTGCCAAGCCTTTATTTCCTGCCACACACACATACACACAACCTGCTTGCGAAGGAGCTTTGTTGGGACTCTGGCCTCCTAGGACTCCAGGCAGTCGCTGGTGGTTAGGTGCTCCTGGTGGCCAGTCTCTAAAATCACCAGCAGTGTTTTCTTTGTCTTAAGACTTGATGGCCAACCCCCTGGAATGGGTATTAGGGAGTCGGTTAGAATGTCTCAGATGGTGTCCGGCACCGTGACCACAGCTGCTGCTCCCACATGAGGTCACGTGTGGCCTGCTCTCCTGGGCCGAGATTAGGCTCAGAGGCCACCAGGTCCGCCGCACCAGACATTCCTCCCCTGTGTTTCTTCCCTGCCTTTCTTCCCTGGTGAGGTAGAAGCCAGGTTTATGGCAGAGAAATCAAGTGTGTCAGTGTGGTGATTCACCCCCTGTACAGTGAGTAAAAAGCTTCTCATCATTTGTACTCTCGGTAGAGATTATGAAAATTAAGGGCAGCAGAAGAGATGAGGAAATAGAGCCAGCCCACAAACTCGGTAGGACCCATTACCATCGCTGGGAGGGCAGAACAAGATGTGTCCCCAGGAAGCAAGAGGCAAAGAGGAGACCAAGGATCCACAGACATGCCATGGGTATGGACAAGAAGACCCCCAGTGAGCTGCAGAGGAATCATTCTTGAGCGATTCTACTCTGAGCGCAGAGGAGCCCACACACAACCCATCTCTCAAGTATCTTTCGCCTCACTGCCTGGTTGCCAGGTAGAGGAGGAAGACACCGAAAATTCCATTCCCTAAACGGTGTGTTTGGCATCACTACAGCCATTTAAAAAGATGATCCACCATATTTAGAGGTTTCTCTTGGGGCTTGGTGGTGGATCGTGGGCACATGGGGTGGGGAGAGCTCTCATCCGAAAGTCTGTGTTGCCTGCAAGGCTCAGAACAGATTCCACTTGGTCGCTTATATGATCAGCATTCCCTTCCCCCCCTTTTTTTTTTTTTTTTTGGTGGGGAGCAGTTACCACTAAACAGCATTCCTTGATCTCAGTGGAATATTAAAGATTTAGATCTTTCCACGGTTGCTGAAACCTGACATTAATGACTCTGGAATCTTCCTCAGATTTGCTGCAAGGGGTCTCCAGAGAGGGGCTGAGGAGGGAGAGGTGTTTACTCAGCCCCTGGCATCCCAAATTAAATATTCAAATTGGGTTTGTTCTGAGGCATTGTTAGGGCCTGAGCCTTAGCTTAATGGAAACGGTATTGTCCCCCGAATAAAGGTTTCATTAGGCCAGCCCGCAAACTTCTCCCCGTTATCCCCTGCAAGAAACAATCTGGGTGACAGCCTACCCGTCGTAATCCCCTGCTTCAGGTTTGTGGTGACAAAAGACTCTTAATACTGAAAATGTTCGGGGGGAGGAGAAACACTTCCCAAACAAGGGTCTCTCCCTTCTAGGCCAGGTAACAAAGGGTCAGGAGGAATTTGGTGGGGCCTCCTGGCCGCCTGCCGATTAAGCCTGCGGTCAGTAGATTAACTGGCCGCTCTGACTGAGTGTTTGGAAAGGCGAGTTACATGGCAGAGCAAACAAAATTCAGACTGTGCTTTACACATGGTAATCCCAAATTTAATAAGAGCCTCACCACTGGGAAGCTGGTGCCGAAAAGGTAGCTGAGGTGTGAAGCTAGATTGTTCCCAGCAAGGAGTACCACCACTGGTGCTGGGCAGCCTCTGGACTACCCCCTGGGGGTTCTGTGGCCTCAGCTGAAAAGTTCCTCCTGGCCTCTCGGGTGAGTTGGCTCTCTTCCCTCCTTCCAGGCTTCGAGGGCCTTGTCCAGAGATGAGTCACAGTTCTGTCTGTCCTGAACAAATTCCCTGCACAATGCCTGGGTGGTCAGAAGGCCATCTAAGCCCCGAGCCCTGTGGGCTGCCGCCGAATCCATCTTCTCGACCACAGGGCTCGCCGTGTGCAGAGCTGGGGCTTGACAAGAGGCCACCGGAAGCCCGTAATTCAGGCCTTGTGCAGCGCTAATGGAGGCCTGGAGGTCTAGTCCTCGTCAGATATCAGATGTCTAAGATGGAGTACATGTGGGGTTTCCATTGGGCCCCTGTGAGTTACTTCTGTTTGTTTCGTGGCAACCTTCATGATCATTCATTCACTCAAGAGATATTTCCTGAGCACATGCTATGTGCCAGCTCTCTGCTCCGAGCCTCGGACTTCAGAATGAACCGAAAACACACATGGTCTCACTCCACAAACCCTACAAACTGAGGTAAGTGCTGCGAAGGAGAGAAAAGTTGTCCCATGAGTGGGTGGCTCAGTGGGTTAAGCCTCTGCCTTCTGCTCAGGTCATGCTCTTGGGGTCCTGGGATCGAGTCCTGCATCAGGCTCTGCTCAGCAGGAAGCCTGCTTCCCCCTCTCTCTCTGCCTGCTGCCAGACTGAGCATGAGGCCAGACTATATTTTTCATTTTCTTTTATTTTTTTTTCCTTCTAGGGGGATGCATCTTCAGTACTTTGAAGGAAGAGAAAAAAATAATGCACACAATGCCAATAGATTTATTTGGTCTATTTATCAAAGGCCAGAGGAGTTTCCTCACTGCCATCTCTTGGGGACCAAATAAAGGATACTGTAAGTTTTTCCATAAAAGAATTCCCTAAGTAGTACCTATCCCACTGGCGTTTTGTCGAAGGCTAGCATAAATCTTAGAGTCTTGTCTGCTTACAGTGAGCTGTTTGCTTTAGTGGTCTACATCAGAGCTTGGTCGTATGCTAAGGAGACATGATGAATTGACCAAGGAGGGGCTTGAAAACACGAAGTACAATAAAAATTAAATTGAGGTGTGTGGGAGAGCATCTTTCTACTAGAGTAGGATTTTGAGGGAATGTGGAGATTTGGGCAAATGTGGGAATTTATACAAATGTAGGACTCCCAAGAATGACATGGATGCTCCATTTCAGTTTGCCTGAAACTTGGCCCTTTACCATCTCCCCAATAAGACTTTCTTCTTCTTAATGTCCTGTCCGCATAGTTTATTGTAATCCTTTCTCATGGATCCATGACATCTAGGTACTTAATAAATATATGTGTCCATGTCTACATTTCTAGAATCTTTTGTAAGAACCATCTTTATTTGACCCCTGCCAATTCTTCTGATCTTACTTTCCATGTCTTCTCTTCAGTTCTTACATCCAAACTGAATTATATACATAATATATATAATACATGTAATTTTTTAAGGATTTTATTTTAGAGAGAGAGTATGTGTGAGTGGGGGAGAGCCAAGGGAGAGGGAGAGAGAGAATCTCAAGCAGACTCCCCACTGAGCACAGAGCCCAGTGCAGGGCTGGATCTCACAACCATGAGATCATGACCTGAGCCAAAATCAAGAGTCAGATGCCTCAGTCGACTGAGCCACTTGGGCCCCCCAGCACCCCTAAGCTATATTTGAACAAATGTATAAAACCTCTCCCTCCTTGCCCTGTGCCCCAAGACATGCTGCCATCTCAAACTTCTCAAACATAGTAAGTCATTTGTTAAGAACCTAATCATGGGTCAGGCACTGCTCTGAGCACTTTATATATATTATCTCATTTAATCCTTTCATTTAATCCTTCACAAGGAGGGTTGATATCGTTACTCCATTTTACAAATGAGGAAACTAACATTTATAATTTCAAGTTATTTTCCAGAAGAACGTGGCCAATAAGTTGCTAGTGTCAGATTCTTAAAATTTTATGATAGAAATATAAAATTCATGTAATAAACATTTTTTTTAAACTTTTATTGTCACATGTTTTATCTTAGGCTTCCTTTCTTCCTCCCCCCCTTCCTCCCTCTCTCTCTTTCTTTCTTTCTTTTCTTTTCCTTTCCTTTCTCTCTCTCTCTCTTTCGTTCTTTCTTTCTTTCTTTCTTTCTCTCCCTCCCTTCCTTCCTTCCTTTCTTTCTCTCCCTCCCTTCCTTCCTTCCTTCCTTCCTCCCACCCTCCCTCCCTCTCTTCCTTCCTTTCTTCCCTTTGCCTCCCTTTTCCCTTTATCCACTTCTCCCATTCCCTGCCACTGGCAACCACCAATCTGTTCTCTGTATCTAGGAGCTTGGCAGAGTGGGGGGAGGGGTTCATTTTTCAGTCTGTTTTGTATTCCTCATGTAGGAGAATCATCTGGTATTTATCTTTCTCTCTCTGGCTCTTTTCACTTAGCATGATGCCCTCAGTGTCTACCCATGCTGTTGCAAATGGCCATGTTGCAGCACAATTTTATTCCTTTCTATGGCTGAATCATATTCCATGGGTTATATACATCACACCTCTATATGCACTCCTCTGTTGATGATACTTAGCTCGCTTCCATATCTTAACTATTGGTAAGTAATGCTGCAATGAACATGGAGGTGTGCATTCATCTTTTTGAGTTAGTATTTTCATTTTCTTTGGATAAATACCCAAAAATGGAAATGCTGGATCACATGGTAGTTCTATTTTCAATTTTTTGAGGAGCCTCCATACTGTTTTCCACAGTGGCTGCACCAGTTGGCATTCCCACCAACAGCGCATGAGGGTTCTCTTTTCTCCACGTTCTTGCCAATACTTGTTATTTCTTATCTTTTTGATAATAGCCATTCTAACAGGTTTTAGTGCTAACTCATTGTGGTTTGATTTACATTTCCCTGATGATTGCCCCAATTTTAGTATAAGTGCTGCCCAAGTGAGCCTTGCATTTCCCTGATGATGAGTGATACTGAGCAGCTTTTCATGTGTCTCCTGCCTTCTGTATGTCTTCTTTGGGAAAATGTCTACTTAGATCTTCTGCCCATTTTTTAAAAGTTTTTATTTATTCATTTAAGTAAAATCTACACCCAGTGCAGGGCTTGAACTTACAACCTGGGGATCAAGAGTCGTGTGCTCCACTGACTGGGCTAGCCAGGTGCCCCTTCTGCCCATTTTTTAAAAATCAGATTGTTTTGTGTGTTTTTGGTTTTGTTTTGTTTTCATTTTTTGTTTTTTTCCTAGTGAGTTGTATGAGCTTTTCATATATTTTGGATATTAACCCCTTATCAGATACATGATTTGCAAACATTTTCTCCTATTTAGTAGGATGCTTTTTCATTTTGTTGATGGTTTTCTTTGCTGTTCAAGAGCTTTTTAGTTTGATGTAATCCCACTTGTTTATTTTTGCTTTTGTCACTTTTGCTTTTGGTGAGGCCATATATGACAAGCCCACAGCTAACATACTCAACAAAAGCTGAAAGGTCTTTCCTTTAAGATCAGGAACAAGACAAGAATGCCCACTCTTGCCACTTCTATTCAACATAGTATTGGAAGTTCTAGCCAGGGCAATTAGGCAAGAGAAAGAAGAAATAAAAGGCATCCAAATTGGAAAGGAAGAAATTAAACTGTCACTATTTGCAAATGACATGAGATTATACATAGAAATCCCTAAAGACTCCATCAAAAAAAGTTAGAACTAATAAATGAATTCAGAAATTGCAGGATACAAAATCAATACACAAAAATCTGTTGCATGTCTACATACTAATAACAAACTATCAGAAAGAGAAATCAAGAAAAGAATCCCATTTACAAATGCATCACAAAGAATAAAATATCTAGGAATAAATTAACCAAGCAAGTGGAAAATCCACATATTAAAAATTACAAGACTCTTGATGAAAGGAATTGAAGACACAATTAAATGGAACAATAGTCTGAGCTCATGGGTTGGAAGAATCAGTGTTGTTAAAATGTCCATACCACTCAAAATAATTTATAGGTTCAACATGATCCTTATCAAAATCCCAATAGCATTTTTCAAAGAAATAAGGAATCCCAAAATTTGTGTGCAATCACCAAAAACAAAAAACAAAACAAACAAACAAAACCCCACAAATAGGCAAAGCAATGTAGAGAAAGATGAGCAGAGCTGGAGGCATTCTGTTTCCTCATTTCACACTAAATTACAAAGCTGTGGTAACTAAAATAGTATGGTATTAGCTTAAAAACAGACACATATATCAATGGAAAAGAATAGAGGACAGAATTCTCTCTCAATGAATTTATAACAAAGGAGCCAAGGATGTACAATGGGGAAAGGACAGTCTCATTAATAAATGGTGCAGGGAAAACTGGACCACTGTCTTACATCATACACAAAAATTAACTCAAAATGGTTTAAAGACTTGAACGTAAGACCTGAAACCATAAAACTTCTAAAAGAAAGCATAGGTTGTGAGCCCCTTAACGTAGGTCTTGGTGATGATTTTTTGAATCTGACACCAAAGGCAAAACCAACAGAAGGCCATACTACAGAGCAACTTGGCTGAGTCAGGGGAACAGGGAAGGTTTTTCTAAGGAAATGGTGCTAGATTGGAGTCTGAAGGGCACATATGGGCTAAGCTAGGTTGGGGATGTGAACGGGTGGAATGAAGGACAAAGGGTAGCACACTCAGTGTTATAGAGGCTCTTGGGCCCTGTGGTGAGGAAGAAGATGGTGTGTGCAAGGAAGGACTACCCTCATTCTATTTCTTAGTGACCCCTGATCTGTGCAAGAAGAAGTTTGGGGAAACCAGGTCCTAGTTTATAGGTACTGTTGTGAGAGTGAAGCCTGCGAGATGCTAAGGATCTATGAACAACATCTTCCTGGGGAGTCCATAAACCTCAGATGGACCTCCAGGCTTAGGGGCACCAAGCTGCCAGAAGATGAAGCAGTTAAAAGTATAAAAACAAAAAAATTTAAAAGACCCCCCCAAAATAAATAAATAAAAATAAAAGACCCCAACATTTCAGAGTCTTTTTATAGTTCAAGATGGTGAACCCAGGATACACATTTGGCCCCCATCCTTCCCAAAGTCTTGTTGAAATAAGGTTTTAGAATTCTAAAAATATATAAGCCTATAGCATTAGAGAGGTGAAGGAGGAGGCCACCAACAAACAAGAGAGGCAAACAGATTTCTGGAATATATCACGTATGTGGGGGGCATCACTAGAGGAAGCAGCTGAAGGAAACCACACAGAATGCTTTATGAGGGGCAACAGAAGGGATGGGAAGCAGTTCACTCAGAAAACCTCACAAAGGTTCAGGGAAGGCCATTTGGGCAATTGATATGCACAATTGCACAGTAAATCCACACCATCTTGAGTTCTTTTGTTTTCAACATCAGAAAATGACCAAGGAGGCATACATGCATTTGCCAAGAAGTACAACCATTTGCAAGAAAAAAAAAAAAAAAAAAAAAAAAAATATATATATATATATATATATATAAAATTAAGCAAGCTGAAAAATCTCACCCCTGGGAAAACAGAAGTTGGGAAACAAAATACTTTTTTTTTTAATTTTGTTTTTAGAATTTTCAGAGTTGGGAAGACCATACATTCTAAAAATGGGATTTTGAGAGTAAGAATGAGCTCTTGGAAGTTAAAATGCAATTGGTAAAATAAAGTTTCAGTAGAAGGACTAAAAAGTTGATGAAATCTCACAAAACACTGAGCAGAGAGAACAAGAGAAAAGAGAAAAAGAAGTGGAATAATCTAATATCTCACTAATAGGAATCCTAGAAAGAAAAACAAAACAAAACAGAAATGAAAAGGGAGAGAATCATCAAAGAAAGTACAGCAGATAATTTCCCAGGGCTGAAGAAAGACTAGTCCCAATATTGGAAGGACCGCTTAGTGTCCAGCACGACTGGAAAAGACCCATAATTAGATGTATCCCGGCCAAATATCAACACACTACACATAAACAGTTGTTTGTAAAAGGTTCCAAAGACAAAGATCAGATCTGCTACAAATGAATAGCAGTAGGAATGGTGTCAGACTTCTCCTCAACAACACTAGATGTCAGAAGGTGATGGAGTAATGTCTTCAAAATTCTGAAGGAAAGTTATTTTCAGACTACCAGTCCAGTGAAATACAGCACACAGGTTTTCAGACAAACAAGAGGACAGAAAGTTTGTCTCCAGCATGCCCTTTCTTGGGAAGTTACGTGAGGCTGTATGTACTTCACTAAAACTAGGACATAAGATGGGAGAAAGAAGAAAACCTGGGCTCAAACCCAGGAGAGCAGTAAAGAGAAGTCTGGCGATGGTCGTTGCCTCAGCCTGGGAAACAACCAGCCCACACCAAGGCAGGATCAACAGAGGCCACTGAGGAGGAGGGGAAGGTGGTTCTCAACAGATTCAGTAACTGATAAGTTTAAGATAAGAATATGAGAATAGCAAGTAATGCAAGAGAATAAGGCAACTGGAACCTCTAGGGGGGAAATTGATCAAAAACAGTCAAGATATGAATATGAAGCAAGCTAAAAGTGACACGATATTAAGCTAACGATGGAGTGTAAGGAATGAGAATCCATTTGAGCCAGTAGTAGAAAAGAGGCTAAGGGATAACAGCACTGACTTGAAGAGCAGGATGTATAATCCTAACACTGTGACTACTGTTAAATACAAATTCCACAATAATAACAACATATATAATCAGTTTCCCATTATAAGAGTCAAACATTTTTTAAAAGATTTTATTTATTTGAGGGAAAGTGAGCAAGTGAGAGAGAAAGAAGGGGAGGAGGTTCAGAGGGAGCGGAAGAAGCAGACTTCCCATTGACGTCAGGCTTGATCCCAGGACCTGGGATCATGACCTGAGCTGAAGGCAGATGCTTAACTAACTGAGCCACCCAGGTGCATTATTTCATTTAATCTGCCATCTCATTTAATCTGAGGTGGGTATTATTATCTTAGGTTTAGACAAGTTACAGAGCTTGCCTGGGGTAGTAGAGCCAATATTTAAAGTAGTCTTCCTGTCTCTCCAGAGAGCACTGAAAGCTGGGTGAAGTGTGTAGCAATTGGGAGGGGTCACTCTCTTTAGAGGCGGCCCTGACCGGTCAGTCGATTCTTGATGCTTGGCACAAATAAAGCTTTGCTTGACCTTTGCTTTATATCGGTCTCCTTCCTTTGATAACGGACCCCAACACCCTCTTATATAGTAACTCACTCCTTTGAAAGCACATGCCCCTATAGTCTTAGGTCAGGACCTGATAATACTGGGAAATCAGTCCTGAAACTGTACATTTGAACAGCTCCTCATAGTGATCACTGCATTTGAATTTATGTCAGCTCATTTTGGCCCCACGTCATGCTGTGAGGCAGACAATGCCAAAAGAGGGATGAGGATTTCACTCAGCTAAGGTGACTTGCTCAAGGTCACACATTCACGGGTAGTAGAACCAGCAATGAAATTGAAAGCTCCTAATCCCAATTTAGAACTCCTTCCAGAAAGAAATCTGTATTCTGCAAAGTATTTTGTGCTTATACATGTGTTGGGCCCCCATAGACCTGAACCTGAGCTTGGAGTGGAATTCTCCAGGTGGCAAAAATCTCTCTTCTGTAACCAAGGACATAACCAGTCTCTGTCTAGAATGAAATCCCAGTCTCCATGTGATGGTGGGTATCAAGGATCACTGCTACCTCATAAAGAATGAAAGAGGTGAGGGTCCCAGGGTCAGAGAGAGCCAGTTCTCTTCCTACTCTAGCACTTGACTAGCTTTGTAGCCTGGAGAAAATCACTTACAGTTCTCTAAACCCTTCTCAAGAATGGGGATGAGCATAACCACCTTCTGGGGAAGCTGTCAGAATTGGTGATAACACGTGGAGGCATCAAGTAGGCATCCAATAAATAGCAATTTAAAAAAAAAAAAAAAAAAAAAGCTTTTCTTTTTCCTCCAGAAGGCCAGCATGGCTGACAGACCCAGCTTCTGGTTTCACTTGTGTTTCTCCAGGATACTGGCTCGAAGAAAGGCAGCAGGCAAAACAGACAGGTGACTTGAAGTAATGAAACATATATTCTCACCTTGGGTACCTGCTGATTTTAATGACTAAAAATTTCCCCCCGATACAGCCATCATTTAGCAAATACCAGGGCTAGTTATTAATTTAAAAACATGTTCAGCTTGTGCTTACAGAAACTGCCATTTCCCCCCTCGGGAATGAGTTTTTAGTTATGTTTTTAAAATTAGCTGGCGCTTGAATTTCATTTCCCATCCAAGCTTTCCTGTTATCTGTAAGGTCACAGAAACACGTAGGCCACGGACAGTCCAATCCCAGATATTAGGCTCTCGGAATTAAAAGCCGAAATAAGTAAATAAAGCGAGAATGCCCAGGGATTTTTCAGAGCAGCAAGCTGGTCCCCAAGGAGCAGTGGCAGCCAGGTTTCCTCCTTCAAAGGCTCTTCCTTTGCATTTTGAGGTGAGGGCTGAGGAAAGGAGGAGGAAGAGGAGGAAAAAGGCCTATGACCTATATCTTCCAGGTCTGTCTCTTCTGCGCCCAGCAACAGGACAGAATCAGAATGCATTCTGGAGGAAGAAGAAAAACCCCAAGTGCTGATTGTCCCTTTAAGCCATTCCAATCACAGGCTCGCGGTTAAAATAATGCTCACCTACTGGGCTTCCAACTGGGCCATCTACCTTTTTCCCTGGCGGGGTCAGGCCCAGTCAAGCCTGATGAGGCTGCCACAGGCCCGGAGAGCTGAGCTACCGGCCCGGGTTACACCTGTTTATCACCGAGTCACTTCATTTCCCTTCCCCTCCTCCCTGCTTGAAAAGGAGCATTAATTAAACCGGTAAACAAGCCGGCTCCCATTCTAAATCAGAGCTGCAGGCAACGGAGAGATAACTTGGGCTCCGGAGAAGAGGGATTTTCAGTTAATTTATGGAATTCACCGTCACTCTCTCTCTGAGCAGCCAGCTCCCCGCTTAACGGGGGAAATTGAAGCAGACAGCCTTTGTCTAAACACTTCTTTTGCCCAGAATATCTTAATTTTTCTATTTGAATGTTTAATCAGGTTTGGGGTGCTTCTTCTTTTTTAATTTTAATGGTGCAGACGTTTGGGTGTTATCACTTGGCTGGTGGCTGCAGGGCGGGCGTCCTCCTGGGGCGCGGAGGGAAGGAGCAGTTTTTTCCAGCTGGGCTCCAACAACCGGCGAAAAGAAGCAGGCTGGGGTTTGGGGGGAAGTTTGGCGGGGGTCTCGAAGTCGGGGCAGCCCTGAAACGCTTTGCCTAGGGGCACAGCCCTTTCCTCCGTTCTGTTCCCCAACGCCGTCGGTGCCCGCAGGCGCCCCGGGAGCGCGGCCCGGGCCCCGCCGCCCGCTTTCTTTCTCCTCCACCTCGGGGAAGACCCGGGGCAGGGCTCCGGGGCCGCTGGCCGACCACCCCGCTTGCGCGCGACCCCGGCGGCGTCTTGGGGGATCCCTCTGTCCGCCCGAGGGCTGGGCCGCCGCTCATTTCCGGCCGCCGCTGCGAGAACCCCTCGCTGTCTAAATTAATTTCTCCAAGAAGGGGGCTGTGCGTGTGTCTTACTCCCCCACCGCTCTCCGGAATCCCTCAGTTTGAGCGGGAAGCACCTTGAAATTGTAGTTTTCCTAAGATTATAGACAGTCCAAGGAAAAAAAACCCTCCGTAAATCTTTGTCATTTCCTATGTAAACCCTCGTAAAAAAAAAAAAAAAAAAAAAAAAACCACAGGAACGTCTTATACATATTTCAAGTCAGCCTGCTTTTCCGGGTGGCATATCCAGTAATCATGTTGACAAATTAATGGTAGAGAATTAGTTGTACATTAAAGATTTAAATTATATTATGCAGCACATTGTCATAAAATGATATAAAACAATAGGAAAATAAATGTAAATTAATTCCAGCTCCTGACAAGTAAAACACCAGACTGACATCTGTACACTCGGCGGCGTCCTCAGCCGCCGGGGCGCAGCGCCGAGCGCCGCGGGTCCCTGCCCGGAGCAGAGGAAGAGGCCGCGCGGCTCGGCGTGCCAAGGGTTAAGTGGCGCGGATCGCCGCCTCCCCTGACTCCCCTCCCCTGTGTGCTGATTTTCAGGCCCACCGAGTCGCCCAAGAAAGTTTTCCATTCGACGAGGCTGGAGCATTGCAGGGGCTGAGCTCCTTAGAAAGCTCCAGGGCCCCCGAGGGCCGACTTGCTGGGAGGGGGCAGCCTGCCCGGTTCTGGACACGCTAATTACAAGGATTCTGTTTCCCGGGTCTGCAGGAATGCATTACCTGCAGCAAAGGAGGCACGGCCTCTCAGGAAGGCCCCGAGAGGAAGCTGAATGCCCCAGTGAATTCCAGCCCGGTCCCTAGGTTTATACCCACAACCCCAGCCCATGCTGAGGGACTAATCGCTTGGCCATTGTCAGGGCTGTTGCCCAATCAGCCTCTGAATAGCAAAACTTCACAATGCCGAGTATGAATTAGAGGGGAACAAATGTGGATGCAGACTTTTTTTGCAACAATACCTAACTGAGCCTTTCAGACAGGACAAGGGATGCACAAAAGCTCGACGGAAATTGGAGTAACTTTTGGAGGCCCTTGGAGCTCCCGTCAATAAGCGCTGGCTCCATAATGGCGACCGGGGCCTCCTCCACCAACCACCTCCCCCCTTTTCTGTGGGATGGATCAATTGTTCCTGGGGTGGGGGGAAATTGTCATAAAAATTGGGCATTTTTGTTGTCCTTGTCTTGGAAACGGTGGCTCTCTGTTGAACACGGCCAAATGGATTTGTCTCCTTTTTATGTGAATTGTACATTGGGTCATTATTTCACCCACCGTAAAGTACTGACAATGTCCCCTCCCTCCCTCTGCCCACCCCCAAAAGAACAGAATAGCTTCTTGAGCTATACAAATGTCAGGTCTCTGTTTTAAAATTTAGCTTTGTTTACCCAACAGAATGGAATTCATTACTGTGTAAAAGTGGTTCCATTTTCTGATCTTTTTATTCAAAATGTTGAGAGTATCAGAAAGCTCATTTGAAGGTCACAGGTTTATGTATCTATTCTCTTAAGTGTTTTAGAAATTCATATGGAGGACACAAAAGGTGGAAAATGTGAAAACATACTGTTCATTGTTTATCCTAACCTTGCCATGGTTATTAGATAAATGAGTGTAGGGGGAAAAAATGGCATTAAAAGCCACTGTGAACTGGGAATTTTTTTTCCCCTGAAGACTGTTAATTTTAGCCCTTGATCTGTAAAGGTCAATTTCTAATTCTTTTTACTGTGCAGTTTATATAACTTCTGCATTTGAAGTCTATAAAAAGCTTTTGCAGACTTTTCATAATGTAAGTAGCAATTTATTTCATTATGGTTTGAATTTTTTATGTAATTCCTATGGACATTTTGATGAAATTGTCAGGCTTAAAAGCTGTAGCGCTTTTCGTTTGGGGGGTGTGTGGATTTCTTTTTTTTCTTCTTTTTGCTCAGATCCATTCTTGCTGGATAATTTAAAATTAGTAGATTAATCAGTTCAGTGATTTAAAAGACCACGCTTTGGTTGGAACAAGCTCTGAGGCAAAATCATTTTATTCTACTTTTTTATTAGTAAACGATTTAAAAGGCCTTTTCAACTAGTTATCTGAAGCTGATATTTAACTGTTACTTATTCCACTAATTTCTATCTTTTGTTAAAAGAACTTTCCAGCCTAAATCTCCTCGCTCTGTCCCATGCTAATTGCAGCTTACATTATATAAATGGCTTTGTAAAGAAAACTATAACTCCGAGCCTTGAAAGTTGGGTGTTTCTATTTGCTCAAACTTGATGCACTTGTTTGGAGAGGGTCATTGCTGGGAAAGCTGTGTAGCCTGTAAGAATGTCCTGGATAACAAGCTTAAACAGAACCTTTTGTGGTGCTTAGTATTCTCAGGACTCCAAAATGAGGCCTCCTTTTTCTAACCGCAGGCTGAAGTGGTTCATTACTGCTGTTTCCTCCGCCAGGCCAGGGCTCAGCCATTCCCACTACTGAAGGTCTGTAACTTCCTTAAAAAGGAAGAAGGAAAACATGGCCCAGAAAGGTCTTGTTAGCACTTCCTATGTGAAATTAGCAGCTTTCTAAAAGGTACAACTCCAATTACCTCACATTGTGGAGGCGAGTACAAACTCAACAATACGCACAGCCTAGCAAGTGACATTCTGTCTTTCTAGAGTTACTTCCCTAATTAGGAATGAAGAAGCTCTATTCTGCTGAGTGCATCTATTTACAGTGGCCACAATGCTTTAACTTGAGCATCCTTCTCAAAGCCCAGTGTTAAAAAACACAAGTGCTCTTTTCGCCGAGCAGGCTATGGTGAGGCGACACATTCCTAACGGTTACGCCCTCGGAAAAGAAAAAAAAAAAAAAAAGTGTAGCCGCTTTGGCAGGATTGTTAACACTTCAGGATTCATTTTCCACAATAACGCCCCTGCCCAGAGAGCTCTGGGAATTACAGTGGACAATGGGGAGGCATTCTTAGGAGGGTCTAATGATGGAATAAAAAGAAAAATATTTATTGCTTTTGACAGTTCCACAAGGGGCAAAAATCCTTGTCGTGGGTAAAGTTTCCCTAGCTGTTGGAGGAAGGCGGCTCATGGGGACTCAAACAGTTCCACTTCCTTTGTTAGGAGGCTGAGTACCAGGGCCAAGCTGGGAAATTAAAGATTAAGTTCATTAAGGTAAGATAATTGTGTGGAGGCATTGTTGTTGATACAGGTGGGGCGAGGGGGGCTGGGGTAGGAAGCCCATTTACATGTAGGGACGACCCATTAAACAGGCTTAACAGATGTACAACACAAATATGTTTATTGTTTGCCTGATGGCTGACCTGGGCGTTCGCTGTTTCATTAGAGAACAGGCCCCCGCCGAAGGAGAGACAGGACTCTGCCGGGAAGCAGGTGGAAGAGAAGGCAAAGCAGGCTCCGGAAAGGAAAGATCCAGTCCTGTGGGCTCTCCTCTGCCTCCACTTGCCCGGTCCCCGCACGTCTAAATTCCCTTCCGGGCCCGTCCCCTCCTAACAGGAACAGCCAGCCCTTGCGGGATGGGTAGAGGGGACGATGCTCTCCCACCTGAGGTGTGTCTTTGGGTCTTTGTGGCTGCTGACAGGAGATGCTGGTGCGGAAGGGCACGTTGGATGCCCTTTGTAAAGAAGGCATTGGACTCTCTCCTCTCTGAAATCTGGTGTTCGAGTTTCCAGTCAGGGAGTTTATCCAACGTTTTCCTATCCCTGTTACTTACCTCCTCAGAAACAGACTACTTTGGAAATCTGGACGGCCTACCTTCCAATTCCTTCTTCGGGGGTGGAGGGTGAAAAATAAAACCAAACCAAACAGGGACACCCCCTCCTCCTCCACTGCTCCCCCCCCCCACAGTCTACTCACACAGATACATTCTCTGCTTTGTTATTGCAAACTGTGTTTGCCTTTGTGAGGGAGAGCTCCTCCCTGTCCGTCCCTCACTTGGAGACCCATAAATACTGAGAACTTGAAAAAGAAGAAAGTGTAAAGCAAGATGGTGGAATTCTTGTGAGCCTGGGGTCCATCCCTGCGGTTTGTTTGAGAGGAAGAAGGCGGACAGGGAGTGCCCAGAGTACGGCCAAACAGCTGAGCATGTGTCTGGTGCAGTGTTCAAGAAAAATCATTCCTACACCAGCCTCCCTGCCTTATTTTCCCCGTATCTTGGGCAGAGGGGGAAAGGTCTTCTTTACTTTTGGGGGGGTCAGTAGTTCTATTTCTGCTGAGGAGCTGAGAACTGCTGTCAGACTTGGAGATGTCTTTGATAACAGATATCATGAAAGAGAAGCTCTTGTTTATTTGCATGATTCGGTCACTTATTATACAAAACTCACCAGCTTGCTTTCCTTTCCCCTCCTGCCCCCCTCTGAGGAAAATAAACAGTGTCATAATGATTTTGGTAAATAGAATTCTTTTTAAAGCCACCTGATCATGGGGAGACATTCTGAGAGGACCCTAGGATTAAGTTTAGTGTTGGTGTGTGGGAAAAAAAAGACTTAATTTTAGAGAGGTTTAAACACACACGCTTGCACACACATCACATCACATGGTGAAGAGATTTCTCTAAACCTGTTTTGATCCCTTCAGATTCCATCGTGTTGCCATTCTTGTTATTTACTTTTAAAGGAGAGGTTACAGTGGAATGTTGATTTCCTTTAGGCGGCCAAGGCGTCTTTGCAACCAAGAATCTTTTAGTTCTTTTCGTAGATTGTGTCAGAGAAGTTTGTGAATAAAACATTTCCAGTGTAATGTGTTTATTGGCTCGGACAGAACTAGAAATAATTCTGAAGCAAGCAAGCAAGCAAGCAACGTGTACCAAAGTTCTCCGTGTTTGTCTCCTCTTGTGCTTATGTGAGGGTTTCTTTTTATTTATTGCTATAAAGTGTCCTTTGTCCTTGAGAATGTTGAATAGACTTCTTTCAAAAGTTATCAGAGACCGGTCTGATAAATCAGACGAGAAATTAGGAACATCTGAGTTATTTTCTAAGATGGGTTAATGAAGAGATGAGGATTTGCATTTTCTTTTAAAGACCTAATGAGCAAGCCAAACAGATGAGGGAGTAAGGCTTGCAGGCTGCCACATTGTGATTTATCAGAAAGCAGAAGGGAAAATTTGATACAGACAAGATTCCAAGCTGCGGCTTACTGGAAATATGTTAACTTTTTTGAAAACAAGTGTGCAATCCTTTGGCCTTTTACAAAAGATGGTATAGCTTGAAAACCTCGTACCATGTCCTCAGCCCTTAAACATTTAGCTCCATCAACGGCCCTTGAACGGAAAAAGAAAAACTGTTTTGTCTATACTCAGAAAATATTGCTTCCTAAACTACTGTAAAGTACGTTTGTGTTTTCAGCCCTGCTGAACTGAGATTACTAAGACCTTCTAAGTAAGAGGTTTTTTTCTTTCCTGCTTTAAAAAAAAAAAAAAGAGGATTGTCATCCCACTGTCATATAAGGAGGGAAGCCTCAGTCTTGAAATGATTTGTAAGTTTCAGGTTCTTAGGGCGATCACCTTGAATTTGGAGCTGTGGTTCAATTGGTGAAAGGATGGGAGTGCATTTCTCTACGTTCTTGGACAATTTCTCATATGGGGAAGAGACCCAGGGTTTCTTCACTTTGGAAGCAGGAGCTCCCTCCTGCCCTTCCCAGCGTGGTGGGAGGACCGCAAACTGGAACAGCCAGTGAGGATCTGAAAACCCTCTACATCCTCCCCACCAAGCCCTGAGTGCTGTAAATATTTCAGGCTATTCGCATCACAATTTCTGGAAATTGTGTTGGAATTTTAAAATTTTATCCATTTAATAACAACTTTTTTTTACACTTCCTACTCATAAAAAATGTTTATGGGCTCTTTTGTGCCTTATATTTGTTATGAACATATGAGAATATACTGAATTTGAATTGTTGAATAGTTGAATAGTTGAATTTTCATGAAAGCTTTAGGTTGCTATTCCCTAGTCTCCACCATTAGCGCTATTATTATTAAGGTGAAATTCATACAATATAAAACACTTGAAAGAGTACAGTTCAGTGACATTTACTACATTCACACTGTGGTGTCTGCAGCTTTTTTTTTTTTTTCCAGTGATGTGTTCTCTCAGTTGTAGAATCATCAACAAGTCCTTGTTGAAGAGTTGTTAAATATCTATATTCACTCAACAAACATTTACGGAGCAAATTTTTCCAAGAGTGGTGCCAGGCTAAGTTCTGTTGTGGGTTATAAAGATGAAAAGGAACTGTCATGCCCTCAAGACATTTTTTTAAAAAAATCATTACACACATGCTACTTTAGTTGGGGAATGCTTACCAGTTTTTTTAATAAGCTTTATTCAGCCCACAGAGTTTTAGCATCCCAAGACATCAAGTGTTGCTCAATATTTCTCAGCAGTGTTAGCCAGTATCATCAGACTCCAAGAGGTTGAGACTATTCCCTGTACTCTTTCTCTCAGAGTGATGTCATATTCTCTGACGTCATCCAAAGTTTTCAAAACTTGGAATATTTTGTTCAGCATGGTCACCTCAATGGACATTTATGCCGTGTAGGCCTAGTATTTCAATGTGAAACTCTCTGTGTAGCTTTCCAACAAATTTTAGCTTAGGTGGCTATAAAAGTTTGGTGAGATATCAATCACTTGCGCTTGCTGGAAAAGCTCTGCGTGTTTCTCAGGGGGCCTTGAAAGCAAGTGGTAAGTCCACAATGGGTAATAACAAAGGTCATGAATCCAAGAATACATGTAGCCTAAAGTCGATTTTAAAGATTCACATGGCTTACGATTAAAAAAAGAAAGCATGACCCCTTAAAATAGTTATCTTTTTCTTGAAAAACTATTTCTCCTTCAAATAAAATCTGTATTTTGATGTCGATGATGGTGATGATGATGTTGGTGTTGGTGGTGGTTTGGAGGTGACAGTTGGCACAAAGGAAGCGTGACGAAGGAAGTGCCTCATTGAGGTTAGGTTACCCAGCTTTGGAGTGTTGTCTTTGGCATAGAATGTAGGAAAAATGTATGACAAATCAACAACTATTTATTGAATCCCCTTTCAGCACAGGCTGTACATAGTCTCATTTGTGACAAAGAAAGCAGGCAAAGGAGTTCAGTTTTTAGAGCTTGATTCTCCCGGGTTCCCATGTTAATTCTGCCACTTTTAGCTGTGTGCCTTTTGGCAACTTACTTCTCTGCTCTGAGCCTGGTTTCTTTCTGCGGAGACAGTAAGAGCTGCCTTGCATGGTCCCCTGTGAGGATCAGCAGTGGTGTGATGTTAAATCACACCCTCCGTGCTCAGTAAATCATGAATTGCTAAGACAAATACACACGTCAGTCCTGCCTGCCATGCCTTTCAAGCAAAGAACACAGTCTGACATTGTACCGGGGAAAAACAAAGTGCCTTTTGGTGTGAGTTTCGCAAAACATAAAGCATCAGATTAATGTATGGTAGTGTGTGTGATGTCTGGGGAGATAATTTTTAAAGCTCTCAGTGGAGGGAGGGAAGGAGGGAGGGAGGCAGGAGGCTTCAGGATTAGTATTTTGAATAGGAATGTCTAGAATCTGTAGCTTTGACTGTTGAATACCATCTCTTGCTGCTACTGAAACCTTACAAATATCACCTGAAAAATTATTTCAATTTGCCATCGGACTGGAACCATCAATTTACACCTGAAATGTGTCAAAATGTTGGGTATCTCTATAATGATAAAAATGATTGGAATTGCCATGTTTAATTAAAATGTTAATCCACTGTCATCTTACATGATCTCTATTTATAGAGAATTTTCTATTTTCTGTTAGGATATTTTATTATTAAATAAAAACCCTGCTGTTTAGCCAATGGCTGGTGCTAACTTAAGGAGGAGGTGACAAGTCTGCTGGGGGTGAGGAGAGGTGACCCCTTCATCAGGAGAGTTGGAGTGATTGCAGGGGAGTGCAAAGACCACCCTGTCTCTAAATCTTTCCAGCCTGCTCCCTGATGTTTAAAATCTTTTAACAATAGATATGGCTAAAATGCAAATGCTTTTGGGAAAAGGAACAAAAAGTTCGAATTCACAAAAAGATGCAAAATGCCTGGTACTCAACTGTTTTCTGAAGATGGAAGACTTGAAGGGTACAACATGGGAGGAAAGAAATTATCTTGACTGAATTTGTAATTTTGCTGAAATTGACCATGAATCAGAAGAAAACTTCCAAGGGGTTCAGGGCGGGGAAGGGGGACCTGAAATTTTGATCTTAGGAAATGATATTAATTCTACTTTCTTGTCCAGAGGATGCTTGGGTACAGGACCAGTCTCTGTTGAGGTACAAAAGCAGATCTCGGAGTCTGTATTCAAGATCCTTGGAAAGGATTCCGAATAACTACAAATGTCCCTGCTTGGTGACCTCACCATCTAAGATTGGATTCAGCCCATCCTGCCTGGGTGACTTGCCCGACCAACCTTCCTGTATGACTCTTCCAGGGCTTGAGGGCGCTCTCCTTCATAAAGCTTCCTTCCCTCCATCTCTTGATCATCATCTTGACCCTAACCAAGCCCTCCCAACCCATGCAGACTTACCTCCTGGTTCCTCCTTCCCATTCATTGGTCAGCTTCTGGCCCCTCCTCCCTAACTGTTGGTGACTGGCTCCTCAGGTTCTGAGCTCTGGATGCTCTGGATATACCTGGAGCGATTTGCTTTCTCCTTCGTAACCCAGCACTTCCTGGGGGGCGCTCCACGTCAGACACATTCCACCCACTTCCCGCATAAGACTTTGCCCTGGCAGCCTTTAAATGTTCCTCCTTCATCTTCTTTAGTCCAATTCTGCTCAAGGAATACCTCCTCTGTGATGCCCTGTCCAACCTTTCTAGCCTTCTCTGAGAATAATTTTTTTTAAGATTTATTTATTTATTTGAGAGGGAGCTAGCGCGTGCCCACGCGCGTGCTGCGTGCACACAAGTGGGGGGAGGGGCAGAGGGAGAGCGACAAGCAGACTCCCAGCTGAGCACAGAGCGCATTGCGGGGTTCAGTCTCAGGACCCTGAGATCATGACCGGAGCCAAAATCAAGAGTCAGCTGCCCAACTGACTGAGTCACCCAGGTGCCCGAATAACCTTTTTTTTTTTTAAATTATAAAACTATATAACAAAATTTACCATTTAAGCCATTTTTAAAGTGTACAGTTTGGTGGCATTAAGTGCATTCACGATACTGTGCGACCATTACCACCATCTATCCCTAGAACTTTTTCATCATGCCAAACGGAAATGCTCTGTTAAACAAAAACTCTCTTTTCCCCTTGTCCTTTGGAGCCTCTAATTCGCTTTGGGTCTTCATAAATTTGACTAACCTCAATACCTCAGATACGTGGAATCATACCATATTTTCCTTTCGTGTCTGGCTTCTTTCACTTGGCAAAATGTTTTTAGGGTTCATCCATGTTGTAGCAATTGTCAGGATTTCATTCCTTGTGGAGGCTGAACAATGCTCCATTGTATGCATCTGTCATTTTGTTTATCCGTTTGTCTAAGGGCACTTGGGTTGTTTCCACCTTTTGGCTACTTTGAATAAATCCGCTGTGAACCCTGGTATGCAAGTGTCTACTTGAGTCCCTGCTTTCTGTTCTTGAGGTCTGTAGCTAGATGTAGAATTGCTGGATCATATGGTAATTTTATGTTTACCTTTGAGAAACTGCCAAACAACAATCATTTTTATGACACCTTTACATGACGCTTTAGGGTTGACCAAATGCTGGCTGTTCCATCAGCTTCTCAGAGCAAGCCTGTGAGACAGACCCCGTTATGAACACCATCTTTATTCCGGGGAAGAAGATGAAGTTTGGGGAGGTTCAGTGACTTATCAGGGTAACTCAACAACACTGATGGGGACTTTGGCCTCAAAACAAGATTATGTGATTATGGTATCCATAGGCTTTCTGATGCTTGTGACACACCCCACGGTTCCCTCATAGCTTTATCCCCACAACTCAAATAAGCCTTAAGGCACCTGACTTGACTCCCAGACTGTCAAGCTCAAGGGTGCTGTGTCACGGTTATCTTCGTCTCTCTAATATGTGCCGGGTCTGGTACGTGATAGGCTCTCAGTGAATGTCAGTTGAAAGGATAAATGAATGAATGGGTTCTTGACGAAGAGGGAGGTGAAAAGAGGGAAGTGCCACAACAGAGAAATGGTCAAGAGAGCCTCCTGGTACCTTCGTATTTTGCCCCAGCCATGCAGGCAGAGATGGTGTCTCTGTATTTTTGGTGGCCTCTGCTCCCTCCCTCATCTGAAATGTCATTTCCTGCTCTGATTTTCCTGGCCCTGGACATTCCTGCTCATGAAGCTCTGATGGTCACTTCTTCCCTATCTCTCCAGCCAGACTAGGCTCTCTGGGGTCCATGACTCCAAGATTGAACACAGTGCCAGGCACAGAGTAAGTGCTTGGTGTGTAGTTCTTGACTGAATGAATTTTGCAATGAAAGGGCCTCAAGAAGTTGCCCCTCTTTCCTTATTCATGCATAAGGGGGAAGGTTTGTAGGATAGAATCTAGGATGTCCAGTTAAATTTGAATTTCAGATAAACATTGAGCACTTTTCTTTAATATAATACATGCTTATGCTAAAAAATTATTCATTGTCCATTTAAAATTGACATTTATTTGGATATCCTGTATTTTTCTTTGCTTAGTTGGCAACACGGGTCACTAGTTACTTTCTATTGCTTATGGTCACATCACCCAAATCCTCAGAAATCTGAAGAAGAGAGTGGGAAACTGGTTTTTCCAGAGCTGACTTGCCAACTATCTTTTAGTCTTAAAAATGCAAATGGGTGCATTTTTTTTTTCCTAAATGGAAATAATCTCCACCTGCAACAATTTCATTCCCATTTGAAACTATAGTTTCTGCAATCTCTCAGATAGCTCTACTCTGATGTCAAAATATTTCAAATATCTACTCTGGCTTTGGCTAATCCTGGCACCAGGCTGTTCACTCTGGAGATGTTATATGCCTGTGGTCATTTGAGATATTCCCGGAAGACTGACATAAAGGCGTCTTGCTCATGGGCAGGCTAACTATTCTGATGTATGGATTTAAAGATTTTTAAATTTAGGGATGCCTGGGTAGCTCAGTGGGTTAAGCCTCTGCCTTTGGCTTGGGTCATGATCTCAGGGTCCTGGGATGGAGCCCCACATTGGGCTCTCTGCTCGACAGGGAGCCTGCTTCCCCCTCTCTCTGCCTGCCTTTCTGCCTGCTTGTGATCTCTCTCTCTCTCTGTCAAATAAATAAATAAAATCTTTAAAAAAAAGATTTTTAAATTTATTTTTGAGAGGATGAGAGAGCAAAGAGAGGGGCAGAGGGAGAGAGAGAATCTCAAGCAGACCCTTCACTGAGCGCAGAGCATGACGTGGACCTCGATCTCACAACCCTGAGATCATGACCCTACCCAAAATCAAGAGTCAGATACTTAACCAACCGTACCCCCCAAGAACCCCTGATGTGTGGGATTTATTACACTCATATATCTGTAGGTTCTTTGGGTTGCACTGCTCTATAATCCAGAATTTCCAGCGTGACATCTAACTGGGGACCTGGCTTGGCTTCCCCATAAACCTGTTTTTGGTTGTGGCACTGGCAGAAGACATTCTCTAATCTCCCCAAGGGTCCATCCAAGTTCAACTGAGTGAGAGCTCTGGGATCACTTCCCTCTACCAGATGTACCTCACACTTCCTGGAATGAAGGAGGGGCAGGGGATCTAGGTGGGGAGCATAGCCACAGCCTCCTTGACCAGGATAGTGTCTGCTGGGGCTGGGGAACTCGGGGATGAGACCAAACTGGGGTGAAGTTGGGGATGGCAAGAAAAGGCCAAGAGAAGAAATGAGACACTCTCATGTGCTTTCCCTTGTGTGGTTATCTGCCTAAGTACTGGATTATAACAGCCCTTGCTGCTTCTCTAACTCACCTCATATAATCTTGCCAGGATGCAGTTGCTTATGTGTCTGCTGATTTGGGGAATTTTTTTTTTTTTTAAACTTCAGCTTTTCAGATTTAGAAGCAGCTAGACTGATGAAAAGCCATAGAGTTGGAGGAGGGGTGGGGTGGTAGACAGGAGGTGGTGGTGGCTCACCCGGGATGTTGGGAATAGTAGTCATTGCAGATGGAGGCAGAGATACGGCAGAGATGGGGGCTGCAGAGCAGCTCACGGCACTTTCAAAGTCTGGGGTTTCCCCAAGACAGTGGCAGGGTGGCAGGAGGGCAGAGAGGTCACCCAATCCAGAGACGTCTGAGTTATTTAACATCCATATTGGGCATCTTGAACTTGGGAAGTTCTTGGGCTAAGGGATTGAAAAGCCTGTGTCTTTCCAGGGCCTCAGTTTCCCTCCTGCTCCCAGGGTAGAGGCCAATCTCTGTCACCAGCTGGCCCAGCAGGGGAGACTGCAGAAAAAGAGGGGCTAGCGCTTCATTTTCTTAGGAAGACAGATATCATCCAAAGTCCAGCTGGACAAGATCCAGAGTGAACAGGGCAGAAAACACACCTTGCAGAGATATGTTGGGGTGGGGAGGCTGGAAGGTATAGTGGCACCATGAAGGTTGAGTTATTCTTTGAAAGTTCTGCTTCCCTCTGGAATAGGAAATGGAATTTTCCTCATAACCTAAAGTCTCAGCTTTCCGTTGACTGTCACTCACCAGAAGGGACCTCGTGGGAACTGGTAGACATGGGCCAGGCAGTCCTGGGGAAATCAGTCCTGTGGGACCTATCACAAAATCCCCCAAACTTCCAAAACACTAAGGTTTAGGCTGAAATAGAACACTCCGTGGGGATCTCATCACCTGAAGCCACATCTCATCCCGTCTCTGAAGAAAGGAGTCTTATGGGGACAAAGTAGCCCAAGGCTGTATTTTAAGATTTTGCTTTCAGGAGATCCTAGAGAGAAGGTCCATGGAGATTTCATTGTCTGATTACTGCCACTTATGGGATTGTATATAAGACTTGACATGTGAGTTGCCCTCTGGCCACTTATTTATAAGGAAGGGGCAGAGCGAGGTGTGGGGGATCTAGAGGGGAGATGGCAGGTCAGGGTTTCTGAAGACTGTTAAGCCCCGCAGACCTTGCCCTATCAGAAGGACCTCCTAGTGGGCACTGAAAAACCATCTAGAGACTTCTGAACCCTCAGGAAGGCCAAGACAATGGACCAGACCCCAAGCATCCAGGAACTTGAATCTGAAAGATAACAACTGTTCCCTTCCTGGATCTGGGCATCCCCTTCCAGGCAGGACCCTCCCTGACACAATCAACAAAATATGATTACTTTGCAGAGGTCTAAAAACTCAGGTGGTGGGGTTTCATAATTCTCCATTCTCTTCCCTTTATGGAAAGTTATGTTCATTCCGAGCTGATACAATGGGTGGGTTTTCTGGGAATGGGGCTGTGCTAATGACATTTGAAGCAGAAAGAGCTGGACTGGCATTGGGGGGTGGCTATAACAGATCAAGTCTGTGGTTAGGGGAGCTAACTGTGGGGAGCAGACCCTCCCAAAGCTACTAAGAGTAGAATCAGAGCTGGGGCAAGGAGGCTGAGCAGAGGGAGTGGATGGGTCTTTCCTCTCTAAGATTCCAGTCCTCATTACCCTCAGGCCAGGCCTCTCTCCTGGGTCCCCTTCTTCCTTGTCATTTGTGTGTTGACGATGTGGGGATGGCCAGAGGGAAGCTAGTGTGCTGGTCTCTTGTATAAGCCGATAATTGGCTGTAATCCGTGTATGAAATATTTGGAGATCTGCCTCCCTATTAACTCCTACTTGAAGAATAATCACATCTCCACATACAGGCCTTTGGGCCATGTTCTCCCCTCCCATCTCTGGAGGTCCTACCATAGCCTCAGCTCTACCAAAGGTTTCTGTGACTTGCCCATACCCTGTTGGTTACATTTTTAACTTATCACAAATTTAAAAGAAGAAATCCATATTCAAAGGGAAGGCCCTCTGCTGATGTCTTTGAGTAAACATGGGGGTAGAATTCTTAGAAGCTGACAGAAAGGGGGTCTGTTAGACAGAGCATGCACGGACTCGGTGTGGCCAGAGAGGGTCTCGACAAGAATCCCGGACAGAGGTGCAAAATGTAGGGAGGGAGAAGGATTCGTGTTATAGGTGTGAAACTACAGCAACGCCTCAGGTTGTCATGGAAACAGCACTCGAACGCTGCTTAGAGGTGGGAAGGCCAGGGTGGAAGGCCTGGTCCTCTTTCTAGGAGGGAGCAACAATGAACCAAGGACAGGTATGTGTCTGAAGAGTCTGGTCCGGGGCTTCTGGGAGCTGAGCTCCTTCTTCGTGAGCAGGCCTCTGAGAATTGCTGTCTGCTTTCCTGGTGGGAACCATTTAAGAAGAGGGTGGAGAAGGCACGAGAATAAGAGGAGCTAGAGACTTCAGTGCTCAGCGCGGGCGAGGCCTGCACAAAGGGAGCCTTTCAGCCCCGGAAGAGTTGCTCCCCAGGGTGGAGGAAGCCGTGTGAAGCAGGACAAGCCCCAGAGAGATCTGGTTCAGGCTGGAATTTCGTGTTGGACGTGATACTGGGCGCTTGTGTTGAGGTATCCATTCACTCAGGCAGAGTCGGCAGACTTGGTGGTTACGTAGCTGGGATATTTTGGGGAGCACCATAGGGCCTGTTCCAGTGTCCCTCCAGCACTCGTCAGGAGGCCTGACATCCCACCGTTGGAGATTCCTGCCATTGGCTTAAGCATAGCCTCCTTGGGCTCTTCCTTTCCATGGCAGGTTCTCCTACAAGGGGTCCCACGTTCAGACCCTGCCGCCTCAGCACGGACTGGTTTATCAAAGGCCTGGGCAGGACCTGAGCAGCGTGAAGCCCGAGGGAGCCTGGGCACAGAAGGGACGCCGGGAGAAGGGAGGAAACGAGAGGTGGGATGTCCCAAAGGCAAACTTGCCAACCCTTCCAGGGTCCAGCGTCCTATATTGTTACTGGCTGAATTTCACAATCCCAACCGGTGGCAGCTGGGATTCCCAGGCCCTGCCTTTCCTTCATTCAGCATGCAGCTTCCAGAAGGATCAGCAATGGTTGCTATCTCATTCCTTCTCCCCCTTTCTCTTTCGCTCTCCTCCCATCTCCCCCTATCTATTTTCCCTCCACCTAATTCTACCTACCTATCACTGCCTCTGCCATCTTCAAGAATGGAAGTTCCAGAGTCAGACACACCGGGATGTGATCCTGCCCCCCCCCCCCCCTGTTTACTGACTGTGTGAGCCTGGGCGGGTAACTTGATCTCTGTGAACATCAAGTCCCTCGAGGGAGATGGAATGGTGTTAAGGTGGCATGGTGCCACTGCCGGGATTAAATGAGGTACTATGTGGGAAGGACCAAGCACAGCACCTGACCTTGTAACACAGGCTAGTAGCTTCTGAGCTGTCTGGCCTCCCCTCAGACTCAGTTATTGAGGTGCCCCGGTGCCATCTGTTCGCCTCCCCATTCTGACCCAAGTACGCATGCTGACATCTCTTCCCAGGCTGACACAGTCCTCTTACCAGTATCATCTTTGAGGATCAGAGACTTTCCGCAGGAGAAACAGAGGAGGGAAGTTAAACGACACACTTCACAACCAACCAGAAAGACCTCTGAGACCTTGTTCTTCTCTAGCGTCTCTCTGTGAGGTTTCCTTCTTTCCTTTTCCCACCCAAGTGGTCCCCTTAGCCCATGGCAGCCTCTCTTTCCCTCCCTCTCGGTGGTCAGGGAAATCCAGCACTTTGCCCTTCGTACCCGTTAGCGACGTTCTCAGTTGCTCTCGAGTACTCCTTCCCTGCTCTACCCTTCTTCCTATGTTGTCTAGCACAGTATTTCCTTCATGAAGATACAGGGCTCTTCCCAGGAGGAATTCTGGGGAACATGATTTTCTGCTCATCCTTGTTCTTTGTGATAAGGCCAGACCGTATACGTGATACTCATTTATGTTACTCCTTACAGCAACTCCTGTTGACATTCCCACTCATGGATGAGGAAACTGTGGCTCCAAAGGCTTAAGGAATCACCCAGAATATGTAAAGAACCCCTATAAATTAACAAGGAAATGATAACAGTCCAACGGATGGAAAAATGGGCGACAGATACGAATGCGCAATTCAGGATTGACAATAAACATTTGGAAAAATTCCACCCGCATCCCAGGGAATTGCAAATTAAAACAAGGATAAGATATCAGCCCTCACACTCATCAACTTGGCAAAACAGCTGAAAAATCTGACAACACTCAGTGTCGGGAAGAATGTGGGGAAGTAGAGGTGGTGCTAGCAGGGATGTGAGTGGGGAAGTAACATGGGGGAACCGGGCAGTATCTCATGAATTTGAAAATGCACACTCCACGCCACATCAATTCCTCATCTTAGTGTTTAGCTTGGAGAAATGCTCAAGAATCCTTGGGGAAGTGCTTGCAGCAACGTACATGACAGCAGTGTTTGTAACAGGACAGAAGTGGGAACATCTCCCCAGTCTCTAGGCCAAATCTGGCTTGCCACCTGCTTTTGCACAGGGTGCAAGCTAAGAATGATTTGAGCCTTTTTAAGTGGTTGAAAAAGATAGAAAGAATAATATTTCGGGACACATGAAAATTATGATCAAACACTTCTGTCCACACAAAAATCTGCTCCCAGATGTTTCTAGCAGCTTTATTCATAATTGCCAAAACATGAAAGCAGCTAAGATGTCCTGTGGTAGGTGACAGATAAATAAGCTGTAGTGTTTCCAGATAATGGAATATTATTCAGCGCTAAAATAAATGAGCTAGCAAGCCGTGGAACGACATAGAGGAAGCTCATGGGCATATAACTAAGTGAAAGAAGCGAATTGGGAAAGGCTATCTACCGTATGATTCAACCGTAGGACATTCTGGAAGAGGCTAAACTTTAGGGATAGTAAAAAGCTCAGTGGTGCCAAGGATGGGGTAGGAAGGAGGGAGAACACAGAGGCATTACTCAGAGGATTTGAGGGGTACTTCAACTACTCTATATGTTACCATAATGGTGGATACGTATACATCATACGTTTGCCCAAAGCCACAGAAGGTATAATACCAGGAGTAACCCCTAACTTAAACTATGGATTCTGGGTGATTATGACAGGTCAATGTAGGCTTACCAGTTGTCACAAATTCCCCAGTCTGTTGGGGGATGTTGACAATGGGGAGGCTGTGTACAATGGGGGATATATAGAACTATATATGGAAATAGATATGGGAATGTATGGGAAGTCTCTGTACCTTCTTCTCAGTTTTGCTGTGAACCTTACACTGCTCTAAAAAAATAAAGTCTTTTATTTTTCCAAAATGGTTATATTAGTTTTTTTCATTTTTATTAACATATAAATGTATTATTTGCCCCAGGGAGTCTTATTTTTAAAAAATTATATGAAATAAATTTTTTATTAGAGCACAGCCCCTCTGCAATGGTAGAATTAAATCACCAAAGAGACCATATGGCCTAAAACACGTACTGTCTGGCCCTTTGCTGGCTGCCGCTCTAGAAGGTGAGAAATAAAACAGTGGCTCACTCTCAGAGCAGAATACCATACAGCCGTCACCCAGGCACCAGCAATGGTCAATCTCAGAATACAACGTTGAATGCGGAAAAAGGCATTTTCAAAAGAATACCTAAAATATGGTACCAAGCATGTACAATTTTAAGTAGCAGTTATTATTACAGCATATGGGATTCACAGTCACTTGTGTATGCAGTAAAATGTTTTTTTTTTTAAATGCCCTGGAATAATAAATGACTTCAGGACACTTGTTACCTTTGGAGAGGAAAGAAGGGAAATGAGAAGATAGTTCTAGCTAATTGTCAACATTTCATTTCCTTAAAAAGGGGTTGATATGAAGTGCCTGGCTGGCTCAGTCAGTAAAGCATGCAACTCTTAATCTCAGGGTCATGAGTCCAAGCGCCACTTTGGGTGTGGAGCCTAGTTTAAAAAAAAAAAAGAATAAAAAAATTAAAAAGGGATGATATGGAGTAGATAGGATACAACATTTATGTCTTTAAAGCTAGTGATGAATATATGGGTGCCTATTATATATACATGTAAAGTTTGTATATGATCCTTGTTTTAAATTTCTTTGAGATATTTCATAATTAAATGAAGACATTTTGGGAAAAGAGAAGAGAATTTGGATAACACATTCAAGATCACCCAGATGGGAAGAGGCAGATTTGAAGAGGCTGGATTTGAACTCAGTCTGTCTGACCCCAAAGATAAACTCTTTTTTTTTTTTTTTTTAAGATTTTATTTATTTATTTGACGGAGAGAAGTCGCAAGTAGGCAGAGAGGCAGGCAGAGAGAGAGAGGGGGAAGCAGGCTCCCCGTGGAGCAGAGAGCTCGATGCGCGGCTTGATCTCAGGACCCTGAGATCATGACCTGAGCCGAAGACAGAAGTTTAACCTACTGAGCCACCCAGGCGCCCCAGAGATAAACTCTTAACCACACACTTTATGTCTCCCTTAAATTCCTGACATAAATTCTCAAGCAATGGCTTTTCTCTTTCTGCCTCCCCTACAAGTTTATAAATACGAGTAGAGTTGAGTCCCTTAGCACCAATAGTGTCAAGCAGTTTGGGCTGGCTGCCCTATCAGGCTCTCTGGTCCTATCCATTCTTGTATAGGAAAGCACCCTGGCTTCTACCCAGGGGCTCACTGACACCTGAGGAGTCTATCTGGAAGCAGTTCAGAATGGTACATGATGAGATGCTGAAATGTAGTCTTGACATCCCAACAGGCTTGGTACGAAGACTGTAGCCTGAGGTCATATGGAGGGCATAAGCTCCATGTGTATCCTCTGAGACTTCATAGGGCCACCTAAGAAAGTTCCAGAAATTTTGTTTTCTGAGTCCTCGTTGAATGACAATTCTTTTCTATTCTTCTTTTTCTCCTTCTCTCCCCTTCAAAATGGCACCCATTAGCCATTCCTATCATTCTTCCTTTCTCACAATAGTGAAGAACGAAATGGGAAAGGGGTCTCCGAAAGGTGCAAACAGACCCCAAACACTGGTGCACACAGTGGGGCATTCCCCTCTGCCACTACCCAACCTTTGGGGCATGGCAGCTTAGGACCTAAAGGAGTCAGGTTTCCCACTCCAATGTTTCCCTCTCCCCAACTCCTATGTTCCTCTCACCTTTGGAAATGCCTTCTCTTCGGTCTGCTTTGTCTGTCCCACCCATCACTTAAGACCCATTTTAAAGCCCACTTCTTCCAGGAAGTCTGCCCAAATCCCCAGCCTATCATGGCTTTTCACCTCAAAACTCCTGCAGTATTTGTCATCCAACACCCTCATGGGTTTCTGAGGCGTGGCTATGTTAGTTACCTTTTCACCCCAGTTAGTTTGATAAATGAGTGACTGGAGCTCAAGGTCTATGCTTTATTTGTACTTTCCCGTGATACATAGCACAGTGCCAGGGACACAGTAGGCATTTAATACGTGTTTGTGAATGAATGAATGAATGAATGAATGAAGCACATTTGAAGAAACTCCTGGAATTCTGTGCCTAATGAGAGAGAGAGCCCCAAACTAGGTCAGATGAAATCTAGCCCTGTTCCTCTACCCTCGTCTGGCTTTCAGGGAGGCCTCCAACTCGGTGGGCATGGGAGAGCATCTGCCTGCCTGCTACTGGCCTTGTGGGGCAGGGAAGAGAGAGGGAGACCCAGAGCCCAGACCGGATGCCGATGGAGGGGGTGCAGGGGTCACTGTGGGGGAAGGGAGCCTTGGCATTGGTCTCCCTCCTTATATTTTGATTATTTCTCTATTTGTGCCCGCGTACCTCCAACAATGCCCCACGCTGGCTAAGTAACGTGAAAACAGCTGAAGAAGAAATAAAGCAAAAGAGAAAAACAAGGAAAAGAGAGTAAACAAAGAGAGAATTCACCTTTCATGTGCCTGTAAAGTCCTCGGTTGGGGAATGAAGTTAAGACACAAAAGCTTTGCAACAACAACATTGTGGGGGAAGGCACAAGAGGGAAGCCGAACAGCCATTAAAGCAATTAAGAAAAGATTAAGGTCGCTTGTGGTGGAGAGAGAGAGACCCATTAATCAATAGGCCAGAAATCGCAGCAGGCTACAAAATTATAAGACCAAGCAAACCGGAGAACACACAGGCTCACCTCAACCCAGATGCCTGAGAACTCAAAAGCAGAAATATTATATTCATTTCTTAGGCTTGGGGGGAAAAGAGGCTCTCAGAGGAACCGTTTCCTTTTAATCAGCTAATGGGGCATCCTGAGGTGGGGGTGAGGTCCACATTGATTTCAAGGCAGATTCTAAAGCATCCTGGTCTAAAGAGAAATTCGTAATAATGCATGAGACCACTGTTAGTGGGTGGAGGAAATATCAGAGCACAAGCCTGTCTGATAATATTAGGAAGGGTCCTAAAACTCCCGGGGCTGGGGTGCGGGGGGTTCTAATATTGTTCATAAATATCTGTTGCCCCTTCCTGGGAAGACCCGCATCCCTGCTCCACTGACAGCAAACTTGCCTCTATGACTTGCTCAGTCAATGAAATATGTTCTATGTTCATGTCCGAGCTCAAGTTTGAAGAGGGAGCGCGCAGTTTGCCGTGGGTTGTTGTTGGTTTTTATTTGTTGTTGTTGTTGTTTTGTTTTGTTTTGTTTTTGCTCTTTGCCACAGCCCTGAAGTTTTCTAGATGGAGATTGTTTCCTCTATCCGGGGTCAATGTGAGGCCCGTGTGGCTCAGCCAAAGGCTCAGCAGACTGGCCAAGTGTTATATCCTGAGCAAGAAGTCAATTTTGTTGTTTTACCCCTCCCCCCGCCCCGGAGAAGTGGGAGGTGCCAGCATATGCTGATTGATAGGTGTCCCCACAGCATGTCACAGCTGCATGGAAGCCCAACGGGTTCCCTTTTTCGTACAGGATACATCTTGGATTTCCGGTCCTGACATCAAGCCCTCCCCTATCCACGTCCATTATGGATTTCTCCAGTCCCTTCATGTGCTCCCACGGGCCCGCCTGACTGCTCTCCTCATGGTGCCCACTCGTACCTTGTTTTAGTCAAGAAGGTCTCCTTGCTAAGAGATCTCAATTGCTCAGGCTTTTGATCACGCTCTCTGATACCCCCGCAACCCTTGTGAAGCCATTTCACGTAATCCCCAGCTCAAAGTCTCCTCTGGACCATTATAGCTCAGGGTCTGTGCCATTTAAACACTCATTTTTATTTAACAAATATATATATATATATATATATATATATATATATATATTGCTTGCTAAGCATCAGGTACTATATTCATAGCTTTACACGTATTAGTACATTTAATTCCCACACAACCTTATTATTCCCATCTTGCCTGTGACCTGATTTACCTTCTCACCAAGATTACAGAGCCCAGGGACAGCACAGGTGCTTTCTAGACCTCTTTTATCTTCCCTAGCACTTAGCCCCATGGTTGGCCCACTCTCTCCCTCCCAAGATCTGTTAGTTAATTGAAAATCTAATGGGTCACTTCATTTCATTGCCTCCAGGTAGAATAGAAGCAAAACCACCTCAGAGAAAACTTCTTCCCGAGAATGTCTATTTCAGCATAGGGGAGACCTCCTGGCTTCCAGCTCAAGCATCTCCATGTGCTTTTTTCATTTAACAGTATGTTTTGATGATTCCTTCCCATTCTCTCTGTGTATTCTGGATTGCATTTTATGGGTCCTTACCAGCCATCATATATCCTTTTAGAAACAAGGCAGTGTTCAAACAAAGGAGGGATTAATAACATATGTCTTCTGGTATCATAGTTATTATCCTAAGTAAGACCTGGTCACCTGCTCTCTGTCTTCATGGACACCTACAACAAAAAAGATGAGTCAATGCCCGCTCCCAGCTGGCCACCATCACCCCACAAAGAGAAAAAGAACACACCCATGCTTCTCCCAGGCACCCACCAGGGGCACAATCCCTATCTCACCCCCCTGAACTGGTCACAGGCTCTGCCCAGGTTAGGAATCATTTGCATTTCTTTGCTTTAAGGACACATAGCCTTCTCTGACTTCATGGTGTCCATGTAAGGACCTATAAAATGCAATCCAGAATAGACAGAGAGAATGGGAAGGAATCATCAAAGCACTCTGTTAAAAAAAGCACATTGTAGGGTCATTCAGGTGGCTCATTTGGTTACATGTTTGCCTTCTGCTCAGGTCATGATCTCAGGGTCCTGGGATTGAGCCCTACGTTGGGCTCCCTGCTCAGTGGAGAGCCTTCTTGTCTCCCTCTGCCCCTCCCCCAGCTCATGAGCGCTCTCTCTCTCTCAAGTAAATAAATAAAATCTTTTTTTTTTAAGATTTTATTTATTTATTTGACAGAGATCACAAGTAGGCAGAGAGGCAGGCGGGGGGCGGGGCGGGGGGAAGCCGGCTCCCCGTTGAGCAGAGAGCCTGATATGTGGCTCGATCCCAGGACCCTGGGATCATAACCTGAGCCGAAGGCAGAGGCTTAACCCACTGAGCCACCCAGGTGCCCCAATAAATAAAATCTTAAAAAAAAAAAAAAGTAAAAAGCACATTGTAGAATAATGGAAACTGTGTGAGCCATTGATAAAATCCATACAAAAATATAAACTCAACTAAATTTAGGAGAGTGACTCCTGCTCTAGTTGGGGTTAGGAAACAATCCTAGAGAGGGGCAACAGGCATTTCAACTTCATTTGTAATGTTTTATTGACTTGAAGCAAATATAACAAAATATTAACAGTCATCAATTTTGTGTGGTATATATTAGGTTTGGTATTATTTTGTGAGCTTTTCAGAATTTTTAAAGTTTCTCCAGTTTTTTTTTTTTAAAGGAAAAGAAATAGGAAGAGATTTGGAAGCATACCTCAACGCTATATTTACTTGCTCTGGAGAGCCACAAATTTATCTGTAAGCTTTCTCAAAGCCTCTAGAAAGAAAGGAGCCAGGTCAGTTATATAATTCATGGTGTCACGAGTGTCCCCAGGTGAAAGCCAAATTGGTCTTTGGAGAAGGCCAGAAACTGATACTAAGAACCCAAGAAGCCATGGCAGCCCCAGAGTGTCTCCATGGGGGCTAGGAGCCCACAGGCGTGTGTATGCACGTGTGTGTGTGTGTGTGTGTGTGTACGCATGCACCTGTGTGTGTGTTTGTGTGTGCGTGTGTGTGTGTGTGTGTGTGTGGTTGGGGGAGAAAGCTATTTGTCAGCCATCTGCATTTGTGCCTTTACTTACACTTATCTATAAGGATGAGACAGGTGGGGGTCACTGTTGGTCCGGCTGCTGCGGGACATGATGAATAGCCTCTTCAAGACAGCCTTGCCACCAGCCAGTAACTAGTCTTTTTTTTTTTTTTAAAGATTTAATTAATTTATTTCTTTAGAGCAGGCAGGGGGAGGGGCAGAGGGAGAGGATGAGAAAAAGGGAAGAGAAGCAGACTCCCCACCGAGCACAGAGCCAGATGCAGGGCTCCATCTCACCACCCTGAGATCACAACCTGAGCCGAAATCATGAGTCGGCTGCCCATTCAGGCGTCCCCAGTTGACTAGTTTTTGAACACATGGCATCACAGCTGGGCCCAATTCATAAAGCAGTTCTACATGCGCCCCGCCGGGGCAGGACCAGTCCTGCTCTCTGCCCACTGAACCTGGTCCAGGGGTGGGTTTTCAGGCCCCTAGAGGAGGAAAGGGCCCATGTGTCCTTAAAGCAAAGAAATGCAAATGATTCCTAACCTGGGCAGAGCCTGTGACCAGTTCAGGGGGGTGAGATGGGGATTGTGCCCCTGGTGGGTGCCCGGGAGAAGCGCAGGCGTGTTCTTCTCCTTGCGGGGTGATAGGGGTCAGCTGAGAGTGGGCTGGGCTGTTCCTTCATTGAAGCTGCAGATTCACCTCTCTAGACAGTCATCCCACCTCCTCTGCGCGTGAGCTGGGAGGGGGGGACCTCACTGCTCTGCCGGTTTCTCCTCAGAAGACATTTGGAATTGGCTGTCACACACAAACCCCCAGGGGCACAGCCCCCCAGGGTCAACTCCAGGCTGGGTGCCCAACCGTCTAGCCTGGAAAATGTTTAAGGCAGGTGTAAGCAGATACCTGCCCCCCACCGACCTGCCAAGAAAGAATTCAAGAATGTTTGCCCAGCCTGCCCACACTTCCTGGTGTGTCCCCTGGGTGCACTCCTTGAGAAAAGAACGTCACACAGCCCCGTGAAGTGTGAGGCCAACAGTTGACGATGTGGCTCTCTTTCCTTTCCTTGGGGCGGTAATTAGCCAAGAGAACCGGTTGCCTGTTCAGGCCTCTCCCAGAACACTTACTCCCCAAACAGCCACACGTCAGAGCAAGCGTCCGCAGCCAGAATGGAGCCCCAGCACTACTGGAGCCCTGGTAGGGGGCACGTTACTTCAACTTGTTAAGTTTTGGCTCCCTCACCTATAAAGAGGAAATGGTATTAATGAATGAACGCACTTGCTTCCCTGGGTTGTCATGGGGAAACACATCAGTAGGCTTGCTCTCACCATAAGCCTTGGGTACTATTATTATTATTATTATTTATGTGGGTGGTGGTCGCATTTCTACCCTTAAATTCCTCCCCCACCCTTTATCCTCCAGACCAATCACCATTCCTTTGTGACTTGACCTCATTTTCATTGACTGGATACTGAGCCCCCAGCTAACTCACCTAGTCCGTCTGGGCCTGGAGATGAGTTTCCCAGGTCAGATGGTTTTGATTCTGACATGTGGGGATCATTCTATGTAGGATTACCGCTAAACCTCATCCTTGCAGCTGCCTTCTGAGGGGGAATGTGCACCTCTTCCTCACTCTCCCAAGCCCCCTGGCATCTCCAAGGAAGAGGGAAAATTGGGGCTCAACTAATCCTGAAGGAGAGGTCTTGAGAAATGGTCTCTTGGGTCTTGCTCTGGGAAAAGGGTCTGTGAGCCAAGAAGGACTGGTCGTTGGATTGGTCAAGTTGTGTGGAAGGAGACAAGTAATTTCTGAGGTGGTAAGAGAGACTCAGGAGCTTCTACAAAGGGGTGGGGAGTGGGGGAAGTCTCCTTGCCATTGTGGGGGAGAGTGCCCAGGGCACCTCACTAAGCTCCCTTCCTCACACAGCTGGTGTGTCCTCATTAGCATACCACCACTGAGGGCCACTGGGAGCCACACTTTGTGGATTATCCAGAGCTAAGAGTAATCCCAAAATTCACATTCACAGGCTCTGGGAATACAAGCGAAAAGGAAATTGGGTGTGTGAAGAGGGGAGGGGGTGCTGACGACCAGACAAGCAAATCGTGTTTTTGTTCTAGTGCGAAGAATCTGAGACTTTTGGGTCTCAGGACCTCTTTTCATTCTTAAAAACTACTGGGGACCCCAAAGAACTTTTGTTTATGTGGGTCATAGCTGTTGATGTTAACTGTTTTAGAAATTAAAACTAAGAAGTATTTAAAATATTAGCTTACTTTTTAAGGCACCATAATAAACCCATTACTTGCTAGCATAAATAGCGTATTTTTATGAAAAACAGCTATATTTACAAAGAAAAAAAATAATAATCAGTGAGAAGAGTGTCATTGTTTTGCATGTTTGCAAATCCTTTTAGTGTCTGGCTTAGCAGAGGGCTGCTGAATTCTTGTATCTGCTTCTGCCTTCAGTCCTTTGTGATATCACACACCGTGTAGCTTCTGGAAAACACCAATGTACGATGTGAGAGAATGGGAGGGGAAAAAGACAAATAATATCTTTTTATTATTTTGAAAACAGTCTTGACCTCAGAGTCCCCCAAAAGAGTCTTGGGGACCCCCAGGGATCTCCAAACCATACTCTGAGGACTGTTGTTCTAGTGAACACTGGAAATAACCTTTGTAAGATGACAAAAGCTTCTTTTTACCTTGCAGCTTCTCCCCTCTTCACTCTTTCCCTAATCCTGAACTGTATCCATATAATTTTTTTAATAAAATTTTTTTTAAGATTTTATTTATTTATTTGACAGAGATCACAAGTAGGCAGAGAGGCAGGCAGAGAGAGAGATGGAGGAAGCAGGCTCCCTGCTGAGCAGAGAGCCCCATGTGGGGTTAAATCCCAGGACCCTGAGATCATGACCTGAGCCAAGGGCAGAGGCTTTAACCCACTGAGTCACCCAGGCGCTCCCCCATATAATTTTCTAAAAGATTTTATTTATTTATTTGTCCGAGAGAGAGAGGAGAGAGAGCACGAGTGGGTGCAAGCAGGGGAATGACAGGCAGAGGGAGAGGCAGGCTCTCCGCTGAGCAGCGAGCCCAATGCTATGCAGACTCTATCCCAGGACCCCAGGATCATGACCTGAGCAGAAGGCAGAGGCCTAACCGACTGAGCCACTCAGGCATCCCTGATTCCATATAATTAAGAAGTGCTGGGCACTGTTCTAAACGCTAGAAGCACAAAGAAGAAAAACTGCAGAGGCCTCGCCCAAAGAAGCTGACAGCCATTGGGGAGGGGTTGGGGGGTGGGGGTGGATGGAGAAGGTGGAAGCAAAACCACCTTGGGCTGCAGAGAAGCTCTGCACAGCTCTAGGCTCAGAGGATGTGACATTCTGCCTACAAGCAGAGAAGCAAGGGCTCCTCCAGAGTGAACTCTTTTTTTTTTTTCTTTTTTCTTTTCTGTCTGGGAAGGAGATTCCTCTCCTCCTCATTCTTTTCTTTTTTTTTTTTTAATTTTTTAAAAAATATTTTATTTATTTATTTGACAGACAGAGATCACAAGTAGGCAGAGAGGCAGGCAGAGAGAGAGGAAGGGAAACAGGTTCCCCACTGGGCAGAGAGCCTGATGCGAGGCTCGATCCCAGGACCCTGAGATCATGACCTGACCCAAAGGCAGAGACTTAACCCACTGAGCCACCCAGGCAGAGTGAACTCTTGAGAGACACCCGTCACATCATTAAAGAGGATATGTGATGGGGCCCCTGGGTGGCTCAGTGGGTTAAGCCGCTGCCTTCGGCTCAGGTCATGATCTCGGGGTCCTGGGATCGAGTCCCACATCGGGCTCTTTGCTCAGCAGGGAGCCTGCTTCTCTCTCTCTCTGCCTGCCTCTCTGCCTATCTGTGATCTTTCTCTGTCAAATAAATAAATTAAAAATTAAAAAAAATTAAAAAAAAAAAAAAGGATCTGTGCTGCCTATGAAGTGTTGGTGTAGACTGAAGTGATCAGGAAAGTCTCCATGGAGGAGGTGGGATTAAGAGCCTAATCCTAACCTGCCAGCCTTCGAGAAAGCTCGGAGCTGGGTAGGAAAGGACGGCATAAAGGAAGAAATAGATGAGCAGAACAGTGGGGGCCATTCACTCTTCTCCCTTGTTCAGCTTTCTCCAGGTTCCATGGTCTCTGTGGCTTGCTGAGTGATGGAATAGATTTTCTTCCAAACTTACTGATGAAGAAACCCCAGACTTTCAATAAACCTGCACAGAAAGCCAGTAGGGACCCAAGGAGGGGGCCACAAGGGTATCTATGAAAGCACAGTTTTCTGGGGGAAGCAAAGACTTTTGTGTGTGTCATGCTTTCCTTCCAATGCTTCCTGCTGCAGTGGGCCAGCCCTGACCTACCGCTCCAGGCAATGGGCCTTTGTCCAGAGGAGGGAGACGGGGTGCCACTTGGGAGGACGGTAGGAGCAAGGGCCTGAGACCAGCTCACTGGGAGGAGCAAGAACCCTCGGAGCAGGGCAGACCACATGTGGGGAGGCCTGTGGTCCCAGGCGCATGCTGCTGGACAACTTGCTGGTTATTGTGCCCCTCAGATACTTTACAAAGGAGGCTTAGATCTAGGGGAGAGCCGTGACTTGCTAGGTGGGGTTAATTCCCCTGTCCACATGCGCTTTCTCCCATACACTTACGATTCGTCAACCATTGCTCTGTAAGAGCAGATGTGACATCAAATGTTGCCACGGGTATGCGGAAACGGGCCCTCCCATACACTGCGGGAGAAGTGCCAATTTGTAACCCTTTTTTGGAGGAGTGTGTTAATTTAGCAATATGCAACAAAAACCTTAAAGAAGTACATGCATTTTGGGGCGCCTGGGTGGCTCAGTGGGTTAAGCCGCTGCCTTCGGCTCAGGTCATGATCTCAGGGTCCTGGGATCGAGCACCGCATCGGGCTCTCTGCTCAGCAGGGAGCCTGCTTCCCTCTCTCTCTCTCTCTCTCTCTCTCTGCCTGCCTCTCCGTCTACTTGTGATCTCTCTCTGTCAAATAAATAAATAAAATCTTTAAAAAAAAAAAAAAAGAAGTACATGCATTTTATCCTGGCAATTGCGTTTCCAAGAATGCAGTCACAGGAAATAACCACATAGTGTCCAAAGTGAATGCGCAAGGATGCTTATTGCACTGTTGTTTCTAACAGCATCAGAACACTGGGGACACCCTATCCATCCGCTGATGGGCTTGCTTAACAACTGACGGTACAGCCTTGCCTTGGAGGAGGATACAACAACCCAAAATGAGGCTGTAGACTGACCGATAGCCCCATGGACATAGAGTCACAATGTGTTGTCAGATTTTAAACGGCAGGTTGCAAAAGAGCATTGCATCATATGATTCCCTTTCTTGGGAGATAAACATTACACATGTGCTTGAACATGATCTAAAAGGACACACATCAAAATGTTGACAGTGGCCCCCCAGCAGGTGGGGTTTCAGGTGGTCATTTCCTTTTTGCTTATTTGCATTTTCTGAATTTTATATAAGGAGTAGTACATACTTACTTGTGCAGATTTTTTCAAGGGCAAGGATGGGGAAACTGGGGGAGCCAAGGATGGGTCTGCTACCGGCCAGGTTCTAGATGGACTGTTTGTCATCGTCCCACTTACTTGCAAGATCACCAACAGACACAACCTTCTAGCAAGCACAGGCAGCATGGGCCAAGTGTTTGACCCAATTCTAGAAGGCCCTCGGGGTTATATTCATGGTCTCAGAGGCCCCCTGCTCTTTCATCTACAAAGGGCAAAACCCACCAGATTAGGGAGACCTGAAATCCTTTGCCCCACTGCCTCCAGGGGAGGCCCTCCTGGGTTCTCATGCTCCCCAAGTAAAGTGTGGTCTCGCAGGTGGTAAAAGAGAAGAAACTGCATAACCTGAGTTTGTCTGATGTCACCGTGGAAAAAAAAAATCTTCTGATGGAGCCGACAAACATTCAAACAATTTTTTAACACAAAACCAAGACCTTTTTACCCCAGTGCCTGTCTCTTAACATTCTCATTCCTCCATCTCGGAATGACAAAGACAGAAATCTCTAAGTCCTCCCACCTTGTCATTTGTGGTAATCTGGATAGCATGATGGATAAAATCACTGGTGAGACAAATTAAGTTACCTTCCGCCTGCGTTGGCCTTTTAGATTCTGGGTCTCCTAAGCCTATTGGAGGAAATGCCTCCTCCCTCTCTAAGATTCTTTTTCCTCTGCCAATGTTATTGAGATACAATTGACATGTAACACTGTTTTAGTTTCAGGTATACAACATAATGATTTAATTATGTGTTTATGTTGCAAAACAACCACGTGAGTTTAGTTAGCTGTGCTTTGTTTCACAATTGGCTACTGATCTACTAGCCTGCTACTCAACTGATCAAAATGTCCGAGAAGTCCACCAGAGAAAGGCAAATATCATATGATCTCACTTACACGTGGAGAGTAAGTCTTGAAACATGCCATTGTGCGTGCGTGCACACACACACACACTTATAACTTCGTGAGGTGATGGATGTTAACTAAAGGTCAAAGTGCCAGCTGTTGCCCTTTTTCAAATCTGCCTGGTCTAGCCCCAGAACCTGAGGATGCAGTGGTAGGAAAGGCCAGTTTGAAGTATATTTGTAGAGAAAAAAAGAGCAAGACCAAATAGTGAGTGTGTCCCTGCCTCCAATATCCACCTGTTAAGCTGACTGGGTTCCCCCAATCCTGGGGCCATGTCGACATGAGGCAAGAAGTACAAGAGGAAGTGGAAACCTTTTATATACAGTGACTATTAGGCTCTAAGAACCTCCTCTCCTCTTGTGGGGAGAGAAATTATAAAGGGAATGTGAATGTCCCCCCAACACCCACCAGGGTGGGAAAGAGAACAGAGAGAAGTTCTGTCCTCCCACAGATAGAGGCAGAAACATGGTGGGGGAGGGGGCAGGGGAGAAGGTTCCTCTCCCTAGCAATGCCACACTCGATGGGAAGGGAGGCCTGAAGGCCGACCTTGAGACATGACCTCATTCATCGCCACCTGGAGTCCAGACCATCCCGCATCTCTGGTGTTCTGAGGTTCCCCTGCCTTCACTTGGAGAACCTTCAGAAAGTCCTTTTCCTACCTGTCTATCTCCCTAGAATGACCCTCTTGGGCAGTAGGAGCTCTGAAACTGCTCTCTGAGATGTCCTCAGCCCACCTGAGACCTCCCCGAAGGAGACAGTGGTCCTTGGTTGCCAATTCTGTTCCCCCTCCTAAAGTGCTGATGAAAGATGGAGGAGAGCTCCGACAGCAGAGGAGGTGGTGAGCCAGAGGGCGGAGTCTTCCTTTCCCCCAACAGTCCTAACCCACAAGGTTAAGGGTCATAAATGACTTGCCCATTCTCCCTATTCGACGATGGAGAGTAAATAAGGAATCCTACTAGCCCTTGAGCACTTCCTCATATTTCAGAATATGGCCTAAGTGATGAAATGACTATAGATAGTATATTTGGGGGTTCTGTTCCCTTTTCTGTGAACTGGGTTCTGCCCACAGGACTGCCTATCCTCTAAAAAGCAGCAGGTGTAGATGGCCGTGACTTGTCTTATGTTCTCTCCCTCCAGCGGCAGCTGACTGGACCAGGGAGTTAAGAGGAGCTCACATAAGCTAACGAGCTCAGCCGATCCAGTTCTCCCCTCCTTCTGCAAATGAAATATATTTGGGAGCAGGCATTGGAGACAAAGGCCATGTGGAATGGCTGTTGGAATTAATGGCAGGGCAAAGCCAAGCTTCATGCTAGCCAGAATTGGAGGGGAGGGGTTGTCAAAGGGAGCAGAGCAAAATGGTCTGCAAAGAGAGTAAGAGCTGGAGAGAGAAACCAAGGATGAGAAAAAGTGGGCAAGGAGGGAAGGAGAATGGAAAGAAGGAAAGACAGGTGCGGAGAGACAGAAAGAAACCCAGAGGGGGTTTCTGGCTTCCCGTGGTTTCTCATTGTCCACTTCAGTTCCCAAGATGCCTGAATTGACTTGATTTCCAGAAGATGCTTCCACATCCTTTCAGTAATCATCCTGTTCTTTAAGTAAAATGTATGTTCATTTGAGCTCTGATTCAAGCTATGACCCTGGCCATGGCACGGGATGGGGCAGTTTGAGAGGGCTGGCATCTGCGGGTGGACACGTCCCGCTGAGCAGAGTGAGCTCCTGTGGGACAGAGCTGGTTCAGGGACCACGTGAAATCGGGGGGCAGCTTACCCAGGAAGTCCGGGCAGACAGGCAGTCGGCCTCTGAACAGAAAATGGGCAGAGAACTGGGTCCCTGGGCTGAGAGACAAGACAGGGCAGGAAGAAAGAAGGGAACTGGCTGAGTCGGAGAAGGGCTCTGGTTCTGGAAATACTGGACAGAGACTCCCCGAGATGGATCCTATAACCAGAACTGGGGGCCAAGATCTTGGGTTTCTTCTTTAAAGACAGGAAAAGAACATCTTTCAGAAAGAAAATACTAAAGAACATCTTTGTTAGCATTTCCAAAATTTCCACACAATCTGAGTCCTTATTGAAAGGGGTAGTTATTGCCAGACCACTTCCTGCAAACTTTGGAGGACTCCCTCTAACTCCCCAAATCCCTTATCCTATTTACAGTCAATTCTTGTTATTGGCAGTAGTTACGTTCTGCAAAGTCACCTGCTCCCTGAATTAGCAGACACTGAACCGTTGTGTCTTGGGGAAATCCCAGGTAAGTCTCCTGCAAGCCTCTGGCCACGTTCTCTTGAATGGGTCAATGCATAACCTTGTTTTATGTGTGTTTCTGTTTAAAGATACCTTATTTAATATATATAGGTGATTCGTTACTATTGGACTCAAGGCCAACAGCACTATAACTCATGCCTGAACAAAGCTTGTCTAACACACATCTCTTCTCCAGAAGACATGTCGCAGGCTCTTTGAGCATTAGAACCTTTGTCACAATGGCGGTGCCAATAATTGGAGAGGCCATTATGTGTGCTCCTCCCCAGAACAATGAGAGCTCTTTGGAGGAAGAGAGAATTATTTCTTATTAATTTTCACAGTCATAGTGCCTAGCACAGGGCCTGGCTCCTAATAGTCACTCAATTAAATATCTGATGAAGGAAGCAGAGAATCAGGGCTCCTGGGTGGCTCAGTGGGTTAATCCTTTGCCTTCAGCTCAGGTCATGATCTCAGGGTCCTGGGATCAAGTCCTGCATCGGGCTCTCTGCTCCTCGGGGAGCCTGTTTCCTCCTCTCTCTCTGCCTGCCAAGTCTCTGTCTGCTTGTGATCGCTCTCTCTCTGTCAAATAAATAAATAAAATCTTAAAAAAAAAAATGATTCAGAGAATCCGGGAAGAAGCCCAGTTCCAAGAGTGTCCTGGGCTCGTATCAACAGTAACTATCAACAGTAATATCAACAGTAATAGCAATGACTCTCTGCAAGTGATCTCTCGGCGGTGAGAGCGGGCGTGATCCTCTCTGAGGCTGAACCTGCAGGAAGGGATTCAGCAGAGGAGAGAGGAGTGAACACCGGGTAGGAGTGCTCATTGCTGCAGACAGGTGAGCACAGATAACCATCTCTTTTCCGTGAAGGAGCACCCATGGCCCCTGATGGCATGGGAAGCCACGTTCTATGTCTCAGATGGTCAGCTGAGCTGGTGAGTAGTCAGGGGGGTATCTGAGCTGGAAACGGAAGGAGATGCGTGTGTGCAAATGACACATACTTACGTAAAAGGGCTGAGGAATAATTTGCTTCATTAACAGGACCCCGGAACTTCTAGTTGTAAGGTTGGGTCATATAAATAGCCCAGACAATGAGTCACATAGACAGTTTGCTTTCCTAACTTCTTGTCTCCTTCTTTTATTAGTTTACCCCCCAGAGCAGGATATTTTAAAAGACACTGCCTGTCCAACAAATGGCATTTTAAGAAACTACTTTCCCCTCGTTATTAGACACACAGAATTGCCAGTCAAGCGTCTCACGCCCAAGAAATGCCACATGGAGTTGCTCTACTCTCATCAAAAGTAAAGATGCTGGAAAGTTGCTTTGTGTGTGGTGGTGAAATGCATGATCTTGACTTTTAAAATACTGAAATAACTTAAGCCATTGTTAAGAATGCCATTGGCCTCTTCGGAAACCTCAGATGGAGAGTAACTGACATCGATGCCTGAATTCACCAGGACCCACGACAGCAGGACCTGCACAGGGGAACAGAGGGAGCCACCGCTGGGGTCTTAACCACAGTTCACCCAGCCCAGGTGAAGTGGCTTCTAAGTTCTCTCCTGAGCTCTGTTCTCCACAGACCCAGACATCCCTCCTCAGTTGGTCTAGCCCCTGGCATGGTGGGCTGTGACCTTCTGCTCTTCTCTGTGCTTCCTGTGGCCCCCAGCCCAGAGCCACATGCACACCAAGGGCTCAGCCAATACCAGTAGACTTATTACATCACTTCTAGTCAACTCTCCTGGATCCCTTATGGTGAAGTATAAAATTCTCTTGCCCAAGGCTCTTCTTCTGATGCCCCTTGGGATCTCTGAGCCCTTTCCCCCAACAAGAGATACACAAAATGACCAAGCCTACGCTAGAGAGTTCAGAGAAAGAATCGAAGGGATGCTGTGGCTGGGCTGGGATAGAGATGGGTAGAGATGGAGCAGCTACTATCTCATTGTCTCTACTCCGGTTTCGAGAAAGAAATGCTGTAATTACATATTTGGATGCTCCCATAGGCACATGAGATTAAATCCCTTGGCAGACCGCTGACACTGTTCCTTTCAATAGGGACACGTTCCCAAGATGCTCCTGCCTGGGGTCTGTGCCTGCCAATTGGACATTCCCTTACTCAGACTGCCAGTTTGGGCCTTCCTCCTCCCTGCTGCCCGCCGTCTGTCAGCTCACCCAGGCTGGGCCTTCTGGGCAGGCGGCAGGACTGGGAGTGGTGGGGGTGAAGGGATCTTCCTGAAGATCATGGAAACCAGTGAGAGCTGAGTGCTGATTCCCAGCGAACGGAAAGCACTAAGTTGGGAGCCATCTTCCCCAGGCTCTGCCTCAGCTCCTGCATGAGATCTGCTTAACTGGCAGTCCTCAGTTTCCCTATCCAGGATCACGTGTTCTGGATCAACGTGCGCCCCCTCCTCTATGGTCCCTGCTTTTCAACTTCATGGCTGAAGAGAAGCAGACGGCCATGCTCACCAGTCTCACTTTAGTTTATCAGAGCAAATCTCAAGGGCGCACTCAGCACTGTCTACGAGTCCTAAGCTTTCCGCGGACTGTTGTTCTCTCCTCTTCCAGACGACTCCTCCCCCACCCTGCTCCTCTCTCCTCAAACCTGCAATGCCCTCCTCTTGCTCATGACTCCCAGCTAATACAATACTCTTTATTTTACTGAAAAAAGATAGAAGCATCAAAGGAAAACAACCACCTTTTCATCCTGACACCAATCAACCCGCCCGCCCACATCCGCGTCACCCGCTCTGCCTCCCTGGTCCCCTCACCCCTTCCACTAGGGTGACCAACCATCTCAGTTGGCTGGGATTGGAGGGTTTTTCCGGGAGGTGGGCCTTTTAGTGCAAACAGCAGGAAAGTTCTGGACAAACCAGGTTGAGTTGGTCGCCCTATCTCCCAAGGTGTCCTGGATCCCACCTCCTCTTACAATTGGGGATGCTCTTTCCACCATAATCGTGCCTTTCTCCTGCACCTTCCCCCCCCCCCCCATGGGTCTTATCTGCACATAAGCATGCTATGAATTTGTCCATCCTTTAAGCATCCTCCCTAGGCCTCACGTTCCCCTCAGCTACTGCCCCATTCTTCTGCTTGCTAAGCGGCCAGTTGGCCAAGTCCCATCGTCAGCCAAGTGTGTCCCTCCAGACACAGGCCTCCCTGCTGCCACCAATCAGCACTCACGGCTCCAAGTCATGGACCTTGACGCTGGTTCCTAATACAAGCTCCAAGCTTTACATGCTGAATCTCTCAGGGTCTAGGGCCTGATGTATTGGGATCATTTGGTCATGGAGCAGTCCCTTCTCCCTCCCCTCCCACTGGGATCATCTTTTTTTTTTTTTTTTTAAAGATTTTATTTATTTATTTGACAGAGAGATATCACAAGTAGACAGAAAGGCAGGCAGAGAGAGTGAGAGAGGGAAGCAGGCTCCCTGCTGAGCAGAGAGCCCGATGCGGGACTCGATCCCAGGACCCCGAGATCATGACCTGAGCCGAAGGCAGCGGCTTAACCCACTGAGCCACCCAGGCGCCCCCACTGGGATCATCTTGACGGCAGTAACTTGCTCTACTCACCTCTGCACGCCGGGTGTTGAAACGTCGCTAGGCACATAGGAGGAGCCGAGGAAGTGAGTGAACAAATGCCTAAACACTGAGTGAATTATGGCCCCGGTTCAAGGCCCTTGGTCGCTTTAACCACACAGGCCTCATGCTCCTCAGCTCCCAAAACACAAGGGCGTTGATGCTTAACCACACTTCACATCATGTCTTTCCCTTTATCACATGGCCATTTATCTCCTGATGTGTACGAATGCTCAGGTGTTAGTCTTGGCCCTGTCCCGTAAGCTCGCCAGCTCCTTGTGGCAGCCTGTCTAAGTCCCACAGCACTGAACAACTACACTGAGCGCACTAGTCAGTTTGTGTAAATTACCAAAATCCCTAAAGGGAACACTCTTCCAGGTGGTGTGGGCCATTCAGACAAAAGACGTTGCTCCTCTGGTGCAAAATTGCACAATAAAGGAATGGGATTGGAGTAAAGGGACAGGAGAAGCCTCTTGTCAAGAGATAGGGATCCGCCCCTCCCTGCCCCCCTTTTTTTAACCACCTCAGGACTCAGGAAAGATCTGGAGTCCAGGAAAGAGCTGGCAGCCACGGTGAAAAAGTCAGTGAATAATGCTTGGGAGGTGGACCCATTCAGGCTGCTGGGTATACCTGGGGAAAAGACACACCTGGTTCCAGAATGTATCACCTGGATGGACCTGTTTTCAATGCATCCCACACTCTCCCCGCAACCCCCCACTCCACCCCCAGCCCCGGAAATCTCTTCCTTGTGTATTTGGAATATTTGGTCTTGTTATAACGAGAGATTTCCCATCAAGGAAACATTTCGTTCCCTGATGAATAGAATTGTCTCTCATTTTGCTTGCTTTCGTTTTGTATTATCTCCCATTTTGCTCTCTTAAAACACCACCCTCTCCCATCTACATCCACCTTCCTCCTCCAGGCATCAAAGGAAACCCCACCAAAGTGCCTGGGTACCGGCCTCTAGCAGCCTTCCCTTCCATGCCCTGCCTTCTCTCCTCCCCCAGAAGGGCACCTGCAGCCCTAGCAGGAATAAGGTCGTCAATTTCTGTGGCTGGTACGAGCGTTTTAGCATATTGAGTGGTCCAAATATTTAAATATCTATGATATAGGAAGCGTGGAGAACATTAAAAACCATTTTCTCCCTGCTGATTGCGAGAGAGGAAATACACAGTCCCTGCTCCCCTGCACCGTTGCAAAACTGCTGGCTTAATCATATTGCCTTATGTAAAGTGTCTCTCCCGCCTCCTCGAGTCTGGCTTTAGGTTGCATTTACTGTAAACAAAGATGTATTGGGGGGGGGCAGTCGGATTGAGTTTATTGTTTATGTAAATCTCTCCGAATGTGACATAGCAAGATAGCTTCCTATGTTGTGTTGATCCACATTTTAGGCCAACAGCCAAAGTATTTTATCTTTTCCTTCATTATAGTGATCTTCCAATTAGCTGTGGTCTGTAATACCCTGATTTTGGTGGCAGTGGTTTGGACAGGATTGTTTGATAGTTCTGCTCGAGAGGCAAAATAAGGGGCCTTATTATAGAAGTGCAGAGGTTGTGCTGGGGCTGAGTTCTGTTGCAAAGTTTGCCGATAAGGGGAAAACCGGCCCTTAAGCATCCATTCTGTTCTGTATATTAACACTTCTAATCTGCACTGCTGATAAAACTGCAAGCCATTTGCCTTTGGAGGAATTAGTTCTGCCTCACTTGTGTAACCAGGCGATGGTGATTAACCTTTAAACTGTCCAATATTCCCAGCAGCCTCCTGCTCCAGATTAGAAACTATTTAGTTATGACCAACTAAATTAACAACACTCCCTCCTCTAAAGAATGAGATTTGGAAGGTGGATGCTTTTTAAGGTGGAATTGTGTTTTGAATTGGTGATCCGTCTTTCGAAGGTGCTTATTCCCTTCCTGTTGAAGTGTGGGTAGCCACAGTGGGGACGGAAGGTTGGGCTGGAGGCTGGGGAGACGGAGCCGAGGAGGGGGCCGGTAGTCCCAGTTGGGACTGCAGATCCGAGGTTTCATGGACACAAAGGAAACCCGTCGTAGGTTTGGATTTCCTTCCCTGTTATCACCCCAGGTTGAAAGGGGACTGTAGCTCTTCTGCTAGACCCAAGCCATGCTCACAGTGGGATGGAGCGGTTGCTCCTAAGGGGGAGATTAAAGGATAAATCAAGTCGCTCCCTGACCACCCTGTGCCCAATTTCTTCCTGGAGATGAACGTCAGGAAAAGCTGCTAACTAACTTTCATGTTCCAGACACGGGGCTCTGTCCACCGCAGGCAGGTCTATCCAACTGAACTGCCTTCGTGCCATCAACCCCGCTCAGTCCCCTCCTATCTGCCCGTTTCCAACGTGTAATTTATCAGTGGCAACATACCCTCCGCGGTGAGGGCCAGGCAATTATGTAATCGTGTCGTGCCTCAGATCCCCAAATTGTCGGCTCCCCCCACCACCCCGGATAACAAATCAAATGGAACAACAAGCCTCACTACTAACACCCGCACCACCACCCGATCCCGGTAGCAACCTTTTCTGTTTTACTAGTTTCCTATTAGCTGCCTCCTTAAATCTGCTAATCTGGATACTGCATTAGCCGGATGTCAGTCAAGCCGCCGTCCACGGCGGAGCCTTCTTCATATACCAATTTAAATCATTCATGGTCTTTTCTTTGGCATTATTCAAAAGATCATAATAATTTTCTTGTGCCCACGGCACAAAAAAATCAATTATTTTCCCACAAAGACTTGAAAGTACTTAGCGAGTGCAGCAAGAAAAGCTGAGGGTGATATCAAATTGAAATTGCACTCATTACATACAACACAATTAGTTGCCACTAGCCTGGCCGGGCTTTAATTCTGAATGGCATATCTTTATTATTACAGAAACAAGCATGCAAATGGCATTGTTCAGGATTTGCCGAAATCAATAGGATATAGTGCTGTGTGTTTGGTGGCCACTGTCACTCACGCTGCTGTGGATGCGAGATAATGTGTGTGTTTGAATTAATGAAGGGAGCAGGCAACATCATAAGTGACACCCAAATAAAAGAAATGGGTACATGATATTTGTAATTATTCTACTTGTGTTTTTGTTGTAAATACTTGTGCTTTTTGTTTTTTAATCAAAGGATTAATTGCATTTTAATAAGGCATTATGATTTGCAGAGCTTTAGTTAATTAAAACTTGTAGTATATAATTATGAAGTGATGCTGAGATTTTTCTAAAGATCACCCATATGTTTAGAATATGTATAATTTTTCTGTTAAGCAGTTGCGATCTCCCCCCCAACTCCCCCACCTTTCTCCTTTGGTCCCTCCCCTCCCAACAGAAGACATGGATGACTTACGTGAAATGGTGAATTGATGATAGCAGGTGCTTTTCTCTATGAGGCAGCTAGGACCCAATTTAGGTTATTGCACAAATTAAGGTGACTCTGAAGCACACTCATGGGATCCACTGTGGCAGAAAACTTTTTTGTTGACACTTGCTTTCCGGGTAACCCTCCTGAGATGCAGCCCTGTAGAGGTCGGGAGGGGGGGCGGTTGACGAGGGTTTGGGAGGGCAAACAGGGAGATTTTGCTGTCTGGGTGAAATGGTACCATTTAGAGTTAGACACTGGTTGGCTCTCTGGGGCTGGGACCCAACCCCACTGGAGTCACAGAGCCCCGACCTTGGCCCCTGTGGCACATAGGATCTTACTTGGGAGGGGCTGGGATGGAGAGAGGCGATGCTGAAAATCTAGGGAGCTTGGAATTCCCGAATGTTAACACATTAGTAATTCACAGTGGAATCCAGCCCAGAGACGCGGAATCGCGTTTCCTGTAGGTGTGTATTATGTGAAGGCTGATGGATTAATTGCTAGATAGATGGAATCGAGCTAAGGTAAAACATTATTAAAAAGTTTTAAAATCTTAATGTAACATTTTGAAATTTGCTTTGGAGAATTTTTTCTTTTCAGGCTCCTAGTTTTCCATTCTCTCCAGGATCAGGAGTCTTAGTTGTCTTGGCAGAAGGAGGGCTCCACGCGCGGAGAGCTCACGAAGCTCTTTGTTAAGAACATCCAGATGGTCCTGTGATGGTGGGTGGATGCGAGAGCTGGTGGCTGGGCCTTGGGTGACCAGTGACGCGGGGAGATGAGGTGACCCAAGTTATCCTTTGGGATCTGGTTGGCTGGGCACCCAAAGGCGAATTTCCCTCCCTTCTCAAGACCCAGACACTGTAGTGAGGACTATTAAGATCCCCCACTCCCTGCAAGGCAATGTGGAGAGGGATAAGGTTGAGGGGAAGAGGGTCTTGCGATGCTCATGCCCCAAACCTAGTTTTCCAGGAGACCCACAATAGTGCTCTAAGTAGGGTGGCCCGAAGCTGATTTAAAATCTACTATTATTAGGTTGGTCATGGCTTCCTATTTTAACTCTGAAAACCTAGAGCTTGAAAAGGTGGTTCATTCAAAGCTTGCTAAAATATTTGCTCAGCAGCACAATGGCGTGTGATGGAAAATAAACTCTTGTGGCTTGCTGCATCCTATCAGCCACGGCCTGCAGCAGGGAAAGAATGAGGGAAGGTCAGTCAATTATGTGTGGTAATCACCGTAAGCATATTATCTGAGACACAGATGTCTTCTATGACCCCACACGACATGGCTATTAACCTCGGAGCAATATAAAAATGGAGTGGGCTTGGGGGGAGGAGCGGAGGTAAACCAGACTTTCAGCCTAGCCTTGTCCACAGGGGCTCCGAAAAAAAAAAAAAAAAAAAAAAAAAAAGTTGTGGACATGAGGACTGTTTTCAGGACCCCATCCGACAATCTGACCCCTGCTCACGGTGGCCGGGTCCTCGAGCCCCTCCTTCCCGGAGACCTTTCTGTAGGTCTGGTCGTGTGTAGAAGTACTGGCCTCATCTGAAAACGAGACTGATAAATCCACTCGGGAGAGATCTCGGTCACATAATGGCCCTGGAACGCTACTTTCTGTTCACCAAAGAAGAGGAGAGAGGGAAAAGCAATCTGGGTGTTCATATGCGCATTTGAATAAGCTCGCTTCCAGTCTCAGATGTTAGTAAGCAGGGAGGACAGGGCTGTCCCCCAAGGCATATCAGGGGACACAACTAGGTTACCCAGGGGACACGGCCCGATGGAAGCCATGGGCTTTTACCTCCAAAGGTAGCCCTGATTCTGTGTCTCCCTGGAGAAGTCGGTACCAGGGCTGGCCTGGGGGACCGGGCACACGAGCTGTTCATGGGTTGTTACGTGGTCGGGGATGCACACACTTTTGGGGAAACATCTTCCCTGGGAAGCACCCTGGGCCAGATGCTGAGGAGTCCAAAATGAAGAAGTGAGTTTCTGCCCTCTAGGAGATTATAGTCCGAGGGGGTAAGGATGCAGGAAGACTTGAACGCAAGGTGGGGCTCAACTCCTTTCAAAATGCGTTGTGGATGCCAGAGTCGGGTACAGAAGAAATGGGAAGAAATGAAGAAATGAAGAAGGGACTCTTCGAGCCAAGGGGCTTAGAAAATCTTCCTACCGCCCCTCTCCTTGCCTGTTGTCTCATTCCCACGGCCCTAGAAGCAACATCGGACCCATCGCAGACTTGAGACTCAAACAGGTAAGGTTCCTTGCCCCAGGCCTCAGAGCTGGTTAGTGGTAGAGCCCAGAGTAGAACTCAGACCCAGCTGACTCCGAACTCTACTAACCAGGAGGCTGAATTAGCCTGTCAGGTGGGAGGACAGCATTTCAGGTAGAGGGAGAAGGTAAGCAAGGAGGCATCCAGGAAGGGCAGGGACAGCTGGGGCTGGGAGCAGGTAGGAGGCCGTGACCAGGAAACAGGGCTGCCCCAGTCCCAGGGCCTGGTGGGCCTTGCCATGCAGTTCAGTTTCCTCCTGCCAACAGCAGAAGGTCACTCTGAGAGTTGCATGGTGAGTGAATGGCGGGGCGGGTTGGTGGGGGGCAGTGCTGAAGATCAGAGACCTGAAGCGAGCTGGGGAGCTATCAGAGCAGGGCCAGGTGCAGGGGGGCGGTGCAGGGCATTGGAGGGGAGGAAGGGCTGCATATCCTGAAGGGATGTGATAGCGAGGGAAAGGGAAGAACCTAGGATTACCTCAGTTCCTCCACACAACCCCTTGCGTGTCTTATGGCCTGACACTGCTTTCCTCTCTCTTTAACAACAAAGACATGGAGGTTTGGAAAGATTAAGTCACTTGCCCAGAGTTGAGAAGCTCGTATTTTGTCCTAGCCAGGTTTTGAACCTGTTCTCTGATTCTGTAGCCAAGACTCATGCCCCTGGGGCCCACTGTGGGTGGGCAGGGGGGTGGGTGCGGGGAGGCACATAGGACCCGGCCCTGATGCTCGAGTCTACGTTCGCCTCTTCCATGGATCTCCTCCCTTCTTCCCTCTCCCTAAGCTTTTTCAGTGTAAAGGAAGTTTAGAGGTGTGTTTTCAAAATTGCAGAGATAACCCCAGCCACTTTTGTATTTTTAAGCAATTATGAGAAGGTGATTATATCAAATGAGCTACAGAAGAGATATTGTTGTTATATATAATATATACATTTTGTAAAAACTTTAAACAGTTGAATCTAACAGGTATTCATGACACAGGTTTTAGTGAGGGTGACAAAATGACAAAATCGTGGTTAGCATGACTAATAAATAGCCTTTTTAAAAAAAAAAGATTTTATTTATGTGTTTGACAGACAGAGATCACAAGTAGGCAGAGAGGAAGGCAGGGGGTGGTGAAGCAGGCTCCCCACTGAGCAGAAATCCCAATGCAGGGCTCGATCCCAAGACCCTGAGATCATGACCTGAGCCGAAGGCAGAGGCTTAACCCAATGAGCCACCCAGGCACCCCAATAAATGGCCTTCTTAAGTGTTATTTTGCAAAGCTATGGCAGACCCAGTTGGGTGGCTTTCAGCATCCTTTCCCACACCCTCACTATCCTAACAGACCCTATTTTGTTCAGGTTTCTCCCCACTCCATGTGGCCTTCAGCTCCAAAGGGCAAACCCTGATGGGTCTGAGACAGCATGACAGCCCCCTCTGGCACGGAGTGGGGTGCGATGTAACTGGTCAGGGAAATGGGGCCGGATGTGCTGGGAGCCTTCTGGGAAATGTTTCCTCCCTCCTAAGGAAACGCCTTTCTCCCCAGGAAGAAATGGTCTCTCTCTGTAATTTCTCATGCCTGGATGTGACGTGTCCAACTGCAGCAACCATGCTGTGACCCGAGGAGGCACATGGGCTCCCAGAGCAGGCAGGGCAGAGAGCGGGAATGGCTCTGGGTCCTCCATGATGTCACCCCGAGCCACTGATACTACGCTGTGGAGTTGTTCTACCTTTGGCCTTTATGTGCTCTGGGACTGTTGTAAATGTCCTTATTGTAGAAGTCTCTTTTGCCTTTTTTAAACAGTTGTGGTACAGTGTACCTAACATAAAATTTACCACGTGAGCCATTGTTAAGTGTGATTCCGTGGCATTGAATATGCTCGCAGTGTTGGGCGGCCATCGGCACCGTGCATCTGCAGAGCGCTGTCCTTCCCAAATGGAACTCTGCCCCGTTAACCATGGCTCCCCACCCCCTTCCCTCCTCCAGCCCCTTGGAACCACCATCCCACTTTCTAGCTCTATGAATGTGATGGCTCCAGAACCTCCTACAAGGAGAATCATACACCATTTGTTCACTTTTTTAAAAAAAAATAGTGAGCTATAATTGACATGGAATATTCTACTAGTCTCAGGTGTACAGCATAGTGACTCGACATTCACATATGTTGTGAAACGATCACCACGCTAAGTCTGATCCCATCCATCACCGACCATAGTTCACATTTTTTTTTCCCGGTGGTGAGAATTTTTGAGCTGCACTCTTTGAGCAACTTGCAAGGATACAACTGTCTTGTTAACTACAGTGACTGTGCCATACATTATATCTCCATGACTTATTTATTTTATAACAGAAAATTTGTACTTTTTGACTCCTCTTCACCCATTTTGCACACCCCCCCCCAGGTCCTGCCTCTGGAAACCACTGATCTGTTCTATGTTATCTATGACCTTGGGTTTTCTTTTTTTTTTTTAATTTGGTTGGTTGGTTGGTTGGTTGGTCTGCTTTAGATTCCACATATAAGTGAGATCCTACGGAATTTGCCTTTTCCAGTCTGACTTCTTTCACTTAGCATAATGCCCTCAAGGTCCATCCATGTAGTCACAAATGGCAAGATTTCCTTCTTTTTATGGCTGAATAATATTCCACCGTGTACATATACCACATTTTCTTTACCCATTCATCCCCTGGCAGACACTTAGGTTGTTTCCATATCTTGGCTGTTATAAATAAGACTGCAATGAATATGAGGGTGCAGATATCTTTTCAAGTTACTGTTTTCATTTTCTTCAGATAAATACCCAGAAGCGGAATTACTGGATTATATGGTAATCCTATTTTTAATTTTTTGTTTTCCACAGTGGCTGCACCAATTTATATTCCCACCAACGGTATAGAAGGATTCCCTTCTCTTTGCAATACCTGTTATTTCTTGCCTATTTTATAAGAGCCATTCTAACAGCATTTGTCCTTTTGTGACTGGTTCATTTCACTTAGCATAATGTCCCCAAGGTTCTTCCATGATGAGTGTGTAAGTAATTTCGAGATGGAGTTTCTGAGATTTGCTGCTGAAGGCATTCCAAGTTGTAAACCCATTAAACCAAGATTTAAAATTTGTCTTCTCCTTGGTGACTCTCAAGAGTCATGGTTAAGGACATGGACTCTAGAACCCAAATCCCTGATTTTAAATCCTCACTTGACAATTAACTCGTTGTGTGATCTTAGAAAATTTGCTTGCCTCTCTATGCTTCGATTTTCTCTGCTGTTCAATGTATATTAATAATACTGCTTCCTGCTTGGGATGCTGGAGACCTAAATGAGATATTACATACAAAGCCCCTTAAGGGGGCCTGGCATACAGCAATTCTCATCGTCGCTATTACTGTCGTTCTTGGCTAGGAGCAGGCAGTAGTTTCAACAGCTTTCCCACATGCCGTGCATGAGTTTATCCTACACTCAGCTGGCCATTAGGAGACAGAAGATCTGGAATGGGTCCCCTTCCCTGCCTTTGTTGCTCTGTCTGGAATGAAGGTTCTGAGTCCTCTCCAGTCTTTCTCAGTCTTTCTCTTGCTTTGGGTCCTCCTGCTCCCATCTCAGGGATGTGTCCATCTTCCCCTTGTTCTCTGCTCAGTTCTAGAAAAACCAATGCCAGTGTCCCAGGACCAAAAGGCCCAGAGGTAACTGGTGCTGTGGACCAGAAGACCAAGAGTGGTCTTGGCATCCTGGCATCCTGGTCACTCCTGTGAGAGTCCTGGGCTCAAGGAGGGAGGCATTTGAGAGAAGGGGTGTAACTCTGGATAGCATGGAGGGCAGAGAGTAAAGAGAGTAAGCCTGGCCCCTGGTTTCACTGTGCGGAGATCTGAGGAGATGAGGTAGAGCAGGGATCCAGGGGCTAAACTGAGGGAGGGACCAGCAGGCAGGCACGGAAAGCTCCAGAGACCAGGACGTAGACCTAGACACAGTTGCTTTGCTCCCAGCATGTGCAGGGGGAGGCGCCCAGCATCCCCTGCTCTAAACCCCAGGGCTATCTCTGTAACGAGCTATTGATGCGATTAGCAAAGGAGGAGAATGTAAGATCACCTGGAAGGGTGGAAGGTGGGAGTCAAAGAAGCAATTCTTGAGCTAGATACAGTTGTGTGTGTGTCCATGCGTGTGTGCACGTGTGTGTGTGGTGTTTCTTAATGGCCCCATCTGCATGGAGAGGCAAGAAAAATCCTTTCTTGCATTATGAAGATCTTGCCAAGAACAAATAAAATATATAGCTGAGAACACTCTATTATATAATTGGGGGGGGAAGAATAAATGAAATGATGCATTAAAAAGTACCTGGAAAAGAAGAAAGCATTCAAGGTAAATTGTTATTGGTGTGCCTTTCTAAGACGTCATTTGGGCCCAACCTCATGGTGGCAGAAGGAAATGCATTCTTCCGGTGTGATAAGAACACAACCTTGGATATGCCACATTTAGACACCAGAGAAGGGAGGCATTTTAGGGGCCCTAGACAGTGATTCCCCACTGTCCCCCTTTACAGAAGTGCTCAGGTCTGCAGGGAGGCCCTGAAGTGTGGGGTCAGACTGAAACTCTCAGGAAACCCACTTAGACAGAAGGGAAATTGGCTAAGATTTTTTTATTGGGGGGGGGTGTGGGGATTGGTTAGCGGAGAGGGGCCACAACCAATAGAGGTAGGGAGGCTGCCTGATAGACTGTATATTTGGCGGAGGGAGAAGGAGGAGATAAAAGATTTAAAAATGTAATAGAAGATTTGCTTACACTTCTTGGAATGGTAATTAAATTTATTTATAGTTATGGAAAATTTGGGGAAGGGAGGAAAAGCAATTTAAATGCAGAGTTTTCACAGGGCAACTGCAAATGGCTTGCTTTAACGGTGCCTCTGAAGGTTAACAGAATGGCGGGGAGGTCAGAGTGAAGAGCATATGATAAGTGACAAGTGTGAACGTGGCAAATCATGTATTTAAAATTACTCTGAGCTTTATCAAATGTTTCCTCTTGAAAATAAACTATCCTGGAAGGAAAGGTTAACTGAGAAAAGAGTATTACTCTAATGTTCCTGTGATGACCGGGGAGGGTGGGGGGGAAGGGAAGGGTTCCTGTCATGTAGGAGAAGGGGAGATAAATGTAAATAGGTTGTTATGCTATTAACTGTGAAGAAACAAAGATATTCCAAACTCACATTGCACTCGGAGGAAAGGCAAGAAAATGTTCCCTGTCCTCGTTGTCTTTCCTGTCTCCATGAGCCAAGCAGCCTCCCGGTCCACACATGGAGTGGAAAGGGGGACACACACCACAAGGGGAGTTAATGGAGGAGGAAGAGCCAATGCCCCCAGAGCTGTAACTGTCATGGTCAGCTCTGGCCATTTAGAGAAATCCAGAGGATTCCCTGAACACCTCCCCAAATCCTTCACATCGGTTACAGGGTTTCAACCTCTTACAGGACTTGTCTTTGACCAAGCCTGGAGGAAGGGTAAGGTGTGCAACAGAGCAAAGCCAAGCATCCTGGCAACCCAGCCCAGCCAGTGGGGAGGAGTGAAGGTCATGAACTTTGCCCTCTTTTCCCCATAGCCTCGGCTTTCTCCAGCTTATTGGAGGGAAGCTTCAGTTGGCTGGGTGGAACCATGGAAGCAGCCTCCTAAAAGTCAAAAACAAATCAGCAATGTCATTTTTGAACACTATTGTTTAATACTGTTCTGGAATTATTGGCCCACAAACTGAAACAGGGAAGAAGTGAAGTGATCATTCTTCATATAGGAGAACTGAATGAAAAACTCTTTTAAACCAGTGACATGGCTGAGTACACAATTCATTGAAAGTAATTTATATATAGCTCTTCTAAATAAGGCGGGAACCAGTTCCAAGAGATAAAGGAAGAAACCCTACTTAGGGAGAGATCAAGCAGGTAATGTCCAAGAGCTGGGTTATTTAAGATGGCAATGAATGACAATGTGGACCCAAGAAGGCCTGGGCAAAGGATATTCTTGTACAGAAAGAGTCAACATCATAAAGATGTGACTGTTCTTTCAATTGATCTATAAATCCCAGTACATGTTTTTGGTGAAAGAGTCCTGACAAACTGAATCTACATGTCACGTGGAAAAACAAACAAGCCAGAGTTGCCATAAAAATTCTAAAAATGAGGTGGGATGAAGGGGACTGGCTCGTCCAGATATTAAAATATATCATAAAGCTACAAAATTGAAGCAGTCTGATGCTGGCACATGAATAAACATTAAGGAACTATGAATAGAAATAATTTGCATATCTATCTCACATCCTCCAGATGGACCAATGGTAAAAAGCAGAACAAATGAACTTCAAAAGGGCAAGAGGGAATATAGGACAGTACTTTTCATTTTTAAGATTTTATTTATTTATTTGTTAGAGAGAGAGTGAGAGCATGAGCACAGGCAGACAGAGTGGCAGGCAGAGGCAGAGGGAGAAGCAGGCTCCCCGCTGAGCAAGGAGCCCGATGTGGGACTCGATCCCAGGACGCTGGGATCATGACCTGAGCCGAAGGCAGCCGCTTAACCAACTGAGCTACCCAGGCGTCCCGGGACAGTACTTTTAATGAGTCCAGACTGAGGACAGCATCTCTACTTATGCCATAAAGGCAAAAAGCCATAAAGAAATGCTTGGAAAACTTGATTATATAAAAACCAAAGTTTATGTATGGGAGAAAAACACCATAAACAGCAGCAAAAACAAACAAAATATAAAAAAATTGGGAAAAAAATACTCGCAACTCATCACATAAGAAAGGAATAATTTTAATATGAAGTTTCTAAAAGTCAGTGACAAAAAGACCAACTAACAGAAAAGGAAATAGAAATTGTTTTCAGAAATGAAAACTGGGGGCACCTGGCTGGTGCAGTCTGACTCTTGATTTCGGCTCAGGTCATGATCTCAGAGTCATGGGATTGAGCCCCGTGGCCAGCTCTGTGCTCGGCGTGATGTCTGCTTGTCCCTTTTCCCCTACCCCACTCTCTATCTCTCTCTCTCAAATAAGTAAGTCTTTTAAAAAAATGAAAAGGGAACGTGGTTGAGCACTGGTGATGTATGGAAGTGGGGAATGTGCACATCGTACACTTGACAACTAATATTACCCTGTATGTTAACTAAATGGAATTTAAATAAAAGCTTCAAAAAAAAAAACACTAATTGGAAAGGCAAAATTTAAAAAAATGAAAAGAGGCCTGACCTCTCTCATAATAAAAGAAGAACAAAATGACAATAAAGTACCACATTTCACTTATCAACTAGGAAAAAGCTTTAAATGTGAGACTGTGTAGGGAGAAAGGAAATGTACATTAATGTTGGGCATATATACTAACATGATCTTTATAAAGAACAATTTAACAATGTCTATCAAGAGTACAAATGAACATCATCTTTGACTCTGGGATTTAGCATCTAGGAATTTATTCTACTTATGTATTCGCACAGGTAATATAAGAATATTTACTGAACCACACTTGTAATAGCGAAAAATGAAAAACAACCTAAATGCTTGTCCTATGACACTGTTTGTATAAATTATTGTTCTTACATGCAGTGCAATGAAACAGTCTCTAAGATGTATTTGTAAGTGGAAAAAGCAAAGTGCATTACCTTCAACAACATGGATGAATCTTAAAAATATAATATTAACCAAAAAAAAAAAAAAAAGCAAAGACCCAAAGGAATATATACAATATGATTCTGCTTATATAAAGTCCAAAAACAGGCAAGCTAAACTTCATTGTTTAGAGATACCATTCAGAGGAGGCAAAACTATACAGAAAAGCAAGGAAGTGGATATCACAAAAGTCAAGATAATGGTTCCCTCTACAGGGAGAGAGGGAATGGATGTGAAGAGGAAACAGACTCTGGAGTGTTGACCGTGTTCTGTGTCTTGATCTGAGTGGTGGTTACACAGGTGTACACTTTATCATAATTTCTCTATGAAGATGTCTTTGCATTTTCTATGTCCACATTCTTTTCCCCCAACAACTCTTTCGTGAAAGCTAGTATAAAACCCCGTGTAGCACGATACTACTTATTAAAAAAAAAAAAAAATAAGAGGGGCACCTGGGTGGCTCAGTGGGTTAAAGCCTCTGCCTTCAGCTCAGGTCATGATCCCAGCATCCTGGGATCGAGCCCCACATCGGGCTCTCTGCGCAGCGGGGAGCCTGCTTCCTCCTCTCTCTCTGCCTGCTTCTCTGCCTACTTGTGATCTCTCTCTCTCTCTGTCAAATAAATAAATAAAATCTTAAAAAAAATAAGATACATATGTGTCCTTCTCTATACATAAAAATAACTCTGAAATAATCAGCACAAAACTGATAGAAGTATTTGGGTCTGGGGAACTGAGCTGCTTGAGGACAGAGATGGGAGGAAGACCTACTTTTCACTGAGAACCTGTTAGTGCTTTTCAAATGTTCAACATGTGCATCTATTACCTTTAAGAACATGTCTAAAGCATTGATTAAGCTTTAAAATGATGATCATACCAAAGATCAGTTAAAAATTTTAAATGGACTTTTACAGAAAGGGAACTGAAAACATAATGCACCTTGATTCTAGGAAAAAAAGAACCATAAAAACAATCTATTGGCTGGGTCATGGCAGGGAACATCACACCTCTGGAAAATTCAATAGAAAGGAGTTTCTTACGGGATATTCAATAGCTCACAGCATCATTGCACCAAAGAAACAGACTCCAGATTGAGCTTTCAGAAATAGTTCTCAAGGCCACCAATTCCCTAGCTAACTGCGCCACCGAGATAGTGGCTGCCTCTTACATGATCTGAAGTCACCACGATCAGGAAGCTGCTGTTACGATCTATACCAACAGAATGAGTGTCCTGTACCCTGCTCTCCACCCCCTTGAGGGGAAGGACCAGGCCCTCGGACCCCTGCTAATCCCACCACAGGAAACAAATGTCTCCACAACTGTGATTGCTTCCGGCCGCAGCAGAGCCTGGCTTATGCCCCCTCCGGGATTTTAATACGTGTGTTCTATCGGCAGAACTAGACCATACCCGGAATGCTAGGTGCAAAGGAGTCTGGGAAACGCACCAAATATATGTCTAAGTTTGTCCTACCGCTGTGCAGAACAATTTTATAGTATCTAGTAAAGTCAAAATTGCCCCTCCCCTAGGACAAAGAAACTCTACTTCAAAGTAAATGTCATAAAGAAACTCACACATTTGCCTGAGGAACTATGTATAAGAAAGTTTATTCCAACAGCATCTATGACAGTGAAAAATTGGAAACAGCCAAAATATCCATCCACAGGACAATGGATTATGACATGTTTTTTTCAATAGATACTATACAGTAATTAAAGATACCAACTAAAGCCACACGGGCTAAAATAAATAAATCTCAAAACAATAATAGGTAGTATATTATATAACAAAAACAATGGGTGTAGAATTATACAGATAGCAAGATACCATTTATAAAAGTTTTTTAAATCACAAAGCAACACTGTATTGGAAAAATGAACACACACATATATCACGTGGATGGAAATGATAAATGCCAAATTTTGATTAATGGTTGCCTCTGGAGAGAAAAGAGGTGGGATTAGAGAGGGGTACTCAGAGTTTTCAACTGCTCTATAACATTTTTTCTTTTTTTTTTTCATAAAGATTTTATTTACTTATTTATTTATTTATTTATTTTAGAGAAAGAGAGAATACGCATGCATGTGCAAGTAGGTGGAGGGGAAGGAGAGAGAGAATCTTAAGCAGACTTGGCCCATCCCAGGGCTCAGTCTCATGACCCTGAGATCATTTCCTGAGCCAAAATCAAAAGTCAGACACTTAATCAACTGAGCCACTCAGGTGCCCATGTTTTATTTCTTTATAAAAAATCTGAGCCAAACATGGCCCATGAAACTGAACAGTGAGTACATTGATGAGTGTATTATTATTTGGTACAACTATCTATATATTTAAATATATCGTAGTAAAAAATTTTAAAGTATGGATAAACATAAAAATAATAAAAAATAGGGGCATCCAGCTTTCTCAGTCAGAAGAGCATGTAATTTTGATCTCAGAGTCATGAGTTCAAGCCCCATGTAGGGTGTAGAGATTACTTTAAAAATAAAATGTAAAAAAAATCTTTAAAACAAAATTTAAAAATCTATGCAGTCTCCAATTAGCAGAGAAAACAAGTAGAGATAAAGAAAATATCATCAATCCAGCAACAGAAAAGGAGCAGAAAGTCAAGGACAAACATGGAAAAGAAGAAATAGAAAGAATATGCCAGAAATAATTCCATATTTCAGTAATTGTCATAAACATAAGTGGACAAAACTCAACTACAAAAAGCCTGAGCTTATCACGTTAGATTGTCAAAATCCAAATATGTGCTGTCTACAAGTACACCTCAAAGCAAAATAATAGAAACATTGAAGCCAAGTGCAGGGCAAAGGTATACAAGGCAAATGTTAATCAAAATAATTATTCAAGGGGCGCCTGGGTGGCTCAGTGGGTTAAGCCGCTGCCTTCCGCTCAGGTCATGATCTCAGAGTCCTGGGATCGAGCCCCGCATCGGGCTCTCTGCTCAGCAGGGAGCCTGCTTCCTCCTCTCTCTCTGACTGCCTCTCTGCCTGCTTGTGATCTCTGTCTGTGAAATAAATAGATAAAATCTTTAAAAAAAATAATAATTATTATTCATATTGGACAAAATACAATATAAGGCAAAAGACAAATAAAGTGGAATATTTCATAATGCAGAAACAATTCATAAATAAGGTGTAATTATCATGAAATTGTATGTACCTAATATGACAGTTTCAAAATATATAAAGTAAAAACTGACATAATTACAAGGAAAAAAATTTTTAAACCTCAAATTTTTAAAGCTCAAATTACAGTGGGAGATCTATCCACCTCTATCAGGTGGATAGATTAAGTAGAAAATAGAGAAAATAGATAAATAATAACATTGAATGGTGAAAGAGAACCTAACTACAGATGCAGTAGGAATTTTAAATCATAAAATAATCTATAGATGATTTTACTGATACTTGAAAACTGAATTTGTCTAAACTTGAGAACTTAGATAAATGGATAATCATCAAAACTAACTCAAAGAAAATTGTTACCTTTATGGGATCTGTAGTCATTACTAAATAAATTGAATCAGTACGTAAGTCCATCATCAAAACAACTGTTCCAGAGAATGAAAAGTTAGAAAAAACTAACTCATTCCATATAGCTAGTTTAACCTTAGACCAACCACCAGGTTTATTACCTGAATTAGGATAATAGGGTAATAGACAGTCATATGAAAAAGGGGGAAGGAAGGAAGAAAGGAAGGGAAGAAGGGAGGAAGGAAGGGAGGGAGAGAGGAAAGAAGGGAGGAGAGAACTATATGGCAATGTTACTTATGAACATAGGTGGAAAATACAAAATCAAATTAACTTCAGAAGGGTTCAAAAGCAATAATATGTCTTGATCAAGTAGGATTTATCCTAGAATTCTATCAGTCAATAGCAAAAAATATATCAATGTAAGTGACCACTTATCAGATTAAAAGAGAAAAACATGATTATCTTAGCAGATGCCTAAAATATTTGAAAAATACTCTTTCATAACTAAGAAAAAGGAAATATTTAACTGGAAATAGAAGGGGTCTGTTTTAATGTGATACAGAATATCACCCAAAAATCTACAATAAGATCTTAGTTAATGTTTGAAGTTTAGTTTGAAGTTCCCTTGATTTCAAAAGACATGGAGGCCCTCTTTTGCTCCTCTTACATAAAATTATACTGGAGGTCCTAGAGAATGCAATAACACCAGGATAATTTTAGTTACTTACAGACAACACAAAGAAAACTTTAGTTACATAGAACAACAGGAAAGAAATGTCATTTACAAACATAATTATCTGCATAGAAAATTTAAAAACCAAGCTCTTAGATCTAATCAGAGCGTTAAGCAAGGCTACTGGGTTCAGCACCAACATAGAAAAAGTGTGAGCATGTCTAGACACTAATAACCAACTATTAGTCAAGAATGTAATATACAGTGTAATTCCAAAGTTCCAAGTTATTGTGTGGACATTGACAAACTGATTCTGAAATGGAGAAGCAGAAGATTCAGAAGAGCCAACATAGTATTTTAGAACAAGAACAAAGTCATAAAAGTGACACTACCCAATTTTAAGACTTACTATAAAGCTGTAGTAATCAAGACAGTGTGGCATGGGCAAAAGAAGAGACAAATAAATCAACGGAACTGAACAGAGAGTTCATAAATAAACTCACATAAATATGGTTAACTAATCTTGACAAAGGAGTAAAGACCAAAAAAAATGGAACAAAGATAGTCTTTTTAATAAATGTTGTTGGAACAATTGGACGTTCACATGCAAAAGAATAAATCTTCACAAAAATTAACTCAAAATGTATGGTAGACCTAAATGTAAAATGCAAAGCCATAAAACCCCTAGGAGATAATATAGGAGAAAAATTAGATGGTCTTGGGTTGGCAATGATCTTTTAGATATAACACAAAAGGCATGATCTATAGAAGAAATAATTATTAAACTCAACTTCATGAAAGTGAAAAACTTTTGCTCTGGGAAAGACATTATCAAAAGAATGAGAACACAAGCCACAGCTTGAGAGAAAATATTTGCAAAATATACATCCGATAAAGGACTGTTATCCAACATATACAAAGAATTCCTAAAACTCAGCAATAAAAAAAGAACAATCCAGTTTAAAAATGGGCAAAAGACTTCAACAAACACCTCACCAAAGGGATATACAGAGGGAAAGAAAGCATATGAAAATATGTTCAATGTCATATGTCACTAGGGAGTTGCAAATTAAAACAACAATGAGATACCACTGCATACCTATTGGTAATGGCTAAAATCCAAACCCCAACAATACCAAATGCTGACAAGAATATGGAGCAACCGAAATTTGTATCCATTGATGGTGGGAATGCAAAATGGTACAGCTACGTGGGAAGACAGTTCGGTGTTTTGTTACAAAACTAATATATTTTAACCATGTGATCCAGCAATCATGCTCCTTAATACTTGTCCAAATGAACTGAAAACTTATGTCCATGCAAAATTCTGCACAAGGATGTTGACAGCAGCTTTATTCATACTTGCCAAAACTTGGAAGCAGCTGAGATGTCTGTCCTCTAATGAGTGGATAAATAAACTGGTACATCCAGACAATGACATACTTAACACTAAAAAGAAATGAGCTATCAAGCCATGAAAAGACATGGAGGAACCTTAAATGCAACTTACTAAGTGAAAGAGGCCAATATGAAAAGGCTACATACTGTTTGATTCCAACCACGTGACATCCTGGAAAACACAAAACTGGCAACAGTGAGAAAGACTAGTGGCTTCCAGAGGTCATCAAGGAGAGAGGAATGAAGAGGCACAGCACAGAGGATGTTTAGAGCAGTGAAAATAGTCTGTGCAATACTACAGTAGTAGATACATTCATCATACATTTGTCAAATCCCATAAAATGGACACACTAAGAGTGAACCCTAATGTAAACTATGGACTTTGCGTGATAATGATGTGTCAACAGTAGGTTTAGCATTTTTTTTTAAAGATTTCATTTATTTGAGAGAGAGAGAGAGAGCACAAGCAGGGTGGAGCAGAAAGGGGGGTAAGCAGGGGCCTGATGCGGGGCTCAATCCCAGGACCCTGAGATCATGACCTGAGCTGAAGGCAGATGCTTAACCGACTGAGCCACCCAGGCATCCCTAGGTTCATCATTTGTAACAAATGTACCAGTCTGCTGCTGGATGTCGATAGTGCAGGAGGTTGTGCTTGTGTGGAGACATGGAGTATGTGGAAACTCAATATACCTTCTGCTCAATTTTACATCTTAAAAGTGAAGTTGACTGGGGCCCCTGGACGGCTCAGTAGGTAGAGCACACAACTTTTCATCTTGGGGTTGTAAGTTTGAGCCCAATGTTGGGTGTAGAGATTACTTAAAAATAAAATTTTTAAAAAATAAAGTTGGTTACTTATAAAAAATAAAAACTTCAAATCTATTTGAAGAAAATATAGGCAAATAAATTATGACCACAAGGTAAGGTATGATGTTTCTTTTTTTTTTTTTTTTTAATTTTTATTTTTTCAGCATAAGGTATGATGTTTCTTAAAGACACACACACACAGAACACACACACAGACACACACACACACACAGAAATCATAAAGGAAAAGGCTGAAAAAATGTGACATCCAAATGGAAAACTTTGTGAACAAAAGACATCATCAACAAAATGAATAGCCTAGTGGTATCTGGGAGAAGATATTTACATCACATATAACAATCAAAAGATTATTATTTAGAATAAAGAGCTACAAACAGCCAAATAGAAAAATGTGTGATTCACGTAAGAAGAAACCTGAGTAGCCTAAAACACATTTTAAAAGGTTCAGCCGAAGTATAATCAAGGCGCACTAATTAAAATCACAATGAGAGATCATTTCACACACATCAGATTAGCAGAAAATAAATTCTGATTGTTGAAAAGATATGAGAGAATAAGAACTCTATCACAATGCTGGTGGGAATGCAAATTGGCATAACCATTTTGGAGATCCTACTTGGCAATATCCAGCAAAATGTGACTTGTGCATATCCTATGCCCGAGTAGATCTGCCTTTAGTTAAATACCGTAGAAAAACACTTGCATGTATATTCAAGGAGATATTACAAGAATGTTCATTCTAGCACTAGAACAGCGAAAAATTGGAAACAATCCAAATGTCCATTAGTAGAAAAAGGAATAAATAAATTATGCAATGTTTATTCTACAAACTACTATCAAGGGGTTAAAATGGATGGACTGTACTTAAAGGTATCAACATGGATAGACCTAGAAACAGTGTAGAGGGAAAAAAGGCTTATGTAACATTATAAACTGTAGGATTTCATTTAAGTGAATTTAAGTTTTTTTTTTTTTTTTTTTAATTTGACAGAGAGAGATCACAAGTAGGCAGAGAGGCAGGCAGAGGGAGAGGGTGAAGCAGGCTCCCTGCCTAGCAGAGAGCCTGATGTGGGGCTCTATTCCAGGACCCTGAGATCATGACCTGAGCCAAAGGCAGAGGCTTTAACACACTGAGCCACCCAGGCGCCCCCATTTAAGTGAATTTAAAAGAACACAAAGCAATATATTGTTTATGGCTACCTGTTTGTTACAAAATACACAGTTATTTATGGATCCTGTCAATTAGGATCTTTTGAATGCAAGTAACGGAAACCCTTCAATCTAATGGCCAATCTAAACTGTCCTGAGTGCAAAGGATTAGATTATCAGGAGAGGACCTGGGGGATGGCAAGAGACTGATGTTTCTCTTGCTCAGTCTCCCTCCTTTCTCTGTGTTAGCATGCCTGTAGTCATCTCTCTCTTGTAGGCTTTTACCAAAAGCAATAAGAAGTAGTTAACACACCAAGATCCTGAATTTCTACCTAATACTATAGCTTCAATAAGCATGTGATCTATGTCGGAAGGAACAAAGTGGGCACTGATTTTGAATCAAGGGTCCTCAACTTTCCAGCCTCCTCTGTCCTCCACCTCCACTCAGCTAATTCCCCATTTTATTTTAATTTTTCATAGAGTCTTTTTTTTTTTTTTTAAGTAGACTCCATGCCCAAGGTGGGACTTGAACTCAAGACCTTGGGATCAAGAATTTCATGCTCTACTGACTGAGCAGCCAGGCACTCCATATTCTCCATTTTAGTGGAGAATTTAGTCTGGTCCTTGACTATCACTTCCTGATAAAAAAGTAAATAAATAAAGGGAAATAATCTTTGAATAGGTCAATAAAACACACACACACTTGAAAAGTATAAAGATATGAACTGGCTATAAACTGAATTCATTATAGGGTTACCCATGGGGAGGATGGTACTGGAGAGGGACATAAGAGAATATGTTACCTGTAAAAGTCATTTCATTATAAAAAGATCTGAACAGGGGCACCTGAGTGGCCCAGTGGGTTAGATGTCTGCTCTTGATATTGGCTCAGGTCATGAGCTCAGTGTCGTTGAGATCAAACCCTGACCTGGGCTCCAGGCTGGGTGTGGAGCCTACTTAAGATTCTCTCCCTTTCTCTCCCTCTGCTCTTCCCTCTGGCTCTCCCTCTCTATGAAAAAAATAGAATAGCATAGAATAGAAAAAATAAAGTAAAACTAGAACTGATTATGGAAACGACAATCCATAGAAGGCTGATTGGAACTTAAAGCCTGACCCCAGCCAGGTCAATTGCTCACTAAAGTGAAAACAAAATAAAACAAAACAAACAAACAAACAACAACCAAAAAAAAACTAAAGAAATGTGATAGAATATTTTCCTGTTTGGGATGACATGGGCACTTGTTATATTTTCCTCTATGCATGTATTTATTTATTTATTTATTTATTTTAATTTTAATTTAAGATTTCAAAAAGAGGGCAGAGCAGAGTCTACAACCATAGATGAACACTCTGCAAAGTCATCAGTCCGTGTAACAGGCAAGGAGCTGGTCGCTAAGAAGTTTCCAAGACGATGGTCTCTCACAGCCGAGTGAAGAGCCCACGGTCAAGTTTTGTCTTGGGATCAGAGCCCACGGTCAAGTTTTGTCTTTGCCCACTGCTCTGCCCACCTAAATCCTAGTGACCTTTTCCGGCTCTGCTGAAGTCCTACGCCTCCAGGAAGACTTCTCGGACTATTCAAGCTCATACTCATCTCTCCCCCTCCTCACCTGTCAGCACCCCTAAAGCCACTGCTCACTGTGTATCACTAATTCCTTATTTCAGGAGATTTAGATAACCCAAAGTGGTGGAGTCCAAAGCCCATGAGGGCCGCTACGAAGTTGAAAGGGACTTCATAGGCCCCCACCAGTTGCTCCCCAAAACCCAAGCCCATTAACAGAAGATGGCCTCAAATGCTGTCCGGCCGACAGTGTGCAGCTGGCAAGAAAGGGCCCATTTGTCACAATTCAGCGGGTTCAGCTCTCATCTCCGATGAGCCTCGATCCCCTCAGAACACATTTTCCTTTTGTGTGATATATGTAAAACACTCCTAATGTGAGGATCCTCGGGGAGAGCTCACACTGCCCATCTAAGTGTTTTTTAAAGAATCAAGCTCTTACCTTTTAAAATTACACCGGGGTGGTATTGTTCAAATATGTAAGACGGACTACTCCAGAAAGCGGCAACAACAGGATACAATGCACTAATTTTATCCCACTTTGACTTAGAAAATATAATCGGTACTTACAAAAATTGTAAATACTAAAGAATCAGGGGAATAGGATTATTTTAAAATAGGGCGCTAATACATCAAGCAAAATAGCTTTTGCTAGTCTTAACTGAGGGCCATTATCTATCAGAGAAGATATACCTCTGGCCTTGATAATGTAAAGAAACACAAATGACTAAAGAAGCTTGCCAATATTTCCAGGAGGGAGAAGAGTGGCAAGTGTCTTTAACGAGAGAGAAACTTGGAAAAGCTAAGCGATTCAACAGGGTAGATAAACAGCCTCCAGCCTGTGGTGGGGTAGTGTGGGCTGGGGGAGTTGGGGGGGGGGAGTAGTAGGGGGAGTGGGGGGGTGGGAAGTGCTGCGTGGTTCAGTCATCATGATTTCCTTGGAGACTCCATCCCTCCCTTCCCTGGAATTGCTGTAACTACCCCACCATCCAAGACTTGCTTCTACCTCTTGGTGGTTGTGTTCAATCACTGCATGTGTCTCCCCAACTAAATATAGATCCCCTCGGGGTAGAACTGTGCCCCATACTTCTTTCCTGAATCAGCGCATATTATCCTGCTTTCTGCCCACAAACCCAATGCAGCCTGGCCCTCCAGTGGCCCTGAACCTCAGGGGCCGAGCTCCCTTTCTCCCTCTCTCCTTGTCCCTTCCTGCCTGTGGTACATGGAAAGGATTGTGAGAATCTGCCGAGCTGTCCTGCTGGGGAACAGCCACTCTGTCTTCCTGAGGGTGCCCAGAGATGGATATGAGGCATTCATTCTGGACATAATTCCAGGATAAAAAGGTGAGATATTTTAAATATAAAATATTTCAGCTGGTGAGCACTACTGATGTACATCTGAAATTCGGTGTTTAGAAGATTTTAGTTTGATTTGCAGGTCCTGAAACTGGTGGGGAGTTGAGCGACCAGTGTCGGGAGTGGTGTCTCCCAACACTTTGCTAGAAACTATAGGCCGTCTGGCAATGGCCAAGCAGTGTGCCCTATGTCCTTCATTGGGGTCCTCACTGATGGGCACTCAATCTCTACAGGACTTCCCGGTGGCCACCAAGTCCGTTCCTCTGCCTCTGAGTATCACCACACTTAAGTAATTTCAAGAACATGTGGGGAAAGACCAATTCTGATGGAAAGCAGTGTCCTTTATACTAGTGCCGTTCATGTTTTATGTGATTCTCCAAGGAGGAAGCAAAAACGAGTAGAAGAAGTTCCATTTCATAGCATATACACACTTATTAGAGCCTTGCTCTTGTTTTCATTCTCTGTACCAAATCCAGGTCATTTCTATTCATGGGCACCTGAATACAATCCAAGGGTCTACGTGTTTTCTTTTTAGCAATTATATGTAACTGTATGTACTGGCTCTTGATTCTAAAAGAAAACTACAAATCAAAATTAATATTTATTAGATTAAATATCTACAAATGTCATATTTTTATCATTTTTCATGATTAATTTCAGTATTTGTAAAAAATACATTTTTGTAAATTATATTTTGCCCCTTCCCCAAATTCCTGGATAAGCATCATCTTGCCAGAATACAGTAGTCAATTATGACTTAAAGGAATTACTTTTATTCAAATAAGTTTAAAAACAAAATTTTTAAAGTATAAGGAGCATTTTATGAAAAATATTTGATACACAAAACACACACACATGGATTTAAAGCAAGTGTGAGTACATTTTAATATGTTAGATATGATGGTGGGATGGGGCTCCAAATTAAGATTGACCATTGTTCCTGATGGTTTTAGAACATCGAGTGATTCCAATTCGAAGTTTCTATCTCAGTTCCCATGAAAAACTTAAGTTCCCATTTACAGCATGTGTGTGTGTGTGTGTTTAAAAAAATATGTAATAAAATTTGCCATTTAACCATTCCATTTACTTAAAAAATATATACAATATAATATTAATAGCTCATTTCATTATTTGGGACACTTAATCATTCCTACTCTGGATTATTCGTTTACGGACTTGTGTGTTTCTAGTCTTATCTCTAAGATGGTAAACTTCTTGAAATAGTAAGTAGTTTCTTTTATGAGCCATAGGGCTAAAAACAGCTGAGTATTTAATTGGAATGCAATAAATACCCACCTCATGAGGGGTACCTGGGTGGCTCAGTGGGTTAAGCCTCTGCCTTCGGCTCAGGTCATGATCTCAGTGTCCTGGGATCGAATCCCGCACTGGGCTCTCTGCTCAGCGGGGAGCCTGCTTCCCTCTCTCTCTCGGCCTGCTTCTCTGCCTACTTGTGATCTCCCTCTGTCAAATAAAAAAAATCTTTTAAAAAATAAATAAGTACTCACCATGTGAATGAATATGTCAGTAAAGGACATAAATCTTGATGAGATACTAGATCCGAAGCTGTACAGTGCCATACTGGCATACTATTTTGTATGGAGAAAACCAGTGTACCTAATTGATTATAATGGTGGTTCTCTGAGTGAGCTGGAATAAAGGATCTCCCCTTTAAGGGGAGGTCTATATTCCTATATTTCTATAAAGGAATATTACTATAAAGAAATAAAGGATGATCCCCTTTACTGCCCAGTTTCTAGAAGGCTCCCAGAAAGCTCTAGACAGAAGAGAATTTCTTCAGGATCAAAGGGCTCCTGAGAAATACATATGACTCTTCCTGGCTAATGGGGGTTTCTGCTTGTCCAACTTCTGTCCATGTCCTCATAGTAAAGAGTAGGATAACAAGTCATAAGATATTCCCTTTCCCAGGACAAAAAATTATCCATTCACCTTTCCCCTCGGCATCCATCCTGAAACCATTAATGGACATTGTGTCTCTTCCAAATCCTTCCCTGGTTCTCACCATCTGTTCATATCCTGGGACCCATAAAATTGCACAAAGACTGAAAATGAGCCCATGACTTAAAATCAAGATGCTTGGGTCCAAATCCTAGTTCAGATACCACCCGTGTGGCCCTGGACACGTTATTTAACTCCTCTGAATCTAAGGTTTCCTCCTTTGCAAAATGGGGTTGATAATATATAACTCACAGGTATGGATTAAACAAGGTAATGTGCTTCAGGCACCTGGGTGGCTCAATTGGTTAAGCGTTGGCCTTCAACTCAGGTCATGATCCTGGGGTCCTGGGATCGAACCCCACATCAGGCTCTCTGCTCCATGGCCAACCTGCTTCTCCCTCTCCCTCTGCCCGCTGCTCCCCCTACTTGTGCTCTCTCCTCTCTCTCTCAAATAAATAAAATCTTTTAAAAATATAAACAAGATAATGTGCTTGAAAGCAGCACATAATAGATGAGATGTTCAATCATGTTTGAATGTTTTAACTTAGTTATTGCTTCTGACTCTGGTTCTCCTACTTTCTTTTATCCTTTCTGGTTCCCCATGATTTTTGGTGAGCACAGTGTTAGTCAGTGTCATTTCATTAACTGCTAGTTAATAAGTGGTCATTTGAAACATTTATTTATATATTTGACCATATATTTGTTGCCTCCCTACAGATAGAATTTGAGGTGATATCTAGATTTATGTCATTTTCCAAAGAGCTCCTTGGGAACAGCTATAAGACTGACTTGTCTGACTTGGGAACATGTTGTCCTGGTCTTGTCAACCACTCTCAACAGAGTCCTCTTTTACTTCTCTGTGTCAGAAGTGACATAATGGAAGATATGCCTGAGTTCCCTGGAGTACAATGAAGGACTTCACAGAGCTCAATTTGGGAGAATACATGAGTTGTTGTTATAGAGTGATATTCCTATGACACTTGCAAGTGGGAAATGAACTAGACACTAGATGAAGTGAAGGATACTTGAGGGAGAAAAAATTGCTTCCAAAAGGAATAGAACAAAATGCTTCCAGTCAGGCAGAACTGGGAGGATACTCTCTAGATGGGATGTGCAGGGTCAATTAACAATCCACCCCTCTATCTTCCATCAACCGCTTGGCCACCATTGTAGGAGACAACTCTGAACTCTCCAGGATAATGTCTGTTTTTCTGAAATATTCTCTTCTTTTCCCTTTTTACTTCTTTTTCTCTTTCTTTGGAGGCAAGTATTAATGAGTACCTCAGTTCTTGAAATCTCTAGTAGATTTCTAGAGATCATTAATTTGTTCTTCATTCAGCAAACATGCACTGAATGACTAAAGAAGGAAGTAGGCAGATCCTGGTTCATCCAAATAGTCAAACTTGAGGGTGACAAAATAACCCCTTGAGGATCAGCTTGGAGGAAAACTCTGTTCTTCTATTTTAGACTTTATTCATTTTCTTCTTCTTCAGATGCTATGGTGACTAATTTAATTCCAAATTTCAAATCAATCAATTCAGTCCCAAACGTTGCATGAGTGTATCTAGTTAGGCAGAACCTAATTCAAATACAGAATCCTAGCTGCAAGAAAATTTCAGAAATGTAGTTTTAATCTTTCTACCTCTCCAACTGCAAAGAGAAGTTGAGTGAGCCAATCCAGAGTAAACAGCATTGTAATCAGATCTCATGGAGATGATGATCTTTGAGATAAGCCTTGAAAAAGTATAGGATTTATTTTAAGAAGGAAAATTTCAGGGAAGATAATTCCTGTCCGGCAAAAGAAAAAATGAGCGGGGAACAAGAAGAAGAATAGCTTCTCTGGATTGCACTAGAGAAGGCAAGTGAGGAAGATGGGAGGTGGGTGGGATCTGGGAAGGCTGGTTAGAAAAGACTGAACTTGATCCTATAGACAGGGGAGTGGGAGAGACATCAAAGGTCATTAAGCAAGGAAAGGAGCCCGAAGAAGGTAAATTAAAGCCACCATTCTCACTACCATAATCAATATATGCCTGTTAAAGGGTGACCTCTTGCCCTTCAACTTTTCTCCAGTTCTCAAAAATCTACCAATAGGTTGCCACTGTGATAATCACTCATATTGTCAAGTTGATTTAATATTTTCAGAGTCAGTATGCAATCCCAAGAGGTACAGAATTGCTTTACAAAGCTAGAGAGAAATTATTTGCATCCTAGAATTCTATACCTAGCCAAATTATCAGTCAAGGGTAAATGCAGAATAATGACATTTTCACTTACCTAAGAGCAAAAAAAGTCACCTCTGCCTTATCTGACATATCTTTTTACCATGAAGCTTCTGAAGAAGTACACCAAGAAAGAGGAGGACACAGATAAAGGAATCAGAGAATCTACTGGAAGAGAAAAGCTAAGGGAATCACCAATAATAAGAAAGTTCTAAGACATTAACTCCACCATAGCCTCTGGAATATCCAGTCCAGATCAAAGCAGGAGGATAGAGATCTTCAAGATGGAAAGTTTCTAGGAAAAAAATAAAATTGACAATATTTTAAACATATTGGGGCACCTGGGTGGCTCAGTGGGTTAAGCCTCTGCCTTCAGCTCAGGTCATGATCTCAAGGTCCTGGGATGGAGCCCTGCATCAGGCTCTCTGCCTGCCTCTCTGCCTAGTTGTGATCCCTCTGTCAAATAAACAAAATCATTTAAAAAAAATATTTAAGAGAGGTTTACAACATGTAGGGAAGAATTAGTGTTAAGTGTATAGTAAGCCAAGGAAAAAAGAGAATTATTAACTCTATGGAAAGCAAGGAAACTTGAGAAAGGAAATGTAACCATAGAACACATAGAGCTCCGGGGCGCCTGGGTGGCTCAGTGGGTTAAGCTGCTGCCTTCGGCTCAGGTCATGATCTCAGGGTCCTGGGATCGAGCCCCGCATCAGGCTCTCTGCTCAGCAGGGAGCCTGCTTCCTCCTCTCTCTCTCTGCCTGCCTCTCTGCCTGCTTGTGATCTCTCTCTGTCAAATAAATAAATAAAATCTTTAAAAAAAAAAAAAAAAAAAAAAGAACACATAGAGCTCCACGGCAAATAATCGCTTTTATAATCATAGTATGTAAACACTAAACATCAACCCTATCAAAAATCAGAATATAACTATGTTCTTAGTATGGGGCAGAGAAAGGGTTGGTGAGAAGACAGCAAGTGTGAATGGGGTTGGGGGGAAGAGGCGTAAGACAGCCCAAACCTCATCTTCCTTGATAGGAAACTGGTGGACTGTGGCTAAAATTAGAAAACATAGAAATAACAACGTAAAGGTGTTAGTTTAAACATATTGAACTAAATAATCAAAGAAGCTGCCAGAAGATTTGAAGTTGCGCCCTCTGTAGAGTATAAGAAGAAGCTGGGAGGAAGCCTGACAGAATTACATTTTTTTCTTTTTAACTATATACCTGGCTAACTTTGGTAAAAACAGTATTTTATGAGAGTTTACAGTAAGTGCTCAAGCTTAGTACTCTGTTCACAGTTTCCCTGTCACCAAGTCCCCTGAGAAGTCTCAGACCCTTCTGACTACCAGTTACTGGGTCCTGCTGGCCAATGGGTGGCTTGGACTTTGTTGAGTTCTATGCTGACGGCAAACTCAGAAGCGTGGGGAATTTCTTCAAATATTACTGTTATTAATGGCCTCAGCTTGCCGTGTGTAGCCCAGGCAAAGTAAACAAGGCGTGGAGGAAGGCCACAGTGGCAACAGGTCCTCTGAGGGGCTGCTTTGGTCATGGTATGCTCTAGCCAGGGACAAAGCAGCTTAAGAACAGTGTAAATGTGGGAGGAACAGAGATATAATAAAAACTAAAAATCTGTTTTTATTTATGGCTTAAAATTAGGTATTCTATCCTTTGGAAGCAGGCTGCAAAGAGAATGAGTAATTGCTCAAGGAAACCAGAAAACAGGGCTTCTTCTGAGCGAAAAATAAGAAAAACCATGTAATATTTGCAGACCTTCCCCTGGCTGTGTTCTATCTGTGTTCTATCTCACCATCCTTCCCCTGGGCTGCCAGGTTTTTGGAAAAGGGGGAGATAACCTTATATTATAGGAGGCAGGAAAAGCCATTTGTTCAGTATCAGAAATTTAGAAAGTGTTTCATTTTCTAAGCTCCCAGTTACTCATATATTAAGTTCCCTGAAAAATTCTCTTCATCATTCTCTGTGGATTTTTCCCCCTTTCTAAGCAGCATAAAGCTCCAGTGGAAGGCAAAGACATTTCCTTGTCTGAATTACTGCCACCATGAAATAGATTGAAAAAAATAGATCATTTTATATCAACCAGTAGCATCCCAGTCCACGGAGGGGTGTCTCCTAAAGCTATCAAGATAGTATCAGAGTATTAATCATTTCTGGAACAGTGAGAGCCCCAACACCAGCCAGCACCCACAAAGGCTGTGAGCCCAGAGCCAGCTGCAGCTGCCCATGACGGACGCCAGCTCAGAATTCAATATCCGAGTTCTGTGACGGAGAGCACGTTCCGGCTGGTTCCTGCCATTTGGCTAAAGAGCTGCTGGCCGGCACTGTGGCTGATGGGCCCTGACCTCCCAAAGCTGGGCGGTCACAAAGCCCTGCTCACCACTGTCCAGAGGGCAGGGAGCAGCAGGAGTGGGACACGCGGGAGTCTGCCAGCGCTCCCACACCCACACATGAGTGTGCACTAAATATGTGAATCACATAGTCCTTGTAGACACACAACTAGTGCAGGCTGGGCCGTGGACGTGTGAGGCTAAAGGACTTAGGTGTTAAAAGCTTAGCTTTAGAATGAGATTGAATTCAGTGTCCAGCTCTAAGTTACTTCATTTCTCCAAACCCCAGTTTTCTCATCAATAGTAATAACAGTGCCCACTTCGGAGGGTTTTTATAAATAAATAAATATATATATATACATATATTTAATATGTGTATTTTCCACTGGCGTTGGCTGCCATTACCAATCATAAAAGTAGAGACTTACAAATGGGTGCATTTAGTCAGTACATGACGAATGTTTGTATGGATGGTGACAATCATTGTGGACCAATGAGTTCTTCTCTTAAAGAGTCCTTCTTGCTGGGGAAAGGGGGCTCCTGGTACATTCAAGTATCTATTTTCAGGTCACTAAGTTTGGTGCTATAAGGCACAGAGAGGTTCCATAAGGAATTAAATATATTAACTCTGAGAAGATAAGGTGTAATTTCACAGAGAGGAAGAATTTGCTCCATGGTCAGCCGGAGGAGTGTGTCCAGGAGTTCAGGAGAGAGATCATAGTAACACAGGACATCCGGTTGTCTGTGCTCTCGCCGAAGGCAACTTTCTCCCATAAATAATAGTTCCGTGACAAATAGCCTACTAATGGGTCCCTTAGGTGGCTTCGATCAAGCCTCCTTTCATCGTGAAGTTAGTGCCTTTCCTGGGTGGAGGGGCCTGCCTCTACCCTTGGCCCCAAATGGGAAATCATCCAAACCGCTGAGTGTCTGGCTGGGCTGTCTTTTTGCTGTGGACAAAGACTTCAGCACCCCACTCTCTTGCCTCACATCAGCCCCAGGGAAGATTCTGGAAGGACCCTTCCAGTCCCTTCCTTCCATCCATTTCTTTCTTTCTCTTTCTTTCTTTCTTTCTTTCTTTCTTTCTTTCTTTCTTTCTTTCTTTCTCTCTCTCTCTCTCTTTCTTTCTTTCTTTCTTTCTTTCTTTCTTTCTTTCCTTCTTTCAAGAAGACCTGACTCTTACATATGTGTGGCACCCCATTTGGATGTGTCTGGAGTCTTGGAAACTTGACTACCTTACATTCTCCTACAAACGGACTTTGAAAGCTTCTTTGGAGATTCCAGCCAGGGAGCACAGCTACTTGTACACCCTTGACCGAAGATCGTCTTCCTCTTCCACCAAGTGTACAGCTTTGGGGGCGGGGGGGAGGGCACGTGGAGGGGTGAGGGCAGAAGGAGATACCTGCCCAGCCAGCCAGAGCAGCGAAGTCAACCCTGGCGATCGGTGGGCTGACCGATGTCACCGCCGGATCACCCTCACACCCACAGGGGAGCACCCTCTTACCTCCCCACAGCATGACACAAAGCTGGGGCCCAGAGGCCAGCAGTGGAAGGTGAGCTATCTTTTTGGTACCAGCCAACAGAACGGACTTTAAAGTGTCTGTCAGCCCCTGGGAGAAGGAGGTAGTTGTTTACCAACACACCAGGTGTGTGTACGTCCTGACCAAGTCTTTCTCACTCTGGATCGGCCTTTGAACCAGACGCCCCACACTCCACAGGGTAGGTGTTACTGGTCCCATTTCTCATAGGAGGATATCAGGGTGATGAGATGGGAGGGGACACAGGTGAGTTAAGGTTGTGCCATCTCTTGCCCCCTTGCCCACAGGTTTTGCCAAGGTGACCCAAGTACACAGCTCGCCCCTTTCCCAACAAGGCACCTCTGCAGGTCAGGGCTGGGATTGTAAAAGGAATTCATATACTGTTCCCGCCATCAGGAAGTTTACAATCCACTTGGTAAAATGGAGCACACACCCGAAAAGGTAACTGACAATTATTACTCAGCAGATAGCATGCAAGGCTCAGATGATGGGGTGTGTGCGCCTTGGGAGCAGAGCGGAGCCGAGCCCTGTCCTTGGGAGCTTCTGTTCTAAATGATGCAAGAAGTGCTGTAAGAGGGTCAGCCGTGGGCATGAAGGAGCACAGAGCGACTTGCACGGTGGCTGGGAGGGGTCTGGCTCAGAAGCAGTGTTGTTTGAACTGCGCCGTGAGGAGAGAAACCTTGAGGGGTTCTAGGTGGGGACACGTGCCCTCTGTGACTGGAAGGTCCCTGTGAGGAAGAAGGGGGTGATGAGTGAGGAAAGGTGATCGAGACCAAACCGTGGAGGGGCCTGGGGGCAGTGTCATCCTACAGACAACGAGGGTCTTTGCCGGTTTGGAGCAAAGGCGCAAGGTGCGGGGCTCGGAAGGGGATGGGGGAGCAGGGAAGCCAGGTCACGGATGCCTGTCATGGGTCGGAGTTGGTGACCCGAGGAGCAGGAGACGATAGATGGAGAAGTGAGTTTGTCCTTGATGAAGACCAGGGTCCTGAATCAGACGGACCAGGGTGGCAATGCTGGGTGCCATCCGAGGCAAGTGACTTGAACTCCCTGGATCTCAGGAGCAGTCTAAAATCTAAGGCAAAACTGTAAGTCATAGAGGTGCCTGCCTCCTGCCGAGAAGCATACGTGGGCTGACGGATGCATCAGAGCGCTCCTGGCATGCAGCAGCTATCCCAGCAGTGACCACGGATACTGTTACTACTATCATTAACGTAGGGTGCAGTGGATGGAGGACTTAAAGACACTAGACTCTGATCTCTGAACCTGAAAGCAGGACCCAGAAGGACCCAGCCTCACTTGCACCCTGTTGGTGGGGGGCACACAGCATTGAGCTCCACGGCCTGGAGCCCCCCGGGGGACTACCTGTCTAGAGTAGAAGCCCCTCCTGGCCTGCGGGAGCCCTCCTTTCTTCTCTCCTGCACCCTCCTGCCTCCAGCTTCTAGAAATCAGGCTTCATCCCCAGCAAGAATGAGCAAAGCAGCTTCAGGGAGGGGGGAGACTAATTCTACATGGAAAGCTTTTACCCTTTCTAATTCCGCCTCCCCGTATGAGGTTGGTGGAGGGGGTGGCCACAGAGGGAGGGGGTCGACGGAACCTGGAAACTCAGCACTCTAGCAGCCCCTCGCCCTGCAGCACGACGCCCGGAGGCAGCTGGAACGCCAGGCCGAGGGCTTTCCCTGTGAGAATCAGTTTCAAATATGAGGTTGATTTTATTTTCCCCCGTTGCAATTAACTGAGAAAAATATTTCAAAGCTGTATAATTAAAGGCCGGCGTTTTATTAGGGTTTAAAATAGTCGCTATGAAATTTGCTCCTGCCACTGGTAATTACAACGTACATCTTAATATCCCCCTGCTTGCCAGGCCCGAGATAACAGCGCTGTGTACGCCACGTTTGGCTGTGCAGAGAAGGTAAAATCCTTATCTTATCTCCATCTGCACACAACAACCAGCCTCTCTTCCAATTCAACCCTAATCTTCTTAGTAAATAATACTGATATTTTTCACCATAACAAAACGGGGCTGGTGCCAGATTCCCACTGATAACACCTCTCGTTTACACACCATTCTCTGTCAAAATCGCCCGATTTTTCTTAATCTCTTTAACTTATCAAAAAAATACTTTTTACATTCGGCCATAGTAAGTTCTTTTCTACCAAATAATAATATTATAAATAAATCCCTTTGCCTACAGCTGACTCATTGAAAAGATACCCAGCCTCCTCATTTTCTCCGTGAATGGGAAATTGTTCTGCTCTTCAATTTTTCTCCAAGTTTGGGGTCCACACCAAGTGAATTGTTTCCAGGCCAGACCTGAGCCATCTCTGTGTCTCCTAGGGGTGTCAGCTTGGCCCAGGATGTGTAAGCTTGCTCTTTATTTTAATTGTCCTGGCCGCAATGGGCTCATCCCTACCTCTGTCCACCTCCAACGCAGGCAAAATGGAGAGATGTCAGGCAGATCCTGGCAGGCTCTCCCACCAGTCTTGTGGCGACCCTCCGCTCCCACTCACACACACGCTGGGACAGGCCTTTGCTCAGAGCCCCATCTTGGCAGAAACTGGGACCCGAATGCCTTTTCGTGCTGCCTTTCAGTGTGTCTCAGAATTGTCACACAACCGGGAGAGGCAAAACTGAGAAGCGTTCAAAACACAGCAGGCATTTATTGAGCACTTACTGTTTGCCCATTCCAGGCGTAGCCTGGTTGTGATTCCAGAGATGGGAAAGCACCATTTCAGCCCACCAGGAGTACATCACGTATGCAGTAAGCTCTCTTCAGGCAGGAGGAGAATTCCCAATGCAGCAGGATTGGGGTTTAAGAAATTTAAGATGTTCTAAGAAACACAGGATTTGGGCAAGGAGGCTGAAAAGGAGCCCTCTTGAATATGTGTGTAATCACTAAGGTAAAGCAGAAAGAAGATACCTACAGACACTATCAATAACATTTTGCACAGTTCAAATTAATAATAATCGGCCCTGTACGGGGAGATTCCAATTTCCATTTCCAATTTCCTTGTTCACTAGAAACTTTCTATGATTTCCCTCTCCCGCAGTTTCCATAATATGCTTGTAAATTTGCTTTGCTTTGTTGCAGATAATGCACTCCTAAGAGGGGTTTTATTTTCTGAATCTCTCCTCCTTTCAAATGTCCAGTGCTTTTCCATTCTGTGACGTCCCAGTCTTGGGCAGCTGCCACCCATCTCTGGGTCCTTTACTCCTCAAGATGGGAATGGGGATTCCCTCCCTCCCCCAAGACCCCAGTGAATCCAGATGGTTGAGATTGCAAAGGCTGAGGGTGCCCTGATTAGGCGTTTCTCAACACTATCTGGCTCCTAAATACTTAGGATTGTGGGGTGTGAGCTCTGTTTGTGGAATCCATCTTGCCAAAGCAGGATGCGCCAGTTCCTCTGACCCATGGACCTTAGGGAGTACTGTTCTACAGTTCCCTTTGCTCCTCTTATCTTCCTTCATCTTTTTCAAGGCAGTATTGAAGCCCTTCCGTTTTTTACTCCTCCATCTTCTTCACGTGCCCTTTGTATTCCTGACCCCAACCGCTTCAGCATCCAAGAGGCCGGAGAGTATAGTTACTGAGAATCAGAATCAGACAGACTTGGATCTTTGTCCTAGTTCTGCTACTGCCGGCTCTGTGACTTTGGTCAAGTTATTAGCCTCTCTGGATCTCAGTTTCCAAATGTCTCATAAGATATAATTTATAATCTGATTTAATAAGCTATAAATGTACCTGGATCATAGTAAAGCCTCAATAAATGATAGCAACAGTTCATAATAATATTAATTAGAACTCAAAGAAGAGAGAGACCTGTGTGAATATCCTTGCCTTGGAATCTACTCAGAGTCACCGGACGTCATGAAAAGTGATCGTAGAAGGACGGACAAGTACTTTAACCAGTCCTCTTGGCGTTTTGGTTTGGAGACATCTTTAGAAACAGTGTTTGCTGGACCCACTCACCTCTTGAGAACAGCATGAAGGGCACAGACAGTTCTATAAACAACATTGTCCTTTAGTTAAAAATAATGACAAAAAAATGTGCAGAACTCATTTCCCTTCAAAAGTGAAATTCGGAGGGGGGAGTGAAATTTGGGGCACCTGGATGGCTCAGTGGGTTAAGTCTCTGCCTTTGGGCCAGGTCATGATCTCAGGTTCCTAGGGTGGAGCCCCGCATCACCCCGCATCGGGCTCTCTGCTCAGCGGGGTGCTTGCTTTCCCCCCTCTCTCTCTCTCTGCCTGCTTCTCTGCCTACTTGTGATCTCTCTCTGTCAAATAAACAAATAAAATCTTTAACAACAACTACAAAAAAGTGAAGGGCGCCTGGGTGGCTCAGTGGGTTAAAGCCTCTACCTTCGGCTCAGGTCATGGTCCTGGGGTCCTGGGATCAAGCCCCGGATCAGGCTTTCCACTCGGCAGGGAGTCTGCTTCCCCTTCTCTCTCTGACTTCCTCTCTGCCTACTTGTGATCTCTGTCTATCAAATAAATAAATAAAATCTTTTTTAAAAAAAAAAAGTGAAATTCTTCCTGATCATGCCAAAAGGTCAGTTTAACTCAAAATTTGTCTAAAGAGCTCTCCAAGATCTCTTGTGTATGCAGGCTGGCAAGCAATTTTTTGTGCATAAACAAGTCTGACTTGTTTATGCAAGTTTATGCAACCGCCATGCCGGTTCTGTACCCTTCTCCATCTCTGAGGGATGCTTGTCCTTCAGGGAAGCCCCCTTCAGGGAGCCCCGGCTCCCTCCACAGCTCTCTCCAGCTGCTACTCTGGGATTCCTTCCTCATCTGGGTTATGCCCACACAGTTTGAACAGAAGGTAATCCAATGTGTCCGTCACTCACTACTGGTTGTGTTGGGACATGAAATTAGTGCTTATTGTGTACTGGGCACTGTTCTGGATGTTTACATATTATCTCATTTAATTTTCCAACAACCTTGTTAGGCAGGGACCCTCTTGGTTCCCTACCATCATTAGGCTTGTCCCCTTCAACTTGACTCAACCCTCCCCTAGTCCCTAGAGATTTGTCTCCATCTTAGAAGATGGTATCTCTCTCACCGACTGGAGAAAAGACTTTTAGGTTTTCTCCAACCCCAATAGCCTCTCTCTCCCTGACCTCTAGTCACTACAATATTATTATTTCATTGGAAGGTGTTTGTTGTGCTTTTTTCTAGCAAGATTCTGCAGCCCCTTGGGGCACAGTTCACAACACTAATCATAGAGTATCTAGGGCTAGATGTGAGACACCCTTTCTTCCAATACTTCATTGTATAGAAAAGGAAAGAGAAGCCTGCAGATGTGGAATAAGTTTTCTTCTGTATTCCCCATGACTTCCTGCATCGGTCAGGTATATAGTAAATGCTCAGTGAACACCAAGGCCATCTGCTTGGATCTAGCATTGCTTCAGCATTTGCTACAAAATCTATGGTATAAACCTTTGTCTCTCTCTCATTTTAATTGACTGTGTTCACAGTGTATACAACATACAGGTATCCTACTTTAAGAAAACCTAACATGCCAACTTCCTGAGCCTGATAAACTAACATGAATTGCTCATTCTAAAATGCAGGGCTCCTTTAAATAGCTACTCTGTTTAAAATAGACTGGATTTTAACACTGAATTCAAACTGAACCTTTTAGCCACATGTCAAACGGCAGAGAATAAGGCCCTCTTGTGTTTCCCTTGCCTTACAAACAAAATGGATCTCTGAAGGGGTCGATAGCCCAGCAGAGTTGTCTCCTGAATCTGAACCCTAAATTGGAGAGTCAGCACTAAGCCCAGGCCAGCTGAATGAAGGGGCAGACAGGTGTGGATGTGTAGATCCAACAGCTCTGGGGAGCTAGATATCCAGGTAAAAAGGTGGGAGGTGGAGGGTGGCTGGGTCAGCATCCTGCCCCATACAGCAGGGGCACAACAGAATTGTCTTCACAATCGGGGCTTAGGCCCAAATGCTGTCCACTGTCTTCCTTGTCTTGCCATTGGTCATCCGGGTCTCTTCTCTCAATCCATCTTCTCCTCTGTATGTCCCCCTTTTGGTCCCCCTCTCCCTCTCTGTGTCCTTCTGTATGGGTAGGGGACATAGCCATGTAACCAGGTCAAAAATAAATTTTCTACCTGTGGCTGGTTAGATCAGGTGGGTAGAATGTGACATTCACGACACCAGCGTTGCAGGTTTGATCCCCAAACAGGCTGAGAAAGGCAGTCATTCCTGTGTTTAATAAAAATTAATGTTTAAAAAAAAATAGATATTTCTCTTATCTGGGAGTTTCTTGAATGTTTGCATGAAAAAGGCCCCGGCCCCTTTAAGAAGTCAGGAGGTAAACCTTGGAAATTCCTGCAAGCAGGGATTGAACAATTCTGAGGAGATTAATTAGAAGTAAACAGCTGACACAGGACATGAAGTGCCTCCAGGAATTCCCTACCCTTCTCAATTATCCACCCTGGAAGGAAGCCTATTCTATTGGGCCCAAGTTACCATAAATAGACCCCACTGTTGACCTGATAGTAGAGCCCTGGGGGTAAGCATGAGCCCTGAGGGAGAAATCTGCCCCCAAGGCCTCCCCACCCTTGCCAGGGATTGCAATGCCTGGCGTCCTCTAGGATCTGAAATAGAGACGTTCTCATGTGAGGTCGCCTCTTCCAGGCAGCCCTCACAGCTCTGCTCCAACTACCCTCTGCTCACTCCTCCCTCTGCCGACCTTTCAACATCTCACATTTAGTACACACTTGAGTGTTTTGCACTCACTGCCATGTTGCTGCGTGACTATCCCCTACGGTTTCATGTAGTCATACTTTATTTACTCAACAAGATCAGAGCTTAAAAATAATAATAGTGTGGGGCGCCTGGGTAGCTCAGTCACTTAAGTGTCTGCCTTCTGCTCGGACTGGGGTCCTGGGATCGAGCTCCCTGTTGGACTCCCTGCTCAACAAGGAGTCTGCTTCTCCCTTTGCCCCTCCCCTGCTTGAGCTCTGTCTCTCTGTCTCAAATAAATAAAGAAAATCTTTAATAATAAAAATAATAATAGTAATAGCAAACGTTTATTAAGTGACTCTGATGGGCCAGACACTGTTTTGCATTTGGCACAAATAATCACATTTAAACGACCCCAGAGGTAAGTATTATGTTCCCATTTTGCACACGAAGAAATTGAGGCTTAGACAAGGTGAGTAGGGCATGAGCACCTCACTACACCTGCGTCCCTCTGCAGAAACCTGTACAAGCTCTTCCCTCCCTCTCCCTGACAGCTCCACACATCACACTTACTTGGCAAATGCCATGAACACAAATGCACTGTGCCTCCCATCACAGGGGATGGGGCCCGGGTTCATGGGTGCTGAGATGCGTCTTCCCACACACCCACTGTGGGACACGGAGCTCCGCGTCCCTCGGCCCTGCTCTTCCTGGTGCACCTGCCTCTGGCAAGCTCCAGAAGAGTGAGGATGAGAGGCTGATAAGGGTGGGGGTCCAGACGTGCCTGGAAAGCAGGATCTGCCTACACTGAAGAAGCACCTTCCAGAATGTGGGGCTGAAAAGTGGCGGGAGTTGACGTTCTCTCCGTGGCAGCTGCTGCAGCCCCGGTCTGGGAATGCTGGTTAGGGTGCTGGGGACACTCTCAAAGTCAAGGGCAAAACCTCCTAAGCACCGGCTTTCCCTGCCAAGTTTGGACCTGCCCTGCATGTGGCAGCCTTAATTGGGCTTTCGTTTATTATTGTAATGAGGATCCCTTTTCTAATGTGTTTTTCTAGCCCTCATGTGGCTGAACTGTTATTTTTCTCACTTGACTTTTTTTGCCTATGAAATGTTTTGGATAAATATGCAGCTGAAATGGCTTGTTACTGACTGTGTACATTTTTAGTTGAATGAAAAGTAAAGAAATACAGCCTCTCGCATATAAAATATTCTGTTAATGTTATATAATTTGGCTGCAGAGTATCATTTTGCTTTTATGAAAGGGTTTGGAGAAACCCTCAGGAATAGCAGATGGCTAACACGCAGTAATTATCGGTTACTAAAGATCGCTTATATCATACCGATCTATTCACACACGTATAACCACATTAAATGTATACTTTTTTTTTTTTTTTAAAGACAATATCTAATGTGAGTCCTTGAAACAATGGCAGGACTGGAGTAAAATTCGTCTAAGGTGTGAGGGATACCAGGGGCCCTGTTCCGGCCACCACAGCACCCCTCCCACCCCATCCCCACCCCATCCACAGTGGCCTCTGCTCTGGCTTTTCACAGGGAGCCGGGCTCGGCCGACAAACAGCTGGGCAGGGCGGGAATATGCGGAGGGATGTCGTATGGAGGTCAGCCCTTGAGCAGATGTTTTGAATTCTCGGCTCCGAAGCTGATGTTTAGGACCAGCCATGGCTGCTATTCTGGGCATAATTTTGATTTGGCGGTGAGTCAATGAGGACTCAGAGGCCCTGGGTTGGAACTTGAGTTGGTTCGATGATGAAGCGCACTACCGGCTGTGAGTCACATGCAAGCCCTGTGCCAGGTGCAGGGTCCACAGGTAATTTTCATCCTCCAAACAACTCTTCCCCAAAGCGCATGTGACCGCCAGGTCCTCTGCCCTTCCCTAGCACTCTGTTCCCAGAAAACAGAGAATGGATCCAGGAAGCTCAAGTAACTTCCATATAGGGAAAACAAAACTGTTGTATACAGTAAGTGCCTAACCTGTGTGGTTACCAGTCACAGAGAAGGCACTCCAAAGCTACATCCAAGTGGTTTAAGGCTGTCTGCTGGTTTGGAATTAGCGAGACCTAGGGGGTAATTATTTTTCAATTCTGGGGTCAATTCTTATTAGTTGGTGGGGCAGATGGCTTGAGGAATCTGAGGTTGAGTGTCCCTCTGAGAAAGGGGGTGCTCTAATTGATTAGGGGTGCCTCCCATTTGACAGGGGCTTGAGGGAAAGGCAACATTTTGTGCCTATTTGGTAATCCAGCTTGCTCTAGACTGAAGGTTTGTATCTTGCCAAACTTTTCATCTTACCACCTAATCGCCGACTCGGTGGTAAGGCCTTTGAGATGCAACTGGGTCATGGGAGTGGGACCTTCATGAAGGAAACTAGTTATCTTACAGAAGAGCTCCCAGGGAGGTACCTTGACCCTTCAGCCAACAGAAAGGACAACCATCTATGAACCAGGAGGCTGGCTCTCAGTGGAAACCAGATCTTCCAGGATCTTGACCTTGGACTTCCCAGCCTCAAACTGTGACAAATAAACATCTGGGGGTTATGAGTCACCCAGTCTATGGTACTTTGTTACAGCAGCCCGAACACAGCTCCGCTTACCCTCAGCTCTCACCTCATTGTCACCTCCTCAAGAAAGTCTGCCCTGACTTCTCAGCAACAGACCATAGGGCTTGGGGGTACAGGCTCTGGGACCCAAAGTCAGGGTTTGAATTCTGCCCTTGATCCTTAGTAGCTTTGTGACCTTGAGCGAAGCATTTAATTTCTTGATGATACAGTTTCCTCATGCACCAAATGGGACCAGCAGTAGCACCCACCTCAGAGGATCGTTGTGAATACGTGATCCATGGTGATGGCACCTACAGCAGTGTCAGACTTTGCAGGAAGTCCTCCTGCAGATTCCGCTAGCTAGGACTGTTCCCAGGCTAGCCAGGGGCCCAGTGTTATTGAATTGTCCTTGTCCAGTTGTGTTTAACACTTGCATTGTGGGTGTTCGGTGAATGTCTGCTTCTCCTCCCCATTGTGTGCCCACTAAATAGGAACAGGTGACCTACTGGGCTGGATGACTCATCCTGCATGGGAGAAGGGACGGATGGTTCTGGGGCCACCTCAACTCACCTCCAGAGGATTTTCGACTCTAAGTTATGGTTGTCCCAACATGGCTGCAGGAGAAAGAGAGCTGGTGGGGGGAGGCATAGGCAAGAAGAAAAGGAGGAGAGGTGAGAGAAAAAGCTAGGGACAGAGAGGAGGAGAAGAGGGAAAGTACACGGAGACCGCCTTTTAAAAACATGGGAAATAGGGGCACCTGGGTGGCACAGTTTGTTGACTCTTGGTGTCGGCTCAGGTTGTGATCCCAGAGTCCTGGGATCAAGTCCACATCCGGCTCCTTGCTCGGCAGGGAGCCTGCTTCTCTTTCTGCCTTTGCCTGCTATTCTGCCTGCTTGTGCGCTCTCTCTCTCTCTGACAAATAAATAAATATATTTTAAAATAAATAAATAAACAAATAAAAACATGGGAAATAGGAAGAATGAGAAAATCAAATAAGCAATTGAGAAATGGAAGGGGCAGGGAATGGAAGGAGAGTCCAAACCCGAAGGATGTGGATATGTTGAGGGAGATGGGGTATCAGTCTGGGAAGCAGGTCACCTGAAGCCTTGGGCTGCCTGGAAAATCCCCTTAGCCCTGGGATGGGTTCTCTGTGGAGGGACCCGCTTGGATGTCGAGAGCATGGTCTCTGGATGTGGACGGCCTGAGTTTGACTCCTGACCCTCCCCTATGGCCCGAGTAACTTCAGGCAAACCACTTATCTGAGCCCTGCTTTCCACACCTGTAAAACAGTGATAAAAAATTACCCATTTCAGAAAATCATTGTATTCCTGAGACAATCCATGTAAAATTTTCAAGTTGCTGGCACACAGTAAGCTGTCAATGAATAATAACAATCATAATTGTTATTATGAAAGGATGCCAAGCGGACTCCAGAGTTTCTAATCCGTCCTCCCTCCTCTGTGGTTTCACCCCTTGCTAGAACCTCAGGAGGACTCAGCTTGCAGCAGTACTCGCTTTGGTACTCATTGACGGAGGAGCGGTGTGTTTCAAGCTATGTACCGGGCCCTGAGATACAGAACAGATCTCAGAGGCCACACCAGGTCCTTGATAGGAACCGAAGCAAAATCTTAGTATGACCTCCCCAGTCACTCGGGGCTTTCTCACTCCCAAAGCAAGTCTCTACCTCCAAAGCGGGCAATGGCAGAGGAGGACCAAGGAGAAGGCGCGGATGGGCCCATGATGAGAATGTCCCGATTCCAGCCCCAGTTCCTCTACAGTCGCAGTGCTGGACCTTGGGTGAGTCTGTTCACTGCTCTGAGCCCCAGTTTTGCACTTTATTAAAGTGGGGGAAATCATACCCACTGTAACCTATTTTGCAGGGTTTCGAAGATAGGAGGGTCCCCCAAATGCCCAAGGTTGGTTATTTAATTTTTAAATCTTTAATTTTTTTTAATGTTTTCATCTTTACCGAGGTATACTTGACAAAGAAGACATAAGCTATTTAAAGCATACAACGTGATGATTTGATATATGTATACGTTGTGAAAGGATCCCCTGTCGAGTTAATTAATACATCCATCACCTCACATTTTTACCCTTTTTTGGTGAGAACACTTCAGTTCTACTCTCTTAGCAAATTTTAATTCTATAATACAGTGTTATCAGCTATTTAATTCTATAAATACCAGATTTTTATTACTGTGATAATTATTTGTGCTAAAACAAATGATAAAATTTCCAGTCAGAATAGAAAAATCCTTCTGGAGGTTGTTTTTTGCTTTTTTTTTTTTTTCTTTTTTCCCCAAGAAATGAAAAAGGTTCTGACATGCATTAGAAAAACAATGTGAAGGGGGCTCAGGTTGGCAGAGGGAAACTGTCAGCAGAGACGTGATCAAGGCAAAAGGGTGGCCGGATGGCCTGTGAAGGGTGGGACTGGTGTGAACCCTTGCCTCTTTCTGAACTTCCTCCTTAAGGGACTGTACAGGAAGACAAGAGCCTGAAATACCATAAGAATGGTGTTTCTCATTCCTCGCCAGTCCAAACAAGGAAACCGGGAACTCTTGCAAGGGCACGCTTTAGTTCAAAGGCCTCAAGTCCAAAGAGCAGATGAAGTTCAGCCCGAGTCAAAAACCAAGGCCTCGCATGCTCCTGTGGTCCCGGGCCCAGGTCTCTGAATCTCCCGGACACCTGAGTTCGGAGAAGCTTTGGTTGAATCTCACCCAGCGTATCCGCACCACTAATAATTTGGTCGACTCAGGGTCAACCAAATCATAAAATGGTGGCTCACCAGCAAACGGCTCATTCTAATATAAACTTGCATAAATGGTTGAAAAGAACTCAGCTCATGGGGCTCCTGGGTGCTCAGTGGGTTAAGCGTCTGCCTTTGACTCAGGTTACGATCTCAGGGTCCAGGACCCCACATCGTCGTTGGACTCTCTGCTCAGTGGGGAGACTGCTTCTCCCTCTTCCTCTGCTGCTCCCCACCCCCACCCCCACCCGTGCACATGCGCGCTCTCTCTCAAATAAATACATAAAATCTTGAAGAAAAGAACTCATCTAGGTTTTAATGATTGTTACATACTGCAGAATTTTAAAGGCTAATAACTGAATTGAAATGAGTACGAATGTTGGGCTCCTTTCAGAATTTATGTTCACGGGGCCGCTGGCAAAATCTTTTTTTGAAATGTGTAGCCACAAATTTAGAGAATCTGGCTCCTTTAAATTTATCCCATTTCCAAATCACTTTTCAGAGAGGCAATAATGAGATATGTCTACATCAGCACCGCACAAGCTTCCTCGTGTACCCGCACCCACCCCCCAATCAGTACCTCACTGTTACCATCAGAAGGTAACCTCTGTCACCAAAGATTCATTTAGCCTGTTGCTGATCTACATATCAGTTAAATAATGTCTGTAGTGTGTGCTCTTGTATATTTAGCTTCTTGCACTCAACAATATGTTGTTGGCTTTACCAGTACAGTATTGCTGTGCAATATTCTACTGCTTGAATATACCCATTCTCCTGTAGATGGACATGTAAGTTGTTTCTAGTTTGGGACTATTATGAGGGAAGTTGCCAAAGATTTTCTCTTAAGTGTCCTTTGGGTAGCATAAATACTAATTTCTGTCAGGTATTTACTCAATTGTAATATTACCAAATTGAAATGGGTCTTTGTGGGCATTTGATCCAAGCAATGCTTATATTCTTAATTGAAAGTAAACATCTCCGATTCCACTAGTTTTGCCGTGAGTAGTGAAGCGGCCATTCTGCTCCAAGATTTTCCATGTTGTCTTGTCTTCTCGTCTACCCATCTGAAGCCACGACCAGCTTTTCTCACCGACACTTGCGCCCAACATATGCTTGGGAAAAGTGTAAACGACATCACGTGGTCCTAGATAGAACCATGAGTGTGTGTGCTTCATTAGACTCAGAGCAATGAAAACATCTCAGTAAATGTTACTTTTTGCTTCAAGATTCAACCAGCCTCCTAAAACTAACTTTAGAGTGGGACCCACCAAACTCCCAGCAGACAAGAAGAGATCAACTCTGATTAAAAAAAAACAAACAAACAAACAAAACGAAACAAAAAAAAAACCTTACTCCATTGATGCATGTGGAGAGCCCGGGGGGAGCAGAGGTGAAAACTTCTATGCCCCTGAAGCAAGGCTCTCATTTCCACTTGCAAATCTGCCCCTTATCTTTTATGTTTTATCATTATTGCTTGAACTTGCTGTGGTCACTGCCCTAAACAGTTTCCCAAGGGCAGAGGCCTTGCAGACAGCTTAATGCACCTGTTGGATCTTGTCTGTAGTACGGAGCATGAGTTGATGGGAAAAATCTTTCATTATTACTTATGGACAAGTCACTGTGCTCTTCTCTTCTCTTCTAGTGTGGAGGGAATTCGGACCAAGGTTTGAGAGATGGGTAAGACTGGGAGTGAAAGCAGCTCTCATTGAGACTCAGGGAAGGGAAGGACCGTGGGTCATTGGGCTGTGCATCTCGCATTGCTCTTCTCCATTCTGTTAGCCCCATTTTACAAACGCAGAAGGCAGGACTCAGAAAGGCTAAGTAACTTGCCCAGGATTGAGCAGTTAACTAATCTGCTATGCCATGATTCAGAACCGGGAGTGCCTGGCTGCAGATTCCAAGCTCCCTCCTCCACTTTGTGTTCTACCTTGTGTTCATGTGTCACTTTCCAATAGGCCAAGTGCTTCTTCGTACATTCAAGTCATTTAACTTTCATTACGAGCAGAGCTGGGTTCCCCTTACCAGTGTTGTATAGCTGCTAAGCAGCAGAGCCAAGATTTGAACTCAGGCTGCCTGACACCAAGTCTGCTCTCTTTCCACTGTGCCACAGCTTCCTTCCAGTGGAAGCCCTCTCCTGGAGTTTTGTGTCAACACCCTGCAACACCAAATTACCTAAAGAGTGAGGAGATTGCTTGCTTTAGACTATAGGGCTTTTAAGAAAATTCTACATCCTCAGATGTGTTGAGGGCTGGCAGGCAACTGTCCCCCACCCCCGCCCACATTGGGCCAAGGAGTACAGAGCAGTGGTATAATCACAGGACCAGACCTGGGAATAAATGAGGTGATCAACAGAATAGATTTCCCTTCCTCAAGAGAGATGTGAAACCGGTAAGGAAGAAGCCCAGGGTACAAGCGCTGCTACCCACCCTTGCCTCCCCCAATCAAAAATTGTTCGCCTGCCATACTGTTCTGTTTTCATCCTTTGAAAAGATATTATGTGTCGTTCATTGAAAGGTGCACGCTCTTTGAAAAGTACAATGTTCTGTGTGAATGCAGGGCGGTGGTGTCGTTACTGTTATCATGATTATTTCTGCAGGGGAAGAAGAGGAGGGGCCCCGGAGCTGAGGTTCCTTCCCCAGCCCCATCCCTCCTGCCGTGTCTGCTAACTGATCAGCAGGATACCTCGGCTAGGTGTCGATAGAAGAGTCGGACCAAAAGTATTGTCTGAGGACATCACGAATAACGCAGGCAGGATGAGTCAAAAAGAAATCAATGGTCCTAAAAATAGCAAAGAGACGTTACAGAATAACGTCTTAATGGGAAAAAAGGGGTTGAGTGATGTGTTGTGTTGTAAAAAGTCAAGTGTTTTTAAAATGTCTATATAGAAATATGAGTGATCAGCTTATAAAAGGGAGACAAAAGCCTGGTGCCGTTCCAGCTGAGAAGCCCCCCGGACCTCAGACCCTGGCAGGACCCCCTGGGAAAAGATGCGCCTTTCCCCTGTTGATGGCAACTTCTTCCTACTACCCTGGAGGAGAGAGCTGTTGATGAGGAAGGTGGCAGTCTTCCAATGGTAAAAATAAAATAAAATAAAATAAAATCACCCAGGAAGGAAGGCACGTGCAGCTAAGATAAGGTTCATTGCCGGCAAGCACGTGCACACACACTTCTGCTCTAGTTCTGGTCGTTGGGTTCTTTGTGCTGTATTACACTGTGCGGTATTGAATAGTGTGGGTTTGGTTGGATTGGGCTGAAGTGCGCTGAATTCATAATTGTCCTCAGTGTGGGTATAAAGCAGGTAGATATTCCTGATTTCAACCCAAGGTGGAGGATGCGTCTTCAGCTGAGATTCATGATGTTCAAAGAATTGCCCTCTTGCAAGAGCTCTTTGGAACTCTTTGGCCATGCTTTCTTGGATAGTGACTCAGAACCTCAGAGAAAATGCTGACGGTGGCCCCCAAGAAGAGTGCTCTGGTGGGGCTCTTTGATTCGGTTCTGCACCCTGCCCCACCATCACCCCCTCCATGGTGAGTGCCCAATGGGGCCATGGCAGAAACTGGGTTCAAGTTTACTCGGGAAAGTTACATTTGTATTACTCATCATGACCACAAGGTATTTTTCCAACTCTTACTCTTGAAGATAAGATTCTTGTTGCCAAGGCTGCTAAAATAACAACGTTAATTGGCATCCATAACCTAAGGGCCAAAAAAGGTTAGAAATTTTTATTGGCAAGCTGTAGGGTTTATGGCTGCCCTTGTGGAAAAGTTTTTCAAGCCGCAACATGGAAAACCTCCATCTCGGTGAAGATTTTGGATTCAGGTAATAGAAGATCTGACCCACTATAGTTTACTGGTAAGGATTTTAATTGTTTATTTGAAAGAAGTTCAGAGATAGGTGGTCCAATGGTTGGTTTAACAACTCGGTACTGTCATCAGGGGACCGGGTTGTTTGCATTCTTATTCCCCCGTCTTGAACTTCTTGGCTTTTGTCCTCAAGCTGTTGTCTCGTGGTTACAAAATGGCTGCCATTGCTCCTTAGCTCAAGAACATGCAAGGAAATGGGGTGCCTGGGTGGCTCAGTGGGTTAAGCCTCTGTCTTCGGCTCAGGTCATGATCTCAGGGTCCTGGTATCAAGCCCCGCATTGGGCTCTCTGCTTGGCAGGGAGCCTGCTTCCCCCTCTCTCTCTGCCTGCCTCTCTGCCTACTTGTGATCTCTGTCAAAAAAATAAGTAAAATATTAAAAAAAAAAGAGAGAGAGAGAGAGAACATACAAGGAATGGGGCAGGGGGGGCAAATGGGTTATTTTTCTTGTACTGCTCTTTTGTTATGAAAAAATTTTTTCCATTGAAACTCCAGCAGATTTTTCCCCGTATCTCATAGAGGGACAGGAGTGGATAGATGGTCTCAGGCTCTGAGCTCACACACAGGCTCTTCCACTTATTACTTCTGTGCGCCTGGGAAAGTTCTGTTTCTCTGTTGGAATGCCCAAAAAACTGTCATAGTAACAGTGCCTATCTCATAAGGTTGTTGTGAGGATCAACTAAGCCAATATATACAAGGGTCTTAGAACACTGCTTAGTACATAGCAAATATTTAATACATATTAGCTATTATTTTTAGTAACCCTGTCATCATCCTCACCATCATCTCCTTGGCCAGATCTGGGTCATATGCTCCAGAGTGTCTCTCAACTCAGAGGTTATAAAATTAAGTCATCAGCCAGAATTGGAGTCTTTGAGAGTCCTTTATTAACAATCCAATATCACAGGCAAAAACTCCTTAAGCATTTGACTTCTAATAACCTTAGCCCAAGAATTTGCTGCTCAAATAATGTTCCTGGGAAAGAGGCTGGAAGGAAAGAGATGAGAGAGGTCCCTGGGAGGTCAGGTGAGGACAGCTGAGCTCAGAAGCCCTGTGGCCAGATCTGGCCACCTTTACAGTTTTGTCCAGAGTGAAGGAAGCATTTCAGAGGGCACACTGTCACATGACTATGACTATCTTCAGCAGTTAAAAGGACAGTATAATTCCAACCTTGACATTGATCCAGAAGATCACAGGAGGCCAAAGAAGCCCAAAGACATGATTTCCTGGATCCTCATTGGCATAAATCTTAGTGAGTCAACCAAGTTGAGTTCCTTGAAAGCAAAGACCACCAATTTCCCATTCTCCTGCCCACCCCACAGCACCTTAAATAGTACTAGGTACAGACATCATAGGCTTTCAATATTGACTCAGTGTCAATGTCCACATTCTTCCAAATAACAGCAGGTGTCCTGAACTTCTAAGGAGGGTAGCTGGTACCTTAGAGGCAGCCAGACAACAATATCAACAGTATCAACAATATCGGTACCCATTTTGATTCCTTGGGAGTCGAGGGGGAAGAGATGGTTAAGAAACACTAGTGTGCCAGACATTGTTCCAGGCCATCTGCCGACATTATTGGTTCAGTTTTCACAACCATCCTGCAATCTCGGAGGTAGCATGATGCCCATGTGTAGACAAGGAAGCTGAGGCTCAGGAAAGCTGTTATGTGGTTGCTTCGGAGCACAGCCAAAGTTAAAACTTAGTCTACCTCACCCAAATGCAGACCTTTCCTGTGCTGTTTCCTGCAGGAGTTCCCTGGATGGAAAGGGAAGGGATCTCACGTTTGACATTGGGGTACAGCACACAAGTAGAAACCTGTTTCCCTGGGTTCTGAAGCCATATGTGTTTCAGTCAGAGAGATGGTGGCCAGGATACCTGGCTGTTCAGGAGCCCCATGAACTCAACTTTTGATTCCACCCACCCCCCAGCACCAACCTCACCCATAATCACCAGATGGGCCAACCTGATCCCCATGCATGTGCTTCATATCTTAAGCTCAACGTGGGGTCAGTGTGCAGTTCGGTTTCCAGGGCAGCAAAATGAAAGCCAGCAACAGTCTCTGCAAGTGGGTTGTATCCCAGCTCAATTCCATCCCTCCCCAGAGGGTAACAAGCAAATTGACTGGGTGGAATTAGTTCCTTTCACAACATAAGAGGGTCAGAGAACAGCAGGTATAGGCCAGGCCCTGATGACCAGTTTGCAGGTGATTCAATCAGAGAGAAACTCAGGACTGTTGAGGGGCGATTTGGGAAAGATACCTTCCCTCTTCCCTAGAGTGAATGAAGAACATATTGTCCTTCGTGTTTCTGCAGCCATCTTGTGGCCATGAGGGAAGTCAGCCTATGCCGACACAGAGGAAGGTAAAGCCCAGAGAAATGCAGAGAAATAGAGTTAATTCTGTAATCAAACTGCCTCTAAAGTCCACCTTCTCTGGGGTTTATATAAAACAATAAATCCAAGTCATGTTTTCAGCTGGTTTGATGGGCTTATTTTTTCTACTTGCAACCCAAAGCATCCTAGCCAGTATCCCCCTGGTATCCTATCTATACTATCCTATCCACTTTGGTTAGTAAGTGGGTTTCATCTGAAGGATGAGTCTTTTCCAGTTGCCAATACCAGAAAGAGAGGCACAGCTACTCCATGGCAAAGTGAGTAAAAAGGACAGACCCTAGTGGGAGGGGCGGGGATTCCCTATCTTTATTACCATGACCTGAAAGAAGACAGTGCGGGTGAAAGGAGTAGAGCCTGTCCCCTGGGATGGTCCCAGGTGCTAATCTTTGGGGCAAGAGTGAATGTTCCTCAAGACACTAACAGGAGTGTAAATGGGAAAGCTATGTGGGCTGTTTAAATTCCTTACACTTTTATGTTTGTTGCCCTTTTGTCCTCTTCCAAAGTTACTGAAGTCTTGGAGAGCGCCATTCTGTCTCAGCTCTGCTAAGGAATGGAGCATGAAGCTCTATGGTGAACCCAGCTGGGGTTCTGGGTGCCCATCACATTCTGCCGATTATATACACACTTACGAGATCTGGAAGGGGCAGCGGGGTGGGGAGGGGGATGGTGAGGGGGGGGGCACGTCTTCCTTCCTTCGGCTATTGCTCCTGGCAAGCACAGTCAGAGAAATATTGAGGCTTTTGGCACAGATGCCCAGCGTCCCAGGTGGAGGTGAGAGGCAGCTGGGTCAAAGGGTGCCCCCGACTCCTGGCTCACACCTCGATGATGTGCTCTTGGACTTATTCCAGTTCTGCTCTCCTGATTCCTGCCTCTCGGGGAGTGGCAGAAGCAGCAGCTCCCTGGAGGGTCAGTTCCGTGGTGATGTTCTAGGAGTCGTCTCTGGAACCAGCTAGAACCAGTTCCTATAAACCTTCTTTTTTAAGATTTTCAATTTACTTTTATTTGAGAGAGAGAAAAAGAGCGAGTGAGCACAAGCAGATGGAGGGGCAGAGAGAGAAGTAGAAGCAGGCTCCCTGCCAAGCAGGGAGCCCAATGTGGGGCTTGATCCCAGAACCCCAGGATCATGATCTGAGCTGAAGGCAGATGCTTAACTGATTGAGCCCCTCCTGTGGCCCTTCTAAATGGCTTCATATTCAACTCTGTGCAAAACACCTTCCTTCTTAAAATCTACAAAGGGGCTTATGTCTCCTGCAAGCCAGCTCTGTCTGATACAGGAAACAAAGGTGGACATATTGTTCCTGCTGAGGACAGAGCATCAAAGGGCAGAAGTGTTCCTGGGAGCTGACATGGAATTTAGTGAGCCAGAATTCCTGTTTCACGGTCAGCCGGCAGACTCTTCTTCTTGGGCTAAATTGTTGAAGGTCTAGACTTTGCTCACTAAGCGAAACTACATCCTCTTGCAGAAAATAATGACATTATGCTACGTGGCTTACTGCTTGTTTGGCACTATCTGTGTGTCTTCAAACGTCACATCCTGTAGCTCTGACAAGAGTTAAGAAGCGAGTGTGATGGTATAATCCCCATCTTCCCAATATTCAGAGAGTGTGATCCAACAGATGCTGATAAATATTTCACCAGGGTTCCAAAATGTCAGATCTTCTGGAGGCTGCAACTCCACCATTAGAGACTCATTTCTCCTGGATTAAACACTGGTCTTTACTGGTTCTTCTTTTCAAAATCAGATTAGCTAGGAGTGAGCGCCATACACCGAGTTTCTGATATGCCACTACAAGTAAGCTTATAGTCTTGCTCCTGGTAAAAGGATTGGGGCATCATTGAAGTGCCTGGCTGGCTCAGTCAGTAGAGCATGTGACTCTTGATCTCCAGGTTATAAGTTCAAGCCCCACTTTGGGCATAGAGTTTTCTTACAAAAAGAGGGATGTGGGTATCATAGAAGCACTCAATGCCCACAGGGTGGGGAGTAGGGGATGAGTTTGAGAAGGCGCTTGCCCGGGGAAGAACCAATCAATGCCAATGGTATTTCTTGGGCACCATATTGTTTCTGATGGCCAACCCTGCTGTCACACATCTCTTTTCCTCAGGGAGGGCGAAGGGCACAGATCCACTGTAGAAAAAACCACTGCAGCCAGAGGGGCGAGGAATGGGTTTCAGAGTATGAAACTGGCCCAGGACCCAGCCTCCCTCCTTTGCCAGGAAACTTGGCAGGATCAGGGCCCTAAAACACCCTATATGGTCTGGGCTTTTCCAGGGACCCTGGAGCTACAGTGGCAAAATTACCCGAAGAGGTGAAGAGGAGGGGGAGAGGGAGGATTTACGTTGTCAGCAGTTTACTGGATGATCTCCCCCGCTCAGACAGGGATATCAGTAGGACCTGCCTTGCCATTCTCCAGCGGCCCTGACCATTCCTGCGAGCTGCACACTCGTGGCGCTTCCTGGGGGCACCGACGTCCTGCCCCCCTCCTGCGTGGCTGACAAAAAGAACTCCCAGGAGACAGCCCAGAGCCAGCCAGGAGACGCTAACTCGGGAAGATGGAACTGTGGAACACATCCCCAGGTTGAAGCCAGCCGAAACCTCACTTCCTCCCCTTGATTCATGTTTTCCAAGGGAGGCGCGGGACTCAGGGGGTGGCTCATGCAAGAATTTGATCGGAAGAGGTGACACTTCATCTTAAATTCCTTCACTGCATTTCTGAGGTTGACGGGAGTGTTGGGCAGGGAGGCTGATAAAGCCCGCTGTCCCCTCCAAGCGGACTAATCAGACGTGAAGTCTTGACGAGAGATAACCAGGTTAAGAGAGAGCCAAAATGACATCACATCAACTCCGTTTCAGACCTTGTACATACCAGTGCCTATCACCGCTCCAGGTGGCTGGCCTCCTTGACACACAGGAGGAATTTTCAGACCGGGACATCTGTCCCCCCTTGACCCTGTAACTGTCACTCTGGGGTATGCAAGGAACATGTTTGTCAGTCCGTGTAAAGACACACGCATTAAGGGGCGGCCACTCCGGAGATGAACCGGCTCTGGACTGCCCTCCTTCCCCACACCGGAATTAGTAACAGGAAGACCTCGCCCCGGGGAACGAGAGACAGAGGCCAGAGGGTGTGCCTTCTCCAACCCACCCCCAGAGAACTGGGGGCTTTCCATTGGAGGAGCCGTTCACATCAGTAACGAATCCCCCAAAATTCATTCGCTTCAGGAGTGAGTGGATGGCATAGGACCCCAACCCCTGGTTTGCGGAGATATTTGATGTCTTGTAGTTTCAGGATGGGGAAAAGAAACAAAGGACCACTGGCGTGGGCTCGGAGGCCATCGTGAATGCTGTATTGGTTTCATTATGGCCCCATCTTCAGCTGACATGTGTTCTCCTCTTCGAAGGAAAATATCCAAGCAACTGGAAATGTAACAGTGATGAATTTTCTCCGTTCTGCTCCCTACCTTGCATCCTAGCTCAGGGCGCTGTTACCAGCACACTTCGAGCTTTTTTCAGCAGATAGTTAATGCGACATGCAAGAGTGGCCTGTCTGACACAGATAACTCGAGGGAACAGCACAAAGTAAATGAGATGCATTAGTGTCTGGATGGGAACGGAAGATAGAAGTTCTCAGAACTTCTTGTTTAATTTATAGAAACGGATTTCCCTCCTGTGCTTAAGATTTCAAAATAGTAATCATATTCTGAAGAGGAGATGTTCCCACGCCAGGTACTAATATCAATATGTAAAAGAAAATCATTAACTAGCTGTACCTCTCAGCAGCCCCCTATTATATGTCAACAAGCTAACTGAGCCGATAAAACAAACTGTTAGTGGAAATTTAATTACTAGCCATTGAGATTTGGGCAAGGACCGAGGATTCTAGATTCATTATGCCAGCCCCAGAGGCTGCTGTAAGCAGCCATCCGCCCGGAACGAACATTTTTAATAGGTGTTTTCCTTCCCTCTGAAAAACCAGAACACCAAAGGCCAATAGGAAACTTTTCAAATGTGGTCCCTCTGGGGTGGGAAGGGTGAGGTGGAATGGAGGCCTGAGCAAAAAGAAAGTAAGATTGTCCGTTTCCATCCGCTTGTCTGGTCCACTTCGGGGATGATGGGGGCCTGTGAGGTCATCTTGTAAGTGATTTCTGCACATTTAATTATGTCAGATTCCTGGCCAATGGCCACTGTTCAAGCTGGCATGATTTGTCCTTTATAATATGATCAATAAAACAGGGTCCCACTCTCTGTGAAGCTGGCTAAGCTGTTTTCTCTTCTTTGGATACCCAAGCTGGGCCAGCCTAGCCACCCTCCACCCAGTCCCACACCAAAGAACTCCTTAATAACTCCTTCATTCATCTTGGGCATGAGCCCAGGCACAGGGTCTGGCACATGAAGAGTGTTCAATGAAAGATTTAGTGTATGAAAGATGTCAGTTGGACTCGGAAGCCTCCCGGGAGCCACCATGCTCCAAGGTCTATGTGCAAAAGGCATCAAACCACACCGATTCTGAGTCTCAAGCCCACTCACAAAATGTGCACAGATTCTTGGGGACTCACCGAGCCCGCTTCAAGTTCAGAGGCTTGGCTGGGTCCCCTACTATTTCAATCCCGGGATGAAAGTTGGCCACCTTTTCAGTTTTATAAAGAAAAAGTTATTCATATCAAGTGTTTTTGAACTGATGGACTTCCATGAAATTAGGGGACCATGAAGTAATTGTACATTGGACGGATCGCAGATCCCGGCCCTCATCAGCTTATTCACTCCCTTTACTGCTTGCCACCCCCCAACTTCCCCTACTTTCATTATGCAGATGTGAGCCAACCTGCACTGGCATCGAGGTAGTAGAGTTATCAGCTGTTCTGGTTTGGCTGGGACTGAAGTGTTGCCAGGGACAGGGGTTGGGGGGCAGACTTTCAGTGTAAAAACTAAGACAAAATAGTGGATGGTTGGTCCCTTTCAAGGAAACAACTATCCCAGCACAGAGAGTGCAAACTGTCGAGGAAAGGACACATTCTCTTCTATCTTGAATTAGCATCCTCCTCCTTCGCTCACTTGAGATGGCCCATTATAGATCCTCGTTCTCAAGCTTAGCTGGAGCACAGAACCATCTGCAGAGATTTTCAATATCTTGGTGTCCAGGCCACATCCTGGAAAACCTGAATCAAGATCTCTGGGAATAGGGCATAGCCAATAGTGCTTTTTAAAGTTTTCCAGATGATTCCAGTGTGCAACCAAGAGTGAGAACCGATGCGTAGGAGAAGTGGTTTCAGGGGCACCTGGCTGGCTCAGTTGGTGGAGCAGGTGACTCTTGATATCTGGGCTGTAAGTTCAAACCCCATGTTGGGTATGGAGATTACTTTAAAAAATAAATAAATAAAATCTTTTTTAAAAAAGAAGAAGAATTGATTTTAGGGAGCTCTTACGATTGGACTCTTTTCGGCTATGTCTGTTTGGCAGTCTGAGCTATCTTAGAAGCCTCAAAAGGAGTCCGTATTTTGGTACAATGAATGATGTCCAAATGTGTCGTGTTTCTATCTGACTCTACTGACTACATTTTCTCTAGTCTCATTAAAACAGCTAAACTGGTTTTATCACTTCTGTTTTCCCTCCTTGAGAAAGTCTTAGGCTTGCAACTGTCTTGGCAGGTGGCTAGAACTGATTGACATCTGAGACGACCCAAACACAAATGACATAAAACCCCAAGGCCCTACCACTGGGGACCTTTTCATAAAGGGAGTTGAAGCTGCACTAAAAATAAGTATTTAGCCATCTGGATGACCTTGACAAGCTCAGGTAACTCTGGCTTGGTTATCTACCTGCAGACCAAGGCTAAATCATCTTACCAGTCCCTTCCAATGAAGAACTTCTGAGTTCTGGGTCTCTAAGTTCTCTTTAAGCAATTCCACTTAGATCCTAAGATTTGACCTTCCTGGCTCAGACTTTTTAAGCAGAGAGAAATCTCTACTACTTTGGTGTCTGTATCTGAAAACTTCGTTGATGCTTCTGCTGCTGCTGGGGTTAGAGGTACCAAGAAAATTTTCCGGTCAAGTCAAGTGAGTCTGTGTAGAGACTGCAAGTCTCTCAAATTCTCTGTGCCCCAGTTTCCTCCCCTGATACATGAAGATGGGAGATGGGGAAAAGGGTTGGGATGGGGACAAAAACTGTGTCGTTCACCTGTCCATTTCACAAACAATTATTGTACCCTTACTATGTGGACAAAGGTGAGTAAGAAAAGGTCCCTGCCTTCAGGGGCTTATCATCTAGTAGATGTCTTCTACGAGCTCTCAAAGGGCTCTTTACAGTGGAGTATGCTATATAAAGTTAAGAGATAATGGTGTCATTGAAAGAATTGATGCCATCATGTCCAACTAGACCAAACTGAATTTAATCCAAGTGAGAACAGAGTGGCTCACCTTCTTTTTTTTTCTTAAAGATATTCTAAGTAATCTCTACCCCCGACATGCAGCTCAAACTCATAACCCCAAGATCAAGAGACACATGCTCCATAAATTAAGCCAGCCAGAGCCAGCTGGGCACCCCTTAACTTTTAGCTGTCTTGGTAACATTATTTAAAGGAGGAAATATTTAATATTCACTATGTGTCTAAGGAATTTGCAAGCCTTTGCTGGTGTGGTGGGATAACACGTATTTAACGCTTCGAAACTCTTCACCATGACCTCCAGGCGCAGTTGTCTCGATTGTGTCCATTTCACAGATGAGTAATCCGAGGTGAGGAGTAAAGAAAAGCTGGTAGCCTGAGAAGCTAGCTCCAGAGGGAAGTTCTAACTTTCCAGGGCAGCATCCCTGGGATTCATAGAACTTCCTTTCTCAGCTTCCTTTTTCAATATGGACAGAACACAGACCCATTGCACTATTATTCACTATTAATTTGCCCTTTTCTTCCCTCTTTCTTCATTATTCTTCTTCTTCTCGACATTCAAGCAACTTCTTGATATTCAGGTCCTAGCTCCGAAGTCCCCTACCCAGAGAGCTGTTTCCGGGCTCAATTAACCTTGCTGGTTCCCCTTGTTCAAACTGTTCTATTTTATGGTCTTCATGGCAATTATCTTGTTCATTTATTTATGTATTGTCTTCTTCTCCTACTGAAAAGAAACCTCCATGGAAATAGGATATTGTCCCAATAGTGACTGTATCCATCATGCCTGAAAGAGTATTTGGTACATAGCAGGTGCTCAATAAAAATGGGTTGAATTAATCGATATGCTTGCATTCTCTCTGAGATACAGATGATGGGAAGGCTAGCACAGGAGAATGACGATGTCTCAACTCTTGCAGCAAGGCTGGCAGCTGCTCTCTCTGTACCTTAGCTTTCTTGCCTATAAAACCAGCAACTACAGCCACCAGAGGATCTGGGAATGGAGCACTGTGGACCAGATAAGAAAACAGTGGTGAAAGGGCTTTGACCAGAGAAAACTCAAGTTAAGTGGGAGATGCTATTATCTTCTGCCATCTGCTTTACTTTAATCTTTTTTTTCCCTTGGTAAGCGGACCTATTGATTGTAGCTTGCTGGAGGAAGCTTTCACTGTCTAATTACTGCTCCAGCTCAGCCTGTCACTGTGTCCTCCGCAGTCAGCACGTCCTGACACTGACCCCCTGATACCATAGCCCTTTGCGGATCAGCTGGCTCTGGCACTCGGTGCCCAGCACAGAAGAGGCAGGTCTGGCCCGGCCGGCTGTGGGAGGGCTGCTGTCCTCTCTCAGGAGCCGAAGCCCCCAGAGAGGCAGGCAGCTGGGGAGAGGCAAAGACACAGGGGCAGCAGCAGCCAAGGGCAGTGGGGGTCCCACTATTACACACAGTTCTGAACATTCTCAGATTCTGGCTTCTAAGAAAATGTTCCTGTAAATTCTTTGTGGCCTGAGATAGTATTAGTTGGGGGGTAGGGTAGGGGAAGGGATATGACAATAAATCATTTCCAATGCTGGGCAATCATGATTCCTTTCCCCCAAAATTGTAGAACGTTTCAGAAGGTCCAGGGTATTCTCATACGCATTACTTCACTTGACCCTCACAACGCTGCTGGGATTAGTATTCCTTTTTTTGTAGGAATGGGACTATGGTATTGAGAACTGAGGGGTGTGATTTGCCCAGGCTCAAACAGTCACATAGTGAGAAAGGGAATTAGAACCCTGGTTTTCTAACTGCCAGCCCCTCCCAGGGCTGGCCCCGACTGTACTCAAATAACTTGAGTCAAAAACAGTCCTTGAGGGGCTCCTGGGTGGCTCAGTCGGTTAACCGTCTGCCTTTGGCTCAGGTCATGATCTCAGGGTCCTGAGATCAAGCCCCGCATCAGGCTCCCTGCTCAGCAAGGAGTCTGATTCTCCCTCTGCCTCTCTTCCCCCTCCCTCTCTCCTTTCTCTTTCTCTTTCTCTCTCTCTCTCTCCCTCTCTCTCTCTCACACGTGCGTGTAGGCATGCTTTCTCTCTCTCTCTCAAATAATTAAATAAAATCTTAAAAACAACAACAACAAACAATCCTTGAGAAAAACTCCCAGTTTTTAAGAGTCCCAGGTATCGGGACTCTTAAAGAAACAAATGGTTTTTTGGCTAGCAAAGGAAATGAGGATGTACCGTAAAAGGCATGTCAGTTGTATGTCTGTGGTTTAGAAGAAAAAAAAATATAAGTAAACAGCACACATTTTCTGGGTTTTAACTCTTTTTTTTTAAGATTTTATTTATTTCTGTGACAGAGACAGATCACAAGTAGGCAGAGAGGCAGGCAGAGAGAGAGGAGGAAGCAGGCTCCCTGCAGAGCAGAGATCCCAGGACCCTGAGATCATGACCTGAGCCAAACGCAGAGGCTTTAACCCACTGAGCCACCCAGGCGCCCCTGTTTTAACTCTTAAGTAAACCACAACTTTGTTTTGGATTCAGCCCCTCCAGAAATAATAGAAGCAGGTAAACCTCAGGCTAAGAAAGTGTCAGGTAGCAGGTGCTTGGCAAATCTTTGTTGGACGAATATGTGAATACTGACCTCACTTGTAAATAGCCTGTGCTAGCTTTCTTCACTCATCTCAATGAAGAAGAAATCCCTCTTATCCGATACAGATTCACAAAGGGCTCTAATATTGGTGTACTGCTTTACCTTATGATTTAAATGATCTTTCTTGTACAGTATCTCAGTTGATTCTTAAGTGACCTTAGGAAATAATGTGATTTTATAGATGAGGAGACCGAGGTCGAGAGAGATCAATTGTTTCCCCCAAATCAGAAAGATAGTTGGTGGCCATGTTCATTTCTTACAAGACAGCAGACTAGACACCCTGGCCAACCTTCCCTGTGAAAACAACTATAAATTCTGGATAAAATAAAAAGAACATTTAAAATGTACTAATGAGTTGGAAAGAAACTAAGGACTATTCAGTCCAAAAAGTAAATGAAAGTGAAAATTCAGAAAAATAAGTGAAGCCCTGGTGTTGGTTTTGACCTTGAGGGCATTTGCCAAATCATGTAAGATTTAGTTTCAGTTTTCACAGCCTCACAGGGCAAGGGGGAAAGAAGAAAAAGCCAACTGCTTATCTACAATGGGGGATTTGGTAAAGATCCCCTGTGCCTAAAATGGAGACCCCCGAATTATTGCTCCCTGTGTAAAGATAAACAAAAAATAAACTAGATTTTATTTCCACCACAGGAACGACAGAGAAAATTACATATGACTGATTTTGATCCTAAGTAGAAGAGAGCATTATTCTGAGAATTTATAACCACAGCCAGGTTTCCATGGGTTTGCACATCAAGTTTATATTCCCTGGGTGGTCCAAGAAGCCTCAAGTTAAAATTTTGAGGAAGTGAATCTAAATCAGTTATGGCCCCAGGTATCTAGGAAATCAGATGTTACCTCTCTGGGGGAACTTGAAGCCAGACCTCAAAGAATTCCCATGGATAAAATTATAAAGTTACAAACTCACAGTCAAAAATCTTAAAGCATTCAAGGAAGCAAAGTACCATTAGCAAGAGTCAGCAAATAGCAAAGTTGAACTCACAGAGACATCAGATGTCAAAATGATCAAATAAAAACGTAAAGTACTATGTTTAATACAGTTAAAGAAATAATGGAAAGGATTAATAGTATGACTAGAAATCAGAGGCTATAAAAATACTCAGACTGGAACAGAGTTTTTATCAATCAATCAATCAATAAAGCTGTTGAAATTAAAAACTCCATCTATGGCTTCAGCAGAAGATTAGACACACTAAATATGCTGCTAGACCCCTAGACTATAGATCAAATAGACAACTAGAATATAGATCTGGAAAAAAAAAAAAAAGATTCAGAATGCAGCTCAGAAAGATAAAGATAATGTCAAAGAAATGTAAGAATCAGGTAGGATTGAATGAATATGTTTTATGCACATCTCAAGAAAATTATAGAGGGGAGGAGAAGAAGAGTAAAGCAAAGGTAAGATTTGAAAAGATAAGAATTTTCCATAGATTCTGAGCCCCCAAAATGCCAAGAAGGATAAACAAAAGATAAAATTATATGGCAGTAAAGGCCCAGTACCTAGTATGACTTGTGGAGACATTTTGGTCCCTGACCTTTGTTCTAGTTTCATGTCACAGGTTTAAGACCAAGCTGGGGGTAATTAGTAAGGATTGCAGCCCTTTATACCTGCATGCTGTATTATGTCCTGAACTTTGTGGTTATACTCTATACTCTATATTATATAACACCAAGATTGTTCATGAGACTGAGCTTAGAAAAGGAAGATATTTTCTGAAGAGAGACTTCAGTGACACTCACTCATTTAGAAATTGCCATTTATAAGGAGATACTCTCATGAAAATTGGGGTCCAGGAGCTTATACCTCTGTCTCTGCTGTGTGTTCTCACTACACTGATTTCTATCTGTATTTTTTATTTTTTTAAAGATTTTATTTATTTATTTGACAGACAGATCACAGTAGGCAGAGAGGCAGGCAGAGAGAGAGAGGGGGAAGCAGGCTCTATTCCCACTAGGGGCTTGATCCCAGGACCCTGAGATCATGACCTGAGCTGAAGGCAGAGGCTTAACCCACTAAGCCACCCAGGCGCCCCATCTGTATTTTTTAGATAAGCAGACATCATCTGAATTATCCAAGTCTGTGTCTGGTTTATCAGTCTGAACCTAATACTGATATTTATCATACACAATAAAGTAGTCATGCATGTCATATCATACACCCATGCATATCATACTACAATTACAGAACACAAAAGACAAAGAGAAAATCTCAACGGCAGCCAGAGAGAAAAAAACATTATTTTCAAAGGAACGATCATTGGAGTAGCAACTGACTTCCCAATATCAACAACGGAAGCCAAGAAGACAGTGGAAAAAAATATCTTCAATCTACTGGGGAAAAAAAAAAACAACTTAGCAATCTCAAAGTCTATACTTCGAAAAAAAAATTTCAAAGAAATTCAGACAAACTAATTTTTCTTCTAACAGATCCTCACTAAGGAAAATAAGTCAATATTGTAAGATCAAATCGTACGTTTCAAAAATTGTGGAAATCTGCTAAAGTAGTTCTTAGAAGGAACTGCTGAACCTTAAAGGATGTGTTAGAGATAAGGAAATAAAGGCTGAGAATTAGTGAGCTAACATCTGACTTAGGAAGGCAGGCAAATCCAAGGGTCTAACCTCTACCTGCTTCCTTGCCATGATCTGAATTGTGAAAGTGAATTGTACCTAAAGGGTGCTTAGAGAGATCCAAGCATAAGCAATGATGAAAGTATTATTGAATGCCACAGCGTCAGACATGAGAGTGTATCTCCATGGTCCCTGAGGTTTTGGGTCTGGGAACTGGGGTGACAAGGGTGGAGCCTGGAGTTAGAGAATGGGACAAGAGTGGAACCATTGCTTTCTGCCCTTTCCTGCAGGGTGGAGGAACTCTTAGATTCTCCTTGGGTTCTAACCTCTTGGAACCCAAGTGTCCCACTCTGCTGGAGCCAGCAGAGGCCCAGGAGTACAGAGGCAGGATTCAGAAAAGCACTTACTACTGCAGGAGACAAAATAAATAAATAGCCCCTGAGGGTTTAGATTCTCTTTTGTAGTTAAGTATCACACAGGAAGGGAATTAGACAACTCTCCACTCACTCAGGAAATCTTCTATCCCTGGTCCTCTCTATCTAAATGTGTAACTTTGCTGTCTGCCCTTGGATGGAATCTACTAGTGGATGAGAACCGTCTGACATGATTCACAAAGTCTGGTGGGCAGAGTTGGCAGAGACTCTTGATTTGTCCAACGCCTGACCCTGGGCATCTCACTCTTGTGTCTGTGCAACTTTCCCGGGACTTCCAGTCTTAATCTGGCTGATGATATGACCAAAACTGGGTAGGAAATGTGCTTTGGTGGGAAGGTGTTAGAAAATACAAAATGTTGGTTGTTGCCAGAAGTCTAGCTTCCTTTAGGAATCTGGTAGAAAGCCCCGATTCTCTATAGACAGCCTGCAAACATTCCTTCCCATTGGAGCCAGGGATCTGCTCCAACAATTTGCATAAGAAGTAAATTTAGGAAAACTTAATTCTGTGTGCCCTTAGATAACTCACACCTGAGTTTCTTGGTTGTCACTGTTTTACTTCTTGGTGCGTTTTTTAAGATTTTTGTTGCATGTCTGCTTGTTTTTGTTTTCTTCCACAGATTAAAGGGTTTGGATTCGAGGAAAGATTCTTAACCTTGACTTCATTTAGAATCCCCCAGGGAGACATTAAAATACACTGATGCCTAGGTCCCTCCCAAGCTGGTTGAATTAGAATCTCTGGGAGAGGGGTCTTGACTCCAGCATTTTTTTATAAGCTCCCCGAGAGATCCTGATGCACAGTGGGGATTTGAATCCCCCTACTGGACAATTACCTGCAGTCCTTTCCAGTTCTCTGATTCTGTGATCCAAGCGTGTATCGGGGCTGCAGGCGGTGGCCCCTTGAGATACAGCACAGGTGAGTTGTCTTAGTCACACCACAATACTCTGAATAGAATCCTTGACCTTGGTCAATCCCAAGGGTCATGACCTCATCCAATATCTACAAAACTGCCCACCAGCGCCCCGCATCTGAGTCCGAAGGCTGGTCTGTAGGGTCCTTCTGGTGTGTGAAGGCAGAGAAAACCCAGACCTACATTAACTAATAACAGAACTCCCAAGTGCCGGGCTCATACTTACAAGACTGCTAATTCTCACAACCACTTTTCAGTATAGGCTTCATTACTTTCATTTTAAACAGGAAGCAAGAGGCTCAGGGAACTCAAGCAACTTGTCTAAAAGCCGTAGCTGGGGTGAGAGATTCAAGCTTGGGTTCGTCTACATTCAAACCCCACATTCTTCCCATTGTATCCACTTGGCCAAAGATGAGGCCACGCACTGGGCCAGGAGAGGATGTGGTTCCCTACAGCAGAGCCTCTGGGGGCTCTGGCTGGGTCACTGACTCTCAGGGCCCCAAGAGAAGACCAGTGGTCTTCTGAGCTCCAGGCCTCCCTGGGCGGGAGGACCGCATTCTCGACTAACACACATCGGGCTGCCAGCCTCAGTTTGTATTTTTAGAGTCTACTAATTAGGCCATTTTAACTAATTTGTTTGCATTTTGTATGAGCAAGTTGGGCTTTTGGATTGACTAATGTAATTGCAGCTGGTTTCTGCCAAATACAAATTACTCAGTCTAGTGTGGGCTAGAGAGAAAAGCAAATATTTAATAGACATCAATACCCTTGTAGCTTTTTAGTGGAGCCTTTTTTTTTTCCCTATGGAAAGTTGAAATAATTTCTCCAGCATCTGATTGAACTTTCATGTTAGGGAATTACTTTTTAATCACTTTTTAAAAAAATAATGAGGCAAAGACTTCAGTGGCTCTGTTAAGGTTTATCTCTGATCCATTTACCTGTAAGCTCAGGAAACTTAACGGGACTTTTCCATTTCCAGGCTGGCTTTCCACAATCCCTTTCTGCTTGGGCTACTCCCGTGACTACCAGCCAATCCACATCACAGACTGTCACAGCCAGAAGGGGACTAAGGGCTCATCCAGTCCACTGGTTCTCCAAGGGTGTCCCTGGACCAGCAGCACCAGGATCATCTGGGAATGTGCTGGAAAGACAAATTCTCAAACCTACTGAATCAGAAATTCTGGAGGTAAGGCCAAACAAACTGTGTTGTTTTTTTTTTTTTTTAAAGATTTTATTTATTTATTTGACAGAGAGAGATCACAAGTAGACGGAGAGGAAGGCAGAGAGAGAGAGGGAAGCAGGCTTCTTGCTGAGCAGAGAGCCCGATGCGGGACTCGATCCCAGGACCCTGAGATCATGACCTGAGCCGAAGGCAGCGGCTTAACCCACTGAGCCACCCAGGCGCCCCAAACAAACTGTGTTTTAACAAGCCCTCCAGGTGATTTGGATACTGGCTGAACTTTGAGAACAGCTGATTTAGTCCGACATCTCATTTTACAGATCAGGAAACTGAGGCATGGCAAGAGCCCATGTTCTGGTCATGGCATGAACTGTGTCTGCTTCACTCATTGCACATCCTCTGAGTTTAGCCGGCTGTGATAAGCACTCAGTGAATATTTGCTGGATGAATGAATGAATAATGGAATGAGTGAGCTAGAACAAGAAACAAAGTCTCCTAATTTACTCCACCAGTGCTTCTTTTGCTCTGAGGAACAATGGGAACCCGGGGAAGAACTCCTTCCTGAGTCTTGTTTTATGAGAAGGGCAGCAACTGGGGCTCGAAACATTATATCATGTGGCCTGGCCCTTGGGGGGATGGCAGCCTTGCTCCTAAGCCAGGGACAACCTGGCTCACCTGTTCCCGGCCCAGTAGATGACAGGGCTCAAATCCTATGAGGAATTGTTTCTGTCCCTTTCAAAGACCCTAACAATGTCTGAGGCAGAACCAGACCCCCTGTCTGGGTGTTTGATTCCCTGACCAATAACCTCAGCTCAGCTGGTGAGCAGGGAGAATGAAGTTGAGGTCGAATTTATGCAAAAGGGGATTTCTAAGAAGAGGATGCTACAAAGGTGGGCCCTTCAAATTAAATTACTGGCCCCTGTGAAGCCAAAAAATAAAGGTCCTGGTCCTCAAAACTTCTGATTCTGGACCTGGGGAGACCCGTTTCCTAGATCTGAATGACTTACTCCTCTTCACTCCCTTGAACCCCCAGGCCTCGCCTGCTGACCTTCTAGGAAATAAGAAGAAGAGAAAGGCAAACAGTGTCCATAGGTTTTTAAACAAACAAGGGAATCTCCCAGGGCCATGAGAGAGGGTGCCTGTTTCCTTAATCCTGTTAAATTCTTCTATGAACCATCTAAGCAACCAAAAGTACCAAGCCATGTGGATTTAGTCACTCAAGGAGCTTATGTTCTTCTAAACTCAAGTTCAAATGGCTCTCATGACACAGCTTCCCAAATCCCTTGCCCCTGCTTGTCTACATGTCTCACGGAGCCCTGGGAAGGATAGTGCAATCTTTTCAACAACTCACAGTGTCCTCCCTACAGTCCCTTAAGTACTCAATGTTTTCCCAGTTATTTCCAAATTTCCCCGAGACGTCAGGAAAGAAGACGATAAATTCATTCACTTATGTGTGACAGCAACTAATAAGAACTATCACCTCGGTCCCATAAAACATTTTATTTATTTATTTATTTATTTATTTGACAGAGAGAGATCACAAGTAGGCAGAGAGGCAGGCAGAGAGAGAGGGAGAAGCAGGGGCCCCTCTGAGCAGAGAGCCCAATGTGGGGCTCGATCTCAGGACTCTGAGATCGTGACCAGAGCTGAAGGCAGAGGCTTAACCCACTGAGCCACCCAGGTGTCCCATATCCCATAAAAGATTTAACCTAAAGATTCTATACCCCAGTGTGGCTCTTAGTTCCTAATTTGTTAGGAAATAAGGTTAGATCATTAGACAATGTAACGTACAACATTGTCTTTTGAGGACAAGTCCCCACCCACATAAGGACTCCGTCCTCTCGGTTGACTTCCAACCCAACAGAACACACAGACTCTCTCTCTAGGAAATTTGGAGTTGGCCAGTATAAAACTGAGTTGGTGGGGTCTACTGGTCACCTTATGTGAGAATATAAAAGCTCTAGAACGGAAAGGGCCGTGGTCCACTATCCACACAAAGAAGCAGAGAATGTCAATCAGCAGAGAGGCATGAACTAAGCAGAGGCGAGAGTGAATGAGGGTGAGAATGGCCACTTCCCTTCTAGTCCCAGACCTTTCTGAAGCAAGTACTCCTGCCATTTTGCTCTGAGTCGTATCCTTAACTGAACGTCCCCCATCATTTTATTTTATTTTTTTAATATTTTATTTATTTGTTTGACAGAGATCACAAGTAGGCAGAGAGGCAGACAGAGGCGGGGTGGGGAAGCAGGCTCTTGGCTGAGCAGAGAGCCCGATGCGAGACTCGATCCCAGGACGCTGAGATCATGACCTGAGCCAAAGGCAGCGGCTTAACCCACTGAGCCACCCAGGAGCCCCCCCCCCATCATTTTAATATTCCTACTTTGACTGGGTTTCCTGTGCTTCTTTTACTTACCAGGACACTCTCTGTGTTCTTCACAGGGCTGGGTCTTACAGAGGTGCCCAGTGATTCTTTGTGCAACATATGAGTGATGTCAGTCCACACAAACACAGAAACGGAGGCATTTGCAGATTTTCGATTGTTAGTCGATTTGATTGTTGAGCCTCTATGTGGCCAAAGGTCTATACTTGTTGCAAGGGTCCCTGGGGTTTAGGAGACAGATAAGACAGTTACTCAACCCAAGAGACAGGAGGTCAAACCTAAAGGGGAAGAAAAGCCAAGGATGATATTAAGGAAAAAAACAAAAACAAAAACAAAACAAAACAGGAGAGCTCAGGAGATGCTCAAACCAAGGAATCTAGAAGCAGATATCAAGGTTAAAGTTTGGATGGGGCTTTAAGGAACAGGAGTAAATCCAAAACATCCCAGTCTTTAGCATCTGGCCAAAGATGAACTTGGCTGGCACAATTTGGGTGGTAGAAGTCATTCTCCATGACTTCAGTTACCCCTTTCCCAATGCCTTTGACCTTCCAACATTGATTGTAAAATCCGTGTGAACTGTGGACGACGTCTTCATTGGAACACATCTCAAACATACGCAAATCAAAAAATTCTCCACTGACTACAGTGGGTAAAGGCTGATTCCTCCTAGGAACACATTCCAGGGACTAGGAAAAGGTAGAACTCGAGTGAGCGAGCCACAATCAGGGGTGAGTGAGTGCCTACAAGCTACTCCCCCCAAGAGCGGCATGGTGGTGGTGGACAGGTATGCACCCGGGGGAGGAAAATGGCGTGCTTTTTAGGTGGTGAGCTGAAGGATGACCATATACTCTGAAAAGGGACGGCTAAGGAGGCAGGAGAAAGGGCTCTTCCAGCCAGATGCCTCAGACACTCTGAACCACCCCATTACGGCCAACATTAGGAGCCAGGATTTATGATTCAGAATCAGGTGGGGGTTTTTTGTTTATTTGTTTATTTGGGAGTTTGTTGTCATTGTTTTGTTTTGGAGGGGCATGGAGGTAGGGAGAAGTCCTGGTGATTTCAAGTCTTGGAGGAGAAGAGTAAAAGCCGTCATGGAGGAGAACACTGAGTGTACAACTGGATTATAAGCCTGCATGGGGCAGGTGTTGGGGGGGGTTGCTGGTGCGGGGAGCACTCTCTCCCACTTAGAGTAACAAATTGCTCATACCTGGCATACTCTCTGAGTAGGAAAGGAAGTAGCAAAAAATGGAAGAAGAATGAGAATTAAAAAAAGAATTAGCCAATATCAGATGTTTTCTGCTTGGTGTCTGCTTGCCGGGGTCTGACTGGTGTAGCTTATAATTAGTCTCTGCTTGCAGATGTGTGGTTCCAAAGACTTGTGGATTAAGGAGAAACTCTAGAATTTCTCAGGACCTGACAAGTTGTAACGTGAAGAACTACACTTAGTCCATTAAAGATTTTTCACAGTGACATTTGAGTGCAGCTGGAGAGATCTGCCTCCTTGCCATTTATCATTTTCAGGCCACGGGTGTCGGCAAGGAGGTTACTATGAAGAAAAAACAAAATGGATTGCGTGTGTAGAGGTGAGCTGGCGAGTACTGATAAATGTGCTCCACTGAATGTCAGCAAATGTCACTTGAGAAGCCATTTGCCGCTACCATAACAGCCTCCCAAACCCAACAAAGAGTAGCAAAACCAGGCCAAACGAATGGGGCGTCTTGCTTCCGCATGAATAAGCAATCAGCCCTCTCAGAAGTTACACCAGAAAGTTGTTAAACTTGATCGAAGAAGTGTTTCCACCCATACTGACGCATGCTAGAGAGTGCTACTGAGGGTTGGAGACCTAGTGAGGATATCAGCCGGTGGCTCAGGGAAGGACCCCATGACCCCTCTGTCCCAGGTGGGTACCTTCCTTTTGTGTGCAGAGAAACTTCCTTGTCTCCTGGGCCCCCTGGCAGGGTGTTTCCTGTCCCCTCCTCTTGCTGCTTCCACTGATTCTGTGGATCCCTCCTCTGCTCCTGGTCTACCCTCCCTTGCATGTGACCCAGGAGTGGTTGAAGATGTGATCTGGGTACATGAGGGTGTTGTCCTCACGCCCCACGTCAAGACAAGACCCAGTGTGCCACCCTTGAGCCAGACTGTCCATTTCTTACTCAAGAAAGGGCTTTTCAGTGTGTCCTCTGGTTAGTTTGAAAATTTGAGTAATGGATTCAGGTTCTGTTTGATTCTTGGTCATGGGGCCAAAACTTTGCCTGCGTGTGATTTGGGATTTGGGGAAGCTAAGGCCAAGTTTTCTTCAGAATGCAGCTGGGGTCGAGGGGGTCCCCTCTTCCTCCTCAGCTTGGTGAGTCTCCAAGGTTGACTACGGGGAGGCAAATGGGAAAGAAGATCATATTCTCTGAAAAGCTCTCCAGGGAAATGTGAGACTAATTAAAATAAAATTCCAGTCCCTGTTCCGTTTTTAATCTCTGGGGGTTCCTCCTCCTCAGCACATACACACAGGGTCATCCAATACTTTTTTCCTCCTTTAGATCAAGAGTCTCACACAGGAGCTGGAATTTGTCTGGCCTCATAAATACACCACACGCGCGCCCAAGCGCATCGTATGCACCAGCTGAGGTCAGTTCAGCTTTCACTGGAGGGAATCCTACGGTATAGGGCTTCCGTACAAGAAGCCCTTTGTGGAACGTGCCTCCCAGTCTCTGCCGCTTGGTGTGCCAGTGGACATACTTCCCACACTTCCCTCTTGACACTGTTTAGCCTGTATATGGTGGAGTTGAATACACTTTACATCCTGGACAAAAACGGGCTCTTGGGAGGGCAAGCTTCCCTCTGATGAATTTGGAGAGATGGCACATAGAGGAGAGGTGGGAGGCTGGTTCTTCTTCAGCTGCACACATCGCAGAATGTTCTGGAACCCTTAGTGTTTCCCCCTTTTCAATTTGGTGCCTCCTGTGGAAGGGCCTTTCCTTAGGTCTTGGGAACTCAAAAGACATCTGTTTATGAAGACTGATTTGCCCTCAACTTGTTGACTTTCCTGCTTTGTTTAGGAAGGAACAGTGGTTTGTTTGGGGGGAAAAGGGGGGGGGCGTGGAGAAGCAGTAGAAGAAAGGCAGATTTCTAGAGCAGAAGTGGAGGTGAGGGCCAAGTGGAGGGGGAGGGTGACACGGTATGTTTTGCTCCAGGCAGGAGCTAGGACTGCTTTCCCAGCTGAAACATTTTCCAAAGACCTCTCTGCTGTGCCCTCATGGGACTTGCCTATCCCAGGACCAAAGACCTCATAAAACATGAAACATAGGGGCGCCTGGGTGGCTCAGTGGGTTAAGCTTCTGCCTTGGGCTCAGATCATGATCCCAGGGTCCTGGGATGGAGCCCCGCATTGGGCTCTCTGGTCAGCAGGGAGCCTGCTTCCCCTCCTCTCTCTCTCTCTGCCTGCCTCTCTGCCTACTTGTGATCTCTCTCTCTCTGTCAAATAAATAAATAAAATCTTAAAAAAAAATGAAACATATTCTGAAGAAAAAGATAATATGGATGTCGATTTCCCCCTTTGCCAGGATTATTTTTCTGGTTGTGGTAATTTAAAATTTGTATCTTCAAGCTCCAACTATAATAAGCATCTGTTTCCAGGAGAAAAAGAAAAAAGAAAAAAAAAAACTGTTCATTGCTGATTAATATCACCCAAATCCTGCCATAGCTGGAGTCCAGAGCTATGTGAAAACTTACCTTCCTATTGTTGTATCTTTAAAGAACAAAGCAAGTCCTACAGATGAGGGTAGCCAGCATTGGCTCTCTCAGATGAGAAAAAGCAAAGCTAGGTTGGATGAACCACTTTACCCATCCACTAATTAGTAACACCATCAGGTTTCCTTGTTTCTAATCCACAGGCCATTTTCAGTGGACTCTGCTCTGCTCTGTGTATAAAAACCTGGCGAGCCCCCTTTCACCATTTTGCATTCCCGTATGTTTGGGAAAAAACGTTAAATTGGTACCACAAGAGAAAGGTTTGTTAAAAATAGGAGACCTCTTAGAATTTCAGGAATCCCCTCCTTCTTGCAAGACTGTGAACAAAGACTTCAGTAGGGGGAACGTTTGCCTGTAGAGAGATGTCCTCTGAGTAAGAATACTCACTCTGCTTTCAACAGGCATCATTGTAAGAGCCCTAGACCCACCGTAACTTCAGAATAAGCTCCCTCAGCCTAACTGAGGAAAGATACAACATTAATGGGGAGAAAAATAAGAAAGGTTCAAGTTAACACAGCAGGCAGGCCACCCTAAAAAAGAAATGTTTTGAGGAATTTATTATCAGACTTCTAAATAATTTCATTCATTTAAGGAATGCCTATGTTTAATGCCTATGTTATGTCAGACCTGTAACTATACCTTAACTGGAAACCAATTTTGCTTATATGTCATTCTCCTCACCATCTCAAATCATCCTCAGCTTTCAAGGCTCGGCTTAAGCCCCACCACTTCCAGGAAGCCTTCTGAGATTTCTCCCATGCTTCCCTCCAGTGTGCTCCCAGCCAGGACACCCACAGAACAGCATTGTTCTGTGCTGTTGACCTGTATATGTTCCTCTCCCCCAACAAGTACCAGCTCCCTGAGAAAACGGCCTCTATCTTACTTATCTCAGAGATGGTCTTCCCTAATATGCTCCTTGAAAGGGGATTTACAGCAACTGAAAGCAAGGTTATCTTTCATACACATGAGATTTAAACCACCTTGGTTTAAATAAATGAGAAACAGCGTTCTCCTCCTTAGCTATTGGTAGTAGTCAGCATTCAATGAAGGGGAAGGATGTGGATGAGGGAGAGGTAAGAGGGTGTCCAGTCTAGATTATAGGGGCCCTTTCAGCAGTGGAGGCAAAATCAGACTGGTTAATTTGGGCTCAAAGGAGATGGTAATTGTGGAAATCTGGTGTTTGCTGGCAGGTGTCACCACCCTTTTTGATACACTTCTAAAACAGTTTCCCCCACCTCTGTGTCAAATATAGCTTTAGAAACTTAAGGTTATACTCTTCATCCACATATATTGGGCTAGAAATGGGGAGAGTTCACATTTCCTTTTCTAGAACTGTCAGCACTCAGGCACCCAAGCTTCTTAGTACACTAATTTTCGTTATTTCCCTGAAGGAAAAGTAGGAATCATTGCACTATCCTTTCTTTATCTGTGCTCAAGTAATCAGCGGGGAGAGAATACCCACGGCTTCCCCCAAAACAGCACAGCAAATTTTACCGTTGAAAACGAAGATTTTGCGTGGGGGTTACAAATGTTAATAACTTTTGACGGAGAGACTTTTTAAAATCAGGAATTCAGAGATGCCCTTCCTGCCTTCTAACACCTGTTGTTTTCTTATAGGCCTTTCAGGGAAGAACCTTTCTTAACATTTTTCTATCTTCTTAAAGCAAAAAGTCCTCCAAAGCAGGCAGAATGCATCGCGTCCGAATTGAAAGTGAGGGTAGGAAAAGCCGGGCTGTCAGTCCCTTGGTAAGTGGGCAGAGTCCAACAATCTGGTGTGACTATTATTTTTTTCCTGTTGGGCCCTTCCAAAAAGCCTCACCTAGCATAATTCGAAATAACATTTTTAGCATGCCAAATGTTTCGTTTCGGTTCCTGTAATATTTACTCATTTCCCTACACAGGTGGGGAGGGGGGGATCTGCCTCGATTTTAAGAAGAAAAAGATCTTTAAGGTTCCTACATGAACAATCTGTTCAAAAGTTCCTTTCCCTCTCAAATGGCATTCAGAAAATATATTTACATATTCACTTCCGCCGGCTGTGACTGTGAGAGCGAATTGCCGCTTTTGCTCAAAAGGAAAAAAAGTTTTTTTGAAATGACACAAATCAATATGTGCGTATTTTCACCGTCATGGTGGAATTCCTTCAGCCCCCGGGGAATCTTCCACGGGGGAAAAGTACCCGTCTAGGAGCATTTTAAAGAAATTTTTAATATCCAAACAAAAGCAGTATTACCATTGCCATCCCCTCCCGGCCCGGAGGGAAAAACAATTAATAATTTGCATATGCTTCTGATACAAATTAAAGACAAAAGGGCCCGTCACAGACTGCGATTACACGCAGCCCTCAGAAAGCTGCATTGCCCAGCCCCTGCACTCTTCTTGCTTTCAAATGAATAGCATTAAGCTCCATAACTAACAATAGTGGTTCGGGCCCTCTGGCCTAGTCCCACCCTAGAATCGTGTGTCCCCAGTCAGAAACATCTCTCAATCTCTCCACCAGCTTCCAGGCAAAAGAATGTTATAGTTCCGAGGGAAAAAATAGTATATACTTTGCCCTTTTTATTTTAATGGCCAAACATTGTAATGCTAGCTAAATAGAAATTCTTGTCTGTTAATAGGTTCCTTTAGTTTGTAATAAATAGGAATGCTAATGACTAAAATTTGGTATTTGGTATGCATTAGCTTTTGTGAGCTTTTCTTTACAGTCCTCATTGACATGCAATATGGCAAGCTTCCTTTGAAACATATTTATAAAATAACTACAGTATAATTAACCAACAAAGCCATCTTTTAAGTAAGCTTAATAGCTTGATTTTTTTCACCTCAGTAAAATTTATTTTAAAAAGGAAAATAGTATGCCTCCATCCCACTGTATATTTTATTCTGTGCATCTAATATTTCCTTTGCATCTACAATCTATGCATATCTAATTCTTTTGCAACTATGATTACTAATAAAGTTCTCATGAAAGATATCCTTCATAGCTTCTTCAACAAGACATAATGTTTGTTTTGTTAATGGAAATTGTAACACATCTTGACAGATACAATATAGAAGATGTGCTTTTTTCTTAATTGTTAATATTGCTGTGCTGAAACACACAGGAGCAGATCAACAGATATGGCAGGTAATAATCAGAGTGGATGCTAGTAACTAAAAATTTTAATGATATAAAAGCAATAGATAATAAAAGCAATATGTTTATTTTGCTTTCTGTGTGCGACCAATTTTTGGTTTGCTGCTGCTGTGCTGTTGCTGTTGCTGCTGCTGCTGCTGCCGCCGCCGCCGCCGGCAGTGTGTTTACAGGGGAAGCTCCGGCGCGCGGTGGTGTGATCCGCACAGAAGAGCGCTCAGCCTTCTTGCAGCCCGAAGGGTCCTGCGAGCCGCCCTTTCTCCGCTCTAGGCGGCTCTTCAGCCTCCCAGGGGCGCAGGGCCCGGCAGCATGCTAATTCGCAAGCGCAAGTGGCTCAAGTTCACCAAGTTTTCCCCAATTTTGCAAACATTGCTCTATCTCCAAGCCTCACGGTTTAAGGACTACAAGATTTCAAAAAAGGAGAAACTCAAAAAGATCCCAGGTGCAGGACGGGAGCAACCGGAGCGGGCTCTGGCCGCTTCTGCGCCTCCGGGACCCCAGCCCGCTCCCATCTGCCCCACGCGCCTCGCTCCCGTCCTTCTCTCCGAAACTCTGTCCTCTCCACCAAGGGGCTGCCAGGCCCCCAACCCACCCACCCACCCCCACCCCACCCCCCCGCGCAGAGAATAAACACAGTCGACATCACTGTTATAATCTTTATTTAAAACTGTTTCCAAGGTTACAAATTACCGTGCCTCGTATGCAACAGGTTCCTCCGAAGCGGTATCATTACAGATTAACCGTAATGTGCAGGATTAGAATAAAGCATAGGGATTAGGTAAAAGGGGGGACGCTGGAGAAAGAACGGCCTGAGGCCCATCCCGACGAGCTGGCGGTGGAAACCGCGTAGAAGCTCGTGTCCGGGCGCCGGGCGCTCGCCGAGCTGGAGCCCGCTCCTCAGCTCCTGGGCCCCGGAGCGGTCAGGGGGTGGCGGCGAGGGAAGGGCCAGGGCGGCCGGAGGCTGCGGGGCGATGCTTCCTGGGCGCCAGGGACTAGGGACGGGGCCCCTGGACTCAGGCTGACTAGGGGCCCGGAGGCCGCGGAGGCGGAGGCGCGGGCATGCCTACGGCCAGGCGGGGGCCGCGGGCAGTGCCGCGCCCGAGACACGGTTCCAGCGCCGTGCGAAGCACGACGGGGACAGCACGCCCACACGGGGGTCAGCTGGGCTTATCCGTGTGGCTGACCCGGCCTTCAAGGTCCAGGCCTGGTGGGGCCCCTTCCGGCGTCCTCGTCTAGCCCCACACGGCCGTCGCGCTGCTGCCGGCCCTGGGGTGGGGGTGGGGGCCGGGGCCCGCCGACCGCTTCGGGGCCCAGGACTTGGGCCTTGACCGCCCGCCGAGGCAGTGCGCTCCATTAGGCCACGTCCCCGATCCGCCCGCCCCCTGCCCCGGAGCTCCAGAAGGTCCCCGAGTCCTTCGCCCCCTCGCTCTGCTTGCTGCGGGGCCAGAGCTCGCCGTGCTGGCCCCAGCAAGGACTCGGGCCGGCCTTGGGCCACGGCCTCGGGAAGCGGACGCGGCCCCGAGGGCTGTTTGCGTGTCCGCGCGGAGGGCGCGGGGCTGGAAAAACAGGGCGGGCGCGGAGGCTGGGGGGCGACGGGCTGGGGGCTGGAAGGAAGTGCGCAGTGTGGCAGGAGAGCCTAACAAAGCCCTCACGGGAGCCCGGTCACCCTGCGGTGACCTCGGGCCCGCCCCGCTGAGCCACCGAGCCCCAGGCCGTAGCCTCAGAGCAGGCCCCGCAGCTCCGCCGCCGCACGCCAGGCCTCCGGACCTCCGGGCCTCCACCGCCGCCCGAGCCCAGGCTCTCCTTGGGTCTCGCCTGCCGAGCCCGAGACCCGCCCAAGGGCTCCGAGGATCGCTGGGGCGGTAGTTAAGCCTCACCCCCGCCACCAAAGTCAAAAGTGCGAGGCTTGGGGGGGGAGGTGACTCCATACCGAGGCCCTCCATAAGGAAACGGGGTGATTCCGGGGCCGCAGGAGCCACAGCTCTGCCAGCAGCCCCAGAGGGGAGGAGCGGGCTCCCAAGTGGACCACCAAATTCGCCGAGGTTCCTGCTTCCAGTAGAAGGGCCCCGGCTGAGGAGGCTGCGGGAGGGGACTGTCGCAAACAGCTGTTCCTCATACATATTTCATTACACAATCAGATAATGCGTCCCACCACCTTCTCAATTATTCACAGATAAACATTTTCAAGACGTTTTGACATCTGTCTTAGTGCCTGCTATTAATTTAGTAATCACTGTAGTTAAAAATGTATGGGATTTTTGCCGTCGGAGCACCTCCTCTCGGGCGCGCGGGCCCTGTTGTTGGGCTGCGCCTGGAAGCCTGGGCCCTCCGGGGGCGAAGACACCTTTGGAGGTGAGACGGCCTCTCTAGCGCATTGACATTGTTAATGAAAGGGATTAAAGGGGTATCTGGTTATTTTATTTTATTGTCGAAGGTGGTGGTTGTCCCCTCCCCAACCCACATACACCGCCCCCACCTTTCCTGCCCCAGCATAAGACCAGACAGCGACATTCGGCCCTTTGCCCCGGGCAGCGGAAATGGTTAGCTTCTATCTAGACCGCGGGTTTCTGCTGAGGAAGAGGCGGGCAACTCCACTGGGCTCCCTTGGAGAGAGAGACGGGGAGAGAGAGAGAAAAACAGAGACGGGGTGGGTTGGGGGGGGGAGAAAAAGACAGAAACTCACACCATCACCAAGAACTGCTTACAACAACAACAGCAAAAAACCCTAAAAACGCAGGGCTCTCCTCTCAAGAGGTCACAAACCTAGGCGGTTTTGCCCTGAATCCCCGGGCTCCGGCAGAATTGACCGGGGCTTTTAGGAAACACAGAGAAAAATAAATTCGCTCCAGCGACTGTACATGGGGCATTTAGGCTATGAGAAACCGAGCTGCTTTCCTGCTTGAGTGATGAATGTTGCAATGACATTAGCTACCTACACGCAATTTTATAAATCACACTAGCCGAGTTTGGAGGATTTTGTAGAATTAATTGGTAAGTAAGAGCAAACATCTTTAATTCTAAAATGCTGTTTGTTGTGTACTATTAGGAAGGCTCTAAAGAAAACTACCCAAAGAGGGGAGAGATGCCCCAAGGTAAAGGAGGTCTGCTTCTTTGTGCCACGAATCTCAGCTACAGGAATGGCAGTCACTCTGGTTTGGGAAGGAGTGTCTCCTCCTTATTCATTTCTCTCTCTTTCTGTCTCGGTGTCTCCCTGAGGAGCATCCGCAGGTGGACCTCTACCAGGGAATAAGGAAAAACAAACCTGGGGAAAGAAAAAGGTCTTGGAAGAAACTGCCCTTCCAAGGAAGATTGAGTCTAAATAATTTCATGATATTCACTCTTTATTATTTAGAACAGCTACAAGAACAAACTCTAACTACACTTTCCAGGAATCGAGTGTATCTTTGGGAAAATTCAAAGGACACAGGTGTTTGCCGCCTGAAAGAAAGTTCTTCCCTACTCACACTCCCAAACCCCCTCCATTTCTAGGGTAACTACATTTGTTTAAAAGTGTCCTCCTGCCGTGTTTTCAGATGGTTCATCTCTTCTTCAGGAGACAGACCTTCCTTGGCCCCTTGGAGGTTGGTCATCTGACTTGCTGGCCCCAAACGTCCTCTTTCTTCTTTCTTCTTCTTTCTTTTTCTTTCTTTCCTTTTTTTTTTTTTTTTTTTGGGTCCAACACAAATCTTCCCAAACTTACCCTCTACTTTCAGAGAGAGAGAGAGAGTCAGGGAGGGAAGTGAAGTGAAACGGAGGGCACCACTGCATCCAGTGCAGGAAAACCGTGGTGGCTACTGTCTGGAAGGTTCGCTGACACTAGGCAGGCAAACGGAGATGGAACCAAAAACAAATTTGTGCACTTGTTTGGGCCTTTCTAGGAGAGCTACTCTAGGAATCACTCCCTCCTCTTAAATCCTAACCCCCACGGGATGGGGGTGCCTGCCTGGGACAGTGGAGAAGGGGGTTTGAACTGCCCAATATCTCACAAAGAAAAGTAGTTTAATAAAAATAATTCAGTGTTCTTAAAGATAAAATAAATCTTTTGCGGATTTATTTTATACAAAGGGACTGGGCTGGAAGTGAACGCAGGGAGGTGTGGAGTTGAGCTAGCCTTCTTTTTAAAGACTCAATTTAGCATAAGAGTAGTGACAGGGGCAAAATCAGGGCCCTCCCACCTCATGAACCTGATCAGGGTGCGCACTGAGTGAGGTCCCTATGCTCTCTCATCCTCCCACAGCACGCAATCTCTTAAACCAATAATAATAACAACAAATAAAACCATCCTGGTCCAAATGTACCTTTCCTGGATTTGCCCTCTTCTGTGTGTCTCCAGACCAGCTGGGAGCAAGGGAAAAGGGTCAGCTGTGGGATGGGGGAGGTGCTCTTTATAGTCTCCTGGACTTGGCCTCAAAACCTTTCACCCAGTCCGCTCAACAAAGTTTTTTCCCATGGGAGGCAACACCCCCTAGCAGGAAACCCTTGGCCTTCGAAGACAGCATCCTCCATGGGCCCTCCATATCCCGGTGTGGGGCTTCTGTGCATATGCCCCCATGTGCCTGGGGTCACTCCCCGACGACACCGTGGCTTTTGTGAGCATCTGGACAACTGGGCCGTGTGCTGGAAAGATTCTGCCAGTGGAGAGTTCTTTTATCCTCAAATTCTGTTCTTAGTGCTCCTCTAATTCTAGCATGTGTTTTCAGGTAGGACTGCATATACGGTTCTTGTACAGTCAGGTGACTCAGCTTAAGCCTGGCATGTGTGACCCACTGGATCTGCATGGGACAGAGGTGTGCAAATGCAAACTCCTGGCTTTGGGTGGGATGCAAGGCTAATATGGCTTCCTAGCGGGGGTGGGGGGGAGGGGGGCCCTCTAGGCCCCTCTTGCATCTTCATCTGCCCAACTTCACATTCCAGGAAGAGGCAGACCCTCCGACCATCCTGCACCCTGCTCCCTTCTAGAAGGGTCGAAACTTGTCTCAGTGAATTTTGGCCAGCCGAGTCAAATAGGGTAGGGGTGTAGACGGGGTCACTAGGTCGCCTGGAGGATCAGGGCCACACCCCACCTCCAGACCACCAAACAGACTAAGGAGCCCCAGGATCCTGGGAAAAGTGTAGGACCCAACAGTGGAAGTCACGGCACCTTGTGGGAGGCGATAGGCGTGTTTGGGGTGAAGTTCTCCAGCTAGGCCTCCCAAGAACAGCCGTATTTGTAACTGGGAACTTGCCCGGGCCCGCCCCCCTCGGCCCCTCCTCCCGCCCCCACCTCAGCGTCCTGAGCTCAGAGGGCTGCGGGAGAGCAGCCCCGCCACCCCCAAACGATTTGGGACCACGCCATCTCTTGGAGCCCTTGGAGTGGCCTAGAGGGTTGGAGCGGGGGAAGAAGGGTGGCCAAGGCCGTCCTGCATCAGTCCAGCGACATACACCTCTTCTGGGAGCCACCTTGTGAGCCCGCTGGCCTTCTAGTCTGGGGGGGGGGGGGCAGGAGAAGCGCTGGCCTGGGGAAGGGGGTGTGTGCATGCTTGCCTGCCACTGCAAGCGATTCTCAGGTGGATTGTTCGAGGACTTGTGCCTTCCTGGAATCCTGTTGATGTATTTTCTCTTGAGCATGAGGAAGAAAGATGCGGACTTGCGTCTAACTTCAGGTCAGTTTGTTCAAAAAAGGCCATTGTCAGTCCATCAGTCGGTGGATCTGTCTCTCCTGCCCAGTCTCATAAAGTGAGGCTGCCTCTTCCCCACCTTCCACGCAGCCTCCCAGGCGTGGCCAAAGGTCTACCGCCCTGGGGCCCTGAGGCCTGGCGAGGTGAGGTGCTGAATGTGTACCCGGCGTTTTGATCCTAAGGCCCAAGGTGCCCAGATGTTCCCTCGGGGTGAAGCTACAAAACCTACGTGGGAAAGGGGACTCAGAGAGCTATCCCCACACCCAGTGCAGATTGAAGTTCCAATCTCGGCACCAGCGTTGGACCTGCAGACCCGGCATCTCACTGCGGACCCAGCCGAGGATCCAGATTGGTGGCGGCGAGGGAACGGCGGATGGGGGAGTTAGGTTGATCTAGGATGGAGGTGGAGATGGCGGGAGGAGAAAAAAGAAAGAAGACTGGGTGGGGTTGTGGGGTGGGCATATGAAGTGGGGATGGAGTTGAGGCAGACTCAGATCGCACCAGCTTTGAGCCCTGCTTTGGGGAAATGAGCCGGGCTGCGCCTCTACCACCTCCCACCCCTGGAAAATAAAGCTAATGATGTAGTAATTTAGGAGGGGTGAGGGGCTGGGCGAAAGGAGGGAGGGAGGATGGGGACCGCGCGCCCCAAGAGCGAAGGAAAGCAGCTGTGGAGGCGCTGCCCAGGGCTCAGGCTTCCCAACAGGTTAGCTAGACGGGGAACCACCCGGCATTTCGCAGGAAAGGGGGGGGAGGCTGAGCGAGAGGGGGAGAGAGCCTCAGAAGAGGACAGAGGGAGGGAGGGAAAGAGAGAGAGGAGCGAGAGCGCGCGCCGCGCGGTTTAAAAGGAGACACTTACACTTCCTAATGAATATTTATCCGCCGCTGCTTCCTGCTCCCGGCTTCCCTTACCTTTCCGCAGGTAAGATCTTCCCTGAGCCCCAGCCCTGGGGGCCCTCCCAGCTCCCCGAGTCATTCTCGGGGGACGGGTGGCCGGGCGGAAGGGCTCTTGACAGCCGGGGAGCTGGGGGAGCATGAGGGCGGCTCGCTCGCGGCTCGGCTTGGGAGATGAGACTCGAGACCCCGCGCTTGCAAGGACTGCGTGCGTGGGCAACCTGTGTGAAGTGGGTGTGAGTGCGTGTGTGAGTGGGTGACAGAGAGAGAGGATGTGCGCCCTCGAGCGCGCGCGCCTCTGTTTCCCGCGCGCTCCGAGGACATTTTCCGACTTTTCACTCGGACGCCCGGGATTTCTTGCCTTTGCCTTTCTCCGCTTCCCCCTCCTCCCTTCGCTCGCCCCCTCCAACTCCCCCACCCGGGGCTGCCAAGAAGCTCTTCTTCGGGCTATTGTACAGCTGGCGCGGGCTCTCCCGGGCCCGATCCCGGGTCTCCCATAAAAGAGGGTGTATAGTTGGTTTTCTGCTGTAACCCCCCACACAAAGGCCGCCGGGCCACGGGGTCCTCCGCCCCCTCCTGTCGGCCCTGCTCTTGAGATGCTCCGGCACGTCCTCCCCAACCCAGCCTCCCCCGTCCCTCCTCCCCGCCCCCGGCACACACACACACACACACACACACACACACCCCTTGGGGTATCAGGGCCCACAACGGAGCTAAGGGTGATTGGGACCAGGGTACTGGGTGGAGCTTCACGGGACCGCCAGCCAGCAGTCCTGGGCTGGAACTGGGAGCCGGCGGACCCTCAAGGAGAGGGCGCCTCTCACCACCGCCACTACCAGCACCACCACCACCACCACCACCACCTTCCCTTCCTTCACCTGAAGAAGGAGCACAGGGAATTCGGGGGTGCCAGGGGGAATGTGGTAGGGGAAAAGGAGGGAGGCCAGGGAGGAGGTGATGGAGGAGCAGAATTTTTAAATGGACTTACCCGGCCACCTGTTGGGAATCCATTTGGGGTCAGCCGGCTCCACAGCTTCTCGAAGTGGACACACAAAATCAAAAGCCGAAGTTGGAAAAAGAAAATTCTTGCTCTGGCCATCCCCTGGAGCTGCCAGTCAGGCTAGTAGCTCTTGCGCTAGGGTCAGGTGGCTGTAGAGCCAAAAGCAGCTTTGCCACGTCCCCTGCCACCCCAGTTCACCCTCACCCCTCCGCTCCGAGGTCGGGGGCTCTGAGCCCGCGGACTCGGCGCTCAGAGTCCAGCGCCGGCAGTTTGGCTTAAGCGGAGACAAGCTTTCTAAGCCCTGCTCAGAAGTCAAGAGCGGCAGCGCCGCGGCTTTGGCGCGCGGCCTTTCATGACGCGGTCGCTCCGTATTCTTGTGCCTCGGCCTCTCTGGTCGCCCCCGGACAAAGCCACCGGAGCCCGGCCGCTCCCTTCCCGCACTATCCCTTTCGGGGTCAATGCGCTACCAGCACCGGGCCGAGCGCTTCTCCTGCCAGCCATGTGGCTCTTAAAGAGCGTACCACCCTCCCCCGTCCTGCGCGCTCCCCCGACCCCGCCTCCCCGCCCCTCTCCCTGGATCTAGCCCCCCACGCGACGCCTTAGGTCCCTGCTGCCCCGACCGTTGCCTGCGGACTCCTAGCCCCCTCCCTTTACCTCCTCCCCTGAGCAGTTGGTGGGCTGGCCTTAGGGTTATAGGGCTGAGTTTTACCCCTACTCCAGGTCCCTTTTCTCTCCCACTATCGTTCATTCTTCGCTTGCCGGTTCCTACCTTTGCGCTTTGCATGGATCAAGGCCCCAAGGCACCGTCCCTGCCCAGGGCAGAGGTGATCCCCAAAGATCCTCAGTTTACGCTTGAATTAGGGGGTCCCGGGATGGGAAATGGGGCGGGGCATGCCCGTTGAGCTGGGGGAAAGAAAGGGACGAGGAGCAGACCCGAGGACTCAGAAGGCTCCACTACCCAGGGCCTCACTGGCCTTTTGGCGAGAGGGTGAGGGCTGGCTGGGTGCCACTCATTCTTAGAGGTGGCCACCCTGGAATGGGGTCCTGAAGTAACCAAGCTGGCCAGGGGGATTGTGAGTTTGTAGTGGGGCATCTCCAGAAGGCCCAGAGTGTGGATCTGAGAGGAAGATGATTCCCAAGCCCCAAAAGTAACCCGTAAAAGCCCAAGAGCTGGGTGTGTAAGGAGGGACCTCGAGGGACAACTGTCCAGGGAATTGGCATGGGAGGAGAGAAGGAACAGAGAGGGAGTCTACTCCTTTTCAGAGGACTGAAATCCAAACTTTTTAACTGTGCTGCTTAGATTTGCTGACCAAGGGGCGCCTGGGTGGCTCAGAGGGTTAAAGCCTCTGCCTTCGGCTCAGGTCATGATCCCAGGGTCCTGGGATCGAGCCCCACATTGGGCTCTTTCCTTGGTGGGGAGCCTGCTTCCTCCTCTCTCTCTGCCTGCCTCTCTGCCTACTTGTGATCTCTCTCTGTCCAATAACAAATAAATCTTAAAAAAAAAAAAAGATTTTGCTGACCAACCATGTGACTTGTCCCACGGAGAAAACAGGAGGTAGCTGGTGGCTTTGGTCCACTACCTTACATAGTTCTCCTTCGGGCCTGTTTTAGTCCATCTTGCCTAGCAGCCAGTTGGTCCTGTACAGGGAAACCCTGCTTAAATGTTTTTCTTCAAGCTTCCAAGGACTGGAAGCATGATTAAAGAGAGACCAGAGAAGGCCTTGGTTTCTGGGGGGGGAAGTGGACAAGGTAGGCTAGAACACATCACCTTCCTAGTGACAGCTGTGTTTGTTTGGGGTCTGAGATGGAGGGGCAATGATAGTTTGAGGAGTTGAGTGTGCCTACCCTTCTTAAATTCAAGCCTTAGCACACCAGTTCTGGAGGTCTCAAGGAGATCTCTGCAAAGAAGTAGCCCGTCTCCTGGGCTCTGGAGCCCAAAGGAACTTGGGTAGGGAGGAGGGTGGAAAACTGAGCCTCCCCTGGACATGTGCCCCTGCCACCCCAGCACTAGCCCAGATGCATCTTTAAGGAACTAGGGTAAATGATTTGAAATTAGCCCTCTTGGGAGAGGTTGGTAGTGCACTCCCTGGACTAGAACCTGAGGCCACAGGCCTCCTCCCCAGCCCCTATCACTCACAACTCCCAAGACTCCCATCTCTCTCTCTCTCTCTCTCTCTCTCTCTCTCTCTCTCGGGGCTGGGTCTGCACAGCCAACTGGGAAGGGTTTGTGCCCTCTCTCCTGGGCCTGGCAGTGGGAGGTGCGGTGGCCCAAGAGAGAGCCAAATTTGTCTTGTTTGAGGATGTGGGGGGTGGAGGGGCCTTCAGCGGGCGGTGGCGCTCATTAGGCAGAATGGGGTGCCGAGAGGTGCGCAGCGCCCGCCGCGGAGGCCGCCTTTGAGCCGTCGGGGCAGCTTCATTAAGCGGCGCTAACAAGGCTACAAATGCCGGGCCCAGCAGCTTTCTTGCGATGCCGGGGCCTTAGCAGGGCGCCAAGCTAATGAGGGTCACTCAAAGGGGCTGATCAAATATTCAAATTTCTCCGCACGCCAGGAACTTTTATGTGCGGTGAAAGTTGAGGCAACTGTGCTGTGTTTACTGTCCCGGGAGACAATTGCTCGGAGCGCGGGTCCCGGGAGGCTAAGGGAGGGGGCAGGGAGGGAGCAGTTGTTGTTGTTGTTGTTGTTTTTCATTCAAAGGAAAGTAATCGGGGTCCTTGAAGGGCTTCGAGGCCTCCCCGCCTACGTGCTGCACTCCCCTGCGCCCTCATCGGCCGCCCACGCCAAGCGCCTCGGTTTGCAGCTTGCGGGGAGGCCCAAACCGCGGGCCCCGGGACCAACCCCTGCCTCCCGACGTCCTGGGGGCCGGAAGGGCCGTCCCCCCCGCCCCGCTCCCCGGTACAAACCGGCCCTCCACAGCTGAGCAAGGCCGAGTGGGTGTAGCTGCTCCCGTCGGCAGGTTTGCGGACCTCTTGGCTTTCCGCGTAACTCTAAGGAAGGAGTGGGTCTCTCAGGCACCTCTCCCGGTTTAGACTGCTGGGCTGGGGCTAATTTGTAAATAAATGCCCGTAGGTCCTAGTACGAGAAAGACACTCTCCGGCTCAAACGCCCTTTCTCCCTGCACCACCTGTACGCAGTCCTGCCAGTTGCCCGGCCCAGGATTAAAGCAGAGACGGTGGTGGCAATTTTGTGACCTCTGTTTGTACGGGCTCCAAGTCCCAGATCCTGGAGTCTGAGCGGCCAGAGGGCAGGGGAGACCTACAGGCCCCGCGGGTTGACACGTTCATCCCAATCTCTACGCTCTGAGAGACCTTAGGTGCTGGCGCCCCCCTGCGCGCTACCCCTCCAGATGTCCTCCGGGCTCAGCTCTCTGCCCTCCCGCTGCCTACTGCCTCGGGCCCCCAGAGCGGCGGGAAAGGCTCCTGGGCCCCAGAACCCGAGGTCCTTGGGCTCCTACGCCCCTCCCCAAAGCCCAGCGCCTGGGAATTTGGGAGGGGAAGCTCTAGTGCTCCATAGCCCCCTCCCCCACACGGTCAGCACTCCCAGACCCGGACCCCACGGAGCCTGCGCTCCCAGCTCCATCAGCCATCCGCGCCGAGAACCGGCCACCCCGCCTACCCCCCTACGCCCCCCAGCTCTCGGGACTCTCAACTTACGGGCTCCTGGCGGCGGGCGTCGTGCTTCGGGCCAGAGCGGAGAGGCTCTGGCGGCCGCCGGGCCGCGAGGTGGGCTCCGTAGGCGGTGCGGAGCTCGGTTCTTCGGGAAGTGTCTGACAGCCCGGAGTGGACCGCCCGCCCCGTGGCGCCGGGCCCTGTCCCAGCGCACAAAGCTGCGCGCCTCGAAGCCGCCCTCCGCCTGGCTTTGCACTCCCGAGTCGCGGCTGCCACCCCAGCAGGCGGGGTGCGGCGCGTCCGCGGGCGCCCAGGCCAAGGCTGGGGGCAGGGGTGTCGCCGAGCTGAGTCGCAGCCCACTTGCCTCAATTCTCCTTGAGTGGTGACGGTTTTCGATTTCAACACTTTCGGCAGAGCCCGCGGCACCTGCCCAGGCTCCCTCCGGGGCTGGCTAGGCAGCGGCGGGGAGAGGCCGAGTTGCCCCCACCCGGAGGCGGGGGTTGTGGGGACGGGGAGGGGACTGGCTGGTTCACCCGCCCGCCCGGCGCCTGGGTCCTCGGCTCCAGGGGATGCAGTTTCGGGGTCACGAGCTGCTTTCAAAAGTTGAACACAATATCGGAAACCCACCCGTAGGAATTCTCCCCCCACACGCGGCACAATACCCACTCCTCCCCTTTTCATTCCTTCCTCCCCCGCTTCCTCCTCCTGCCCCTTCCCCCTCCCACCCCTCAGCCTATAATCCTTCCCCTACTAGAGAAAGGGATCGGGAAGAAAAGATGAAGCGTCTGTTTTTGTGTCCCAACCTTAGGGCTCTTTTCTGGGCCCGCTGTGAACGACCGCCCAGAGCTTCGAAGCTGAACGGAAAAGGACCATGGTCGGGAGAAGCTACTTGGAGGGGAGAGATCACCCAAAGTGGGCCTTGGCGGGTCTTCCTTTTGAGCGAATATTTCCCTGCCTCAGTCTTTGGGTTTAGGACCGGCGACCCTCGGCTGCCAGGGCGGAGCAGGCGGGTATCGGGCCTCCTCTCCCGCCCAGAGCCTCCCGGCCAGAGCAGAGCCTCCGCGGTAGCTCGCCCTTCTCTGCACAGGAGGCCTGGCTCTGTGGGAGTCAAGGCCATAGCAGGACCTGAGCTGGGGTTTAGAAGTGGGACACTCACAGCCCCAGTCACGTTAAGTTTCCCATTTAAATTCTCTCTCAATCTCTTTCTCTCCTCCCTCATTGAGATCTCCAAAGTGGTGTGGACTCTGTGCCTCGCCCCCAGATCTGCATCGGAATGTAGAAAAGATCTTTTTTTTTTTTTTTTAAAGAGTTTTGAATTCCTCAATGATTTTTCTTCTGGAAAGGCAGCTTAGGATAATTATTTCAGCTTTATTGAGGGCAGATTAGTTGAAGTCTGGACGCTGCGTTTCAATACGCGTTGTACACGGGCCGACAATGTGGGCATTGTTGGCTACTGTGTGTGAACTCATTCAAAATATACACTTTTTAACACCAAACCGAGTCTTGTCTAAATATACACAGTGCTCAGGGGAAAGACGTCTCTGACCCCGACAAATCTGCGTAAATCACACTTCCATAGTTACAGAAGCCTCACAAAGGAGGCCCCGCTAAAGATGCTGATACATCTTCTTAAAAGAACATACCTTAGAATAAATACCCATACCAGCCCTGGATCTGGGGGAGGGGTTGCAGTGGCCAGAGGGAGGGAAGGCTCTCTCTATTCTACGGGCCCTTTGGGGGTCTGTTTTAGGCTTGTCATGTTACTGTGCTTAGATAAAATAGCTTTTTTTTTTCTTCTTTACAATATGAGCAAACACACAGTGTTCAGGCCTATCTGCTTCTTTGAGGAATCCTCCAAAGTTTGAGTGTCGTTCTGGGGCTTGTAGGCAGGTCCAGAGCTCCTTGGAGGTAAGTAGGAGTCATGGGCTTGTCAGGGGGCTCCAGAGGGTTCCAGACTTCTCAGCTCCCTGGGGGACACAGTTAAAGTCTGGGTGGGGAACAAAGAAGTGGCTTGCTTTTCAAGATAAAAAGAAGTGTACTCTTATTTTTACCGGTATTTAAAAATACAGAGCAACAAGGGAAATCAAGGCTCCTTGACCAGGGGCAGAGTAAAGAGAAGTGGGTGAAATCCAATGCAGACGAATTGGGATAAATGTGGCCAATGGTCACACATGGAAAAGACCAGAGTGGCTTCTGACACCCTGAGTCCTGAGCTCGGGCTCTCAGGTGTTAGATGCCCCCCGAAATCCGGAATCACAGGAGCAGCAGACAGGGTCAGCTTGTGGTGGGCCCCATGATCTCATCTCTTCTTTCTTCCTTGCCACTATTAGTGCTCACATAGACAGAAAGAGGTAGCCCGACGTGCACACCATGTGCAAACTGTGCCTGCTTAGCCAGCCCTTGGCCTCTCCTTGAGGGCTGGCCCTCGGCCTTCCTGCCGCATGGGGAGCCTCTTACTTCCCAACAAAATCCCCCCTTTAATTGCTCATCCCATTCAAAAACTCTCTGTCCATGGCCTTTTGAATTTCTGGATCAACTTCTTTGGGGAAGAGGGAAGAAGGGAGCTCAGAGACATAGAAAGAGAGCGGGGAGAGAGAGAGAAAAAAGAGAGAGATAAAGAGGGGGAAGTGGTGAGATTAAGAGTTGCAAAGATTAAAAAAAAAAATCTCTTTCTCCCCCTTCTCCCTCTCTCCTCCTCTCCCCCCCCCCCCCCCCCCCCCACTCTGGCTAAGTGGTAAAACCGTCCTTACGTTCTCGGTATTGATTGGCAGGGCTGACAGTGATTGGCAGCGGTTGCCGTGGCAACGCCACAACGACACGCTGCAGACCAATAGAAAAGCGAAACAAAATGTTTCAATGCTGCACTCACTGTGGATTTAGGGGAGATATTATGAGGCTGTTGTCATTAGGGCGATTGCTGTGGAATCGCTGAATCTTGACTCGGCGGTGGTTGGCTCTCGCTCTTCTCTCTCTCTCTCTCTCTCTCTCCCTCACCCTCTCCCTCTCTGTCTCCGGTTCTCTGCGCGCGCGCACCGGGCCGCTCTCCTTCCTCCCTCTCTATGTGGCTGCGCGGGTGTGTGTGTGTGTGGATGTGTGTGGGGTGTGGGTGTCCCTTACGCCCTTCCTCCTCCCCCTCCTCCTCCTCCTCCTCCTGCTCCCCCCTCCTTTCCTTCTTCTCCTCCCCCCTCTCCTCTCCCTCCTCCTGGTCCTCATCGCCCCTCTCCTCCTCTTCCTCCCCTCTCTCTTCCTCTCCCTGAATTTTCTCCTCTCCTCTCAGGTCAGTCCATGGTATTCCGCTCCCCCCTAGACCTCTATTCCTCCCACTTCTTGTTGCCAAACTTCGCGGATCCTCATCACCGCTCCCTACTTCTGGCGAGTAGCGGCGGCGGGAACGGTGCGGGCGGCGGCGGCGCGGGCGGCGGCGGCGGCGGCGGCGGCGGGAACTGTGCGGGAGGCGGCGGTGCTGGCGGAGCAGGCGGCGGCGGCAGCGGCGGCGGCTCCAGGGCCCCCCCGGAAGAGTTGTCCATGTTCCAGCTGCCCACCCTCAACTTCTCGCCGGAGCAGGTGGCCAGCGTCTGCGAGACGCTGGAGGAGACGGGCGACATCGAGCGGCTGGGCCGCTTCCTCTGGTCGCTGCCCGTGGCCCCCGGGGCGTGCGAGGCCATCAACAAGCACGAGTCGATCCTGCGCGCGCGCGCCGTGGTCGCCTTCCACACGGGCAACTTCCGCGACCTTTACCACATCCTGGAGAACCACAAGTTCACCAAGGAGTCCCACGGCAAGCTGCAGGCCATGTGGCTCGAGGCGCACTACCAGGAGGCCGAGAAGCTGCGCGGCCGCCCGCTTGGCCCGGTGGACAAGTACCGCGTGCGCAAGAAGTTCCCGCTGCCGCGCACCATCTGGGACGGCGAGCAGAAGACGCATTGCTTCAAGGAGCGGACTCGGAGCCTGCTGCGGGAGTGGTACCTGCAGGACCCCTACCCCAACCCCAGCAAGAAACGCGAACTGGCGCAGGCCACCGGCCTCACTCCCACACAAGTAGGCAACTGGTTTAAGAACCGGAGGCAGCGCGACCGCGCCGCGGCGGCCAAGAACAGGTCAGTGGCGGGCCCGCGGCCTGGCTACCGTCTCTGGGGCCCGGGAGGGAGACGGGTTGAAATAGGGGCGAATGGGGCAGGGTGTCCATGGCTGCCGGGCGCGCGAGAAGCCGCGACCCCCTGGCCAGTTGGATAAAGTTTCCGCTTGCCCAGACGCGCAGAAGAGGGACCGGGCAGTGGGATTCTTGACGACTTTGTCCGAGAGGGGCTTCGGGCAGGGTGGAGAGTGTGTGTGTGTTTGAGGTCCTGAGTGCCCACAGCCCCTGGTCGCAGCCCTGGGAACCCCAGCCCTGCCCTGCACCCGTGCCACCTGCTCAGCCCGTCCCCAGCTCCACACTCCTCTGGAGCCTACAGACAGGGAAGGAAGGAAAGCCGCCCTTGCCATCTGGTTCTTATTTCTATGCACTGCAAAAACCCGGGGAGGAATCCACAATGTCATGGAAAGGAAACTGAACCTGGGTCTCTGCCACAAAAGGAAAAAGGTCGGGTGACCGTGGAGCCAGGCCTCTCCTTCAGCATTGCAAATGGGCTGCCCAGGAGCTGGACAACCAGGCAGGGAGTGGAGAGGCCTTGTGTGTGTGTACGTGTGTGTGTGTACACGTGCACACAGGTGCCAGCCCTCCTGCCCCAGTCAAGGAGCACCGCCTTGGTCCACTAACTTGGGAAGGCACCAGGAGCAGGAAGAGCCCCACTGCCAGCATGTTGGCCACAAAGTCACAAAGTTGCCTGGGCTTGGCCAGTCAGCCCACTTGGGCCTGTTGGAAGTAGGGAGAAAAATAACTAGAGGAAAAGAGGAGGGAAGGGGGCAGGGAGGAAGTGGGGTGAAAGCCCTGGTAAGAAGCCTGCGTCCCTACCTAGCCTCTGAAGGCCCTGGGCCGGGTGTACCACTGGGAGCAGGGCCCCAACTGCTGACAGCTGCTAGGGGCTGGAGGCCAGGGCTGAGTTCCTGGAGTGAATGAGTGTGTTTGTGTTTAGGTGGCCCAGGCCTGAGCCCTAGGCCCCCTCACCTTTGCACGCAGAGCCAGTTTTTCGCCTGAGACGGGGGGAGTGCCCGGGACAGGGGAGGCCTCCTTGTAGGAACTCAGAGACTCTAGGCCCCAGGCCGCTGATGCCTACTGCGGCAAAGGGGCAGACGGAGACTGCTCTGCACCCCTTTCCTGCTGCTTTCTCTCCTTTCTCTGTTGCACCTCTTCCCACTTTTTCTGCTTCTGGCTTCTCCATTCTCTCTGCCCCTGCTTCTGCGCTCAGCACGGGGATCCAGAGAGCAAAGCCAGCGGGTCCTACTCCGCAGAGGCTGCGGGTGAGCAACCCGCAGCTCTGGGTGTGTTCGCGGGAGCTGGGGCAGGAGCCACTGCGGAGACCGACTGCTCCTGGGCAGCCGGTTCAGTCTGAAGAGTCCCAAGGGGCTGGGAAGGAAGGAGCACCCTGTCCCTCGAGGACTTGTGCTCTTTTGGGACGCGGCGCCCCGCGCTGTGCTCCCAGGCCTCCCCAGGCGGCCGGCCACGGGTGCTACCTCTCCTCGGAGGCCGGCTCCGAACTGGGAAGCCTTGGGAAGCTCCAGAGAGCCCCGGGGCGGGAGACGCGAGTCAAGCCCCGCGCTGGAAGGCTCTGTGGCGTTCAATGAGCAGTCGGGGGCTTGGAGGCAGGGGAGGAGAAGGGAATGAGCTCCTGGAGCCGAGTCGCGGGTGGTGGCGAAGGGCGCGCTGTGGAGGCTGGGGAGCACCGGCAGCCGCGGGCGCGGGGAGACGGCTTGACGGAGCCGGGTGACGGAGCCGGGTGGCGGAGCCGCTGTGTCAGGGCTGGTGCCGCTCTCTGTCTCCCGCAGGCTTCAACACCAGGCCATCGGGCCGAGCGGCATGCGTTCGCTGGCCGAGCCCGGCTGCCCCACGCACGGCTCCGCAGAGTCGCCGTCCACGGCAGCCAGCCCCACCACCAGCGTGTCCAGCCTGACGGAGCGCGCGGACACCGGCACCTCCATCCTCTCGGTAACCTCCAGCGACTCGGAATGTGATGTATGATAGCCAAGGCCGCCCTCCTCCCCCTCCCCCTCTCCCTTCCTTCCCCTCCTCCTCCTCCTCCTCCTCCTCACCCTCCTCCTCTTCCTCTTCTTCCTCCTCCATCGCCAGAACAAACCGAAATCAGGATACACAATCATACACACACACACACACACACACACACACACACACACAAGTAAACACACACTTCCACCCCAGCCAAAAATATATAAAAACCAAGAAAAATAACAAATTAAACGCAAACTATCAACAACCCCAACCACCATCTACCACCACGACCACCCCAAAGGACCGCGACGCCAACAGACAGTTACAAACGCTGATGTTGCGGGCAGAAAACATAAAAGAGGTGACAATTGTATACTTTCTAGGACAAGCACGGCTTCTCCTTTCGGTTCCCACGGACCCGGCACCCCACCTGCATGACGATTTATTTGTATCTGGGAAAATATTCTCTCTAGTTTAAACGATTTAAAAAGAGTCGACTATACAAAAACCGACCACCACCACGACGACAAGATGACAAAAGCGAAACAGACAAAAAAGAGAAAAAATAAAACAAAACCGCCATCTACGTTCAGAATTTGTTTAAAAAAAAAAAGAAAAAGAACTCCTTGAGAGGGAAATAGCAAATGTTTCTCGCCTTTTGTTGCTCGCTCTCTTTTTTCCTCTCTCGCTCTTCTTTCTTTCTCTGTTTTTAAGTCCAAGTATTGGTCAAACAAAATGCAATCTTCTGTTTTTTGTTCAGCAGACAATCATTTTCTTCGTAAGCACCTTTTTCTCTCCACTCTGTCACTGCCTGTGTGGGTACTGGTTATAAATGTGGAAAAAGAATAGTTATGACTGTAACAGATTTTTATTTTTATTTCAAAATTTTATATGAATTATGTATATCTTAATGATCGGTCATTTTCCCAGTTTGTAATATATGTGTAGAAATTGCCTGTATATGATATTTGCTTTTTTCTCCTCTTCCTTTTGCATTCTCCTCCCCACCCCTTCCTGCCTCCCCACTCACCTGTCTCTTTCCTTTTCGGGGTTCCCCTCCCACTCGGTGTTCCTGGCGTCGACTTGGCAGTCAAGGCGTGGCGTGGCGGGCTGGGTTAGGAAGAGGGACCCCGTCGCTAGCGGAAGCGGAGAGTGAGACCGTAGTATTCTTATGCAAAAGCTATTTCGAGTATTTCTTAGCTGCTTTGGAGAAATCTCTCACTCCCCGTAGGACGCTTTTACTGTTATCTTAACTGCGTGTTTATCTATATGTAAAAACTTTCTAAAGCAAATACAGTATTCTCCATTTTCTTATCACTCCCGGAGACTGGTGTTTTTGTCCGCCCCGGGGCGCAGCCTGGGGTGCAGCGCTGGGCCTTCACTTCCCCTCCAACTACGCCCTCGAGCTGGGGCAGAATTTTAAGGCTGAGTAGAAGCTTTTTCCTGGAGGTGGTGAGGGTTGGGGGTGGGGGGTGGGAAGATAGGAACAGGCCCTTCGGAGAAGAACCAAAGCCAAGTCCGGAACGAAAGGCTCAGAGGGCACAGGGGGAGGGGGGCTCTGGCTGGTTTCTTCAGAAGGAGATGCCAGGCCGAGAGCTGCAGGAATTAGAGCCTGCGGCGGCCCTTGTGGGTCCTTGGGGTGTGTTTGGCATCTTCCAGTTGCTGTTGTTGTGTGTCTGTGTGACTTTTTTTTTAACAGTAAACACACAAGGTCACCAAACCAACCATCCACTTACCCAGAGCAGAGCCGACAGGTTTTGTCTTCTTTTTCTGGGGTGGAGTTGGGGGCAATTGTAGTCAGGGCAGGGAGGGCAGAGAGAGGAAAGGAGGAGGTAGCCTGAGGAGTTTAGGGCCTGCAGTTGGGATGGACCCTCTCCTTGCCACCGGTGTTCGCGTCTGTGTGAATCTATGACTTGCCTTATGGCTCTCGATCTCTCTCCTTGAAATTACTTCCCGACTTTTGGAATCAACAGGAGTCTCTCCAGCCCCTAAGACATTTTCAGAGCTGGTTGACACTTGAAAACAAAAACAAAAAAAAAAAATCACCATCTTTTGCTAACCAGGTTCTCACTGGCCCCAGGCCTCCTTGTCCTGCCCAAGCCCCCCCCCCCCGCCCCCCACCAGTTCCCTGTGATGGTGTGACTGACCGTGCCTCTGCCGCTCTGGGCCAGGCCAGCCGAAGCCCAAGGAGCCAAAGAACTAATTTCAGAAAACTTGCCTTCACTTGAAAGTCCAATTTCCAGAGGCAGGCGGATTAGGGAGAAACGTGCATGGAATTTCACACTGGTTCCAAACTAAATTTGACTTCCGATTTCCTTTTGTCCCCATCTCCAGTCTGGCCATGGGGTTTACACAGGGCCTGGCCCAGGCGGAAAGGCCGACAGGCCCAGAGGTGCCCTGTGCGTGCAGATGGGGCCTTGTGCACCCAGGGTGAGCTTGCCTGGAGGGGAAGGTTTCTGTGTGCATCCTACCTTAGACCCAGGGCTTTCAGATGGCCTCAAGAGCTTCCAAGTTCTAAGGCCTCGTGCACAGTGTCAGAATCTGCCTGCATTCACCGTTTTGGGAAACATTCCTCATGATGCCACAGTTCAGGCAACATTGACCTGGGTGGCAGGAATATGGGGAGGGTGCTGCTGGCTTGCTTCTTCCCAGATGGGGCCTCTGTTCTAGTGCACAGAATGATGCCTGGGATGACAGGCTCCGTTCCCCACCTGCATTTTAAAATGTATGGTTCAGACTTGCCCCAGAACTTGGGCCTGAAATCCAAAGAAGGGGCGGCCTCAGACAGCGCAGAGGCTCCGGATGGACCTACCCAGCTGACTAACTAGAGTGGATTAGTGGAAGGACAGGGTGGTCCTGCTGGCTGGTGACTCCTGGAGGGGCTTTGACTGGTGAACCAGGGAGCAGATGCCTTTTTGTCTGGGGACAGAGGACAAACTTGTGGACTTAAAAAGCCTCCTTCTCACAATATACCCAAGAAAGCAAGCAAGATCGGAGTATCCAGTACCCACTCCTCCCTCTCCACTGCAGAAGACAAGCCATTCAACTCCATAATAGCCTTCAGCTTTGGGAACCTAGGTTCTGCTACCAGCCTGTCTCGCTGTCACCTCTCACTCTCTCTCATCTCCTGTGTTTCTGCTCCGGTCTGTACAAACATCCAAACTCAGCTCCAGGGTACCTGAAGGAGAGGTATGAGTACTTGTGATGAGTGGTGCGGATGTGTACAATTCCGAATGCTGGGCTCCCCCCCATGCAGTTGAGGTCTGCATATAAAGGCGTGTGTGTGTGTGTGTGTGATGTTTGATATACATGGGTATATAGTGTATCAGTGTGTGTCCAGTATGTGTGCTCTTTCATATTGCCTATACTGAAGGTATTTGTGTATGGTTTGGGCAGTTGATACTTACCTAGTTCGGCAAGAAGTGGATCATGTTCAGCTATAGGGTGCTGTGTGTACAGGGCCTTTCCGTGCCGTGGACATGTGTTTTGTGGGTCTCCATTCTGGTGGATTCCCTTGTGCTACTCAACCCACAGATACGACTCCCAGGCTACATAGCCCTAACTGACTGTTCTCTGCCTTTAAGGAATGGGGACCGGGGGGTCACAGTCCTTATTCTTTGACCAGAGGCACAGGGGAGTTGGGCCCTTTGGCTTCCCCAATTCATCCTTTACCCTGATCACTGAGGATATTACATTGGATTTGACCTCCGTCCCTTTAAACATGGAAGTGAAAGAAAAGAGGCCCCTTTCCAGCCCGATCTCTCCTTTTTTGGGCTGCCTGCCCATTCTCTTTCTGGGTCCCTCAAAGCCCTGGCCAAGACAATCAACATCCCAGGGGCAGCCAGGACAGAGCTCAAGGGTGAGACCTGATGGAAGTTCCTGCTGGCAGAGAAGCCAGCTCAGCCACTGTGCCCAGCAGCCCCCCACCTCTGCCTGGGAATGCTGTGGGCTGTGTCTTGGGGAGAGTGTGTTCACTGGTATGTCCATTCTCGTGAGCCATGTCAGGCTGGGTGATCAGGCCTCAACATTAAGCATCCACCCTCTCTGTCCAGCCCCAGGGCAGCCCATGGGTCAGCTCTCCTCCTTCTGGTGCTGCCCTGCTCTGGCACACACTACCCTCTCTGCACCCCTGCCCCACACGCTCATACCCCAGTAGGAGTGCTTGAAGTCTTCCCCTGTGTGTAGGCCTCTGTGTACCTGGACTGCCTACTCTAGGGATAAGGAGCTTGAAGAAGAGCAGCGGAGCTGGGGATAGTGTCTTCATTCCTGCCTCCCTCAAAGAAAAACAATGGCAATCCAGAATTTGCATGGGAAAACTGAAGCCACGGAAAGGGAAGCAAAGCTGGAAAAATCTGTGCCAAAGTTGCTGGCGCCTAGAAGCTGCCTGCCTGAGGTTAGAAAGGCCAGTCTACCCCTTCTGGCTTACTCACCTCTTCTTCCTTGCACCCCTCCCCGCACCGGGAGTTCTGCCCCCCCACCCTGCCCCTCTTTTTGCCCTCTTCCAATCCTGCAGAATTGACTGCCCAGCACCAACACAGTTAATTATCCCAAGTGAGACATACAGCTGATTAACATGAAATGACCTGGAAGCTGCCATGACATGGGGTGGGGATTGCTGGTGGATAGTAGGAGTGAAGGCAACAATAGGAGCCTGGCTGGTTCCGGCTGGGACTCAGGTTGGAGGTGGTGGGAACAGCCAGGGATGGCCAGACTTTGGATGTGGGGAGGGCTACCAGGGAGGCGAGAGGGCCAGGCCCAGGCCTAGGTGGGTCAAGTTGAGGTGGAACGTGAACCCTACTGTGGGCTGTGGCAAGAGAGGGACTCTCAGCTTCTTTGGAAAGGAGAACCGACCAGCCTGGCACATTTGGGACCTAGCCCATTGCTAGGGTCACTGGAGCTCGAAGCCCAGGCTCCAACCTGTGGCACATTGGGTGCACTTGGCCTCCCCCAGCAAGGAATGACCCCCGTCTCTTCTCTCTCACCCTTTTTGTGCCTCCATGGCCATCCAGGTCCCCACCTAGGTCTTTGTTTGGCTGTCCCCTGGAGAACCAGCTGCTGCTTTAGGTTCTTTTCCAAGTCCCTCACCAATCCCCAGCCCTCCCAAGCACTGTGGATGAGATGCCGAGCTCTCTGGGGTGCACGGTCCCCCAGGTCCTCAGGCCTGCCCAACTCCCCACCGCCCCAAGGCCTTCCAGCCCCAGCTGAGTGGAGCCTCCCCTGTCTCAGTGTGTAAGCCCGGCAGTCCTCCGGCCCAAGGAAGGGCAGGAGGAAGGCCAGGAGGAGGAGAGCAGTGCTAGCCAGCTCCGATTTCTCCGGTCAGCTGAGCACAACTTTCCATTCGAGTGTATTCATGCAGTGGCTGATTGAGCTCTGCAGTGGCGGGCGGGGCTCGGCGGGGCAGGCAGGCAGGCCCAGGCTACACCATATACTCACACACACTCAGTCATACACAACTACACCCCTCCACTCACAGGTGATGCACACATCTCACCCCAGGCCATTTCACCGTAAACCCAATACAGGCTTTCCCTTATACACCCACTGGCCCCCAGAGCATTTTCCCAGTGCCCACAGACCTCCTTCCTGACACAACAGAGGACCCCTTTCAGATTTCCTCTCTGCTGATTCTACTTCGGTCCTCAGACGCCAATACAAGAACACACCATCCTCCCTTTCCCAGTCTCTAGGGCCGTACTCTCCAAATTGCACAGATGCACACGCAAACATGTTCCATCTCAACTGCACCCTCGACAGAGCTGTGCACACCGGACAAGAAACACAGGTCTGCATAAGACGGCATTAGCACCAATCAACATTTAGTATGTCATCTGCTACATGTAATGGCTGGGGCTCGCCAAAAGTTCGCATACAAGGAAGGGAGCAGATAAGCAATAAATACAGTCAGAGAACACAGCCACTGCCCATCCACCAAAACAAACACATGGAGGATACGCAGAGGAAGCCTTCAGACACATGGCATGTGAGAGCCAACCCAAAGATATAATAGAAATGTTCCCCAGAGGTACTTCAACTCCCAAACCACATTGCCTGACTCTAGGCACTTGGAGGCCACCCATTAGCCCAACCTCTACCTACTCGGGCACCCGCGCATGCACGCAGGCACGCGCACCAGGAGGCTGGGACTCCGAAGAAGATGGGCAGAGAACTAGATAAATACCTTCAGGGAAACATGGCTAATCTTGGGAGCAGTCAGGAAATGGGGGGCTCCTCCATTTTATAATTCACCCCAAAATGCTCAGGGACATTCTTTTTGCTGAGCAAGAAAGTAAGGGAGGATATAGAAAAGGGAAAGAAATCATAGAGAAGGGATAAAAGCAAAAGGAGAAGGAAGAGAGAGAACGGAAAGCAGGGTTGAGATCCAAAGCAGGAAGGAAAGGAATAGGAAGGGTGGGCAACCATGGGGAGCAGCTACTTCCCGGCTTCAAGTGGGGAGGACCAAGCCCAGGGACAAATTGGTCTTCCAAAAAATTGCCTCTAGGGATTTCACTAACTGATGGAAGGTGTGACCTGGAAAGTGAGCTGAGGGCTGCAAGTGTGTGAGCTGGGGGCAGAACGGCCACTCCCCTGGGGGCTGGGGGGCACGGGCAACTTCCTCTGCCCAAAAGAGGCCAACCCAGAACGCACCCCACCTGCACTCAGCAACAGCATCCCCCACCTCCCCACCCCTGCACTCCCAGAGACCCCCACAGGCGACTTCACTCACAGGACACACACAGCCTCCCCTCCTCACATGCACACTACGCCCCGCACAGTAGACACTGGTCCAGCGTCTCTCTGATCAGAACAGAGGCCCGTCTGCGCTCCTAGTGATCTCTCTCCACTTTTACAAATAAACCATGACTCTCGCCGATTTATATACGCACTCTTTTTGGAAAAGGAAAGGGCCTTAAGCGGCAGGAGTGTAACCCTTCAGACACTGAGAACTTGACAGAATGCGCTGGCTAGAAAGGAAGGCACAGGGAAAGCTACATCTGCCTGCCAGTCAGTCTGTCCTCGGGCTGCGCTTGCCCAGCCCGGGGTTGGGTGGGGGACGTCTCTCTGCGGGAGGACGGAGATGGCAGTGGGGCTGGGGTCGCTGTAGATCAGGTAATACCGGCTCCTCTTCTCCCCTTGGAAAAGGTGAGGCTTGGGGCCAGGGAGGAGTTCTTGGATCCCTGGAGGTGAGGGCAGGAAGAGTGTGGGCGGTCCGGGAACCCAAACATGTTTGAAGGGCGGCGGCGAGGCCCAGAGGTGAGCGAGAGCCGGGCTGCGTGTGTGGGAGGCAGGCCCCTGGGGCGGGGGTCTGGGAGGATGCCGACTCCGCTTGGTGGGTGTGCGCTCCCGGCGTCCGCGCTCCGCCCCTTCTGCCTCCGCAGCGCTCTGACGCTAGGCCTTTGTCCCCGCTTCCCTAGCTCGGACTCCGTCTTTCTTCTTTCAGGCCGCTGGGAGGCGCTGTGGCCCAAGCCCCAGCCTCCCCACGGCCGGATTCCCCGCTCCTCCGGCCGCGCCGCCTTTCCCCACCACCGTCCCCCGCGGTGCTGGGCCGACCCGGGCGAGAGCCCGGCTGGTGCCTGGGGGCGGCCTGGAGCCCTTCCAGGACAGCAATGGCTTTAGTTTGTTGGATTTTGAGATGGCTATTTACCATTATAACTAATTTGCCACCATTATTAAACAGAAATTCTTAGCGGGGCCTCTTAATGACTGATCGCTCTGCTAATTACGGGCGTGCGCGCCTCTGGCTCCGCCGCCCGCGCCCCGAGCCGCTGCCTCCTGCCTGCCCCCACCTCGTCCGGGACGCACTGGCTCGGCAGGGCCGGGCCGGACTGCGAGAAGGACGGACCGAAGAGGATGGAATCCAGGCCCCCCCACTGACGTCTCGGAGCTGGCGGCGGCCCTGATGACACGCGAAGGGAAAAGCGAAGCTCAGAGAGGGCCATGACTTGGCTCCTGTCACACAGCCACTCCCTACCTTCATACACTCGGCTATACCCGTATGTCCGATGCCCCCCTCCCATCTTTCTCGCCCGTGTACTCCCTGTAAGCTGCACACTTTCCAAAGATCCTGTTTTTGAGCGCGCAAGATAAGGCAAATTCGAGAGAAGGGAGTGGGAGAGGGCGAGAAGCGGCCGCCTCGGGTTCTTCCTGTCCGGGCCCACATTCTCGCTCGCTCCTCCACTTGGGACTTCACTAGCATTTGGCCCCGACCGAAACGCACCTCCCACAGGGACTGGACCCAAGAGCCGCCCTGGGCAAGGAGCCGCAGTACACGCTGGCAGGCCTCTGAAGGCCAGAGGATGAGCAGAGATTTCAGCGGGCTCTTCCCCCAGACCGGACTAAGCCCCACGTGCACCGGCAACTCTTACCAGCGCTTGGGACTCCACGGTGTATATGTGAGAGTGAAGTGTATGTATATGTGAACTTTGTTGAGTGTGCTGAGACTGCTGTCCGGATTTCTCATAGGAAATCTTCATGACCTCGGGACACATCCACCTGCACCTGTGCCTGAGCAGGGAGGGGACAGGGTCCAGACTAGATGGGTGCTTGTGAATATCAATACATTCAATCTGGTCCAAAAATAAGAACCTAGGGAACAGGTTAAGCCTCGCCTTCAAGTTATTCATAGTCTAGTGAACAGTCCAAGTCATCACTGAAAAACAAACAAATCCATCGTAGTTGCATACAGAGTGTTTCTGAGAGTGGGAACTTCAAGATTCCTGTAGGAACAGGAAGGGCTTCTGAGAACGATGAACTGGATTGCCTGGAGGAGGTTCCAGGCTGGAACAGAGGGAACAAAGGCATGGAGAAGGTTTGGATTCCAGAGCAGAGCAGAGTGTGGTTAGTGCCTGGTGTCTAAGTAGGCTGGTAATGGGGTCTGAGAGAGTGGGGGACTGCTCCAAGGTCAGGCAAGTTGTGTGGCCTGGATCCCATGGACACTGGGGAGCCAGATGTAGCTTTATGGAGAGCTAAAGTGGTTATACCCATGCTTCTGCTTCAGAACTTTGGGTGGAGGCTGTAGACAGGAAGGTGGGTTACAAGGCTATTTCCAAAGAGCAGGCAAGAAGTGAGGGGGGATTGAGCTAAGACTGCAAAACCAGTTAAAGACAATCCCAAGGGGAAATGGGGAAGAACTTGACCAGCTGAAGACTTATGGGCCCGCTGATGACGTGATTTCAGAGTTTGCCTGCTTTTCATGGATCTGTGACTTGATCCCAGATCTCATCCCCTGACCCCCAGTTCCTCCAGAAGCACCATGCCCTTCAGGCTCTTCTAAGGTTCACACCTGTTCCTTGGAGGAATCTGTCAGTGGACCCCAAGAACCAATCAGATCAGTGCACCTTGTTGGGAAACCCAGCATAGCCATGTCTCCTCCCATGTCCCCTACTTTCTACTTTAGTTCCCCTGGCTGCCCAGTGACACCCTTTCAGAGTGGGCTCTGGGAGAAGGGGGGAGGGAGGGAAGTTCGAGTCTTAGGTCCCAGGCCTGAAGCGTCCTCGAGGAGTGGCTGGAGTGACTGGATGGGGATCAGCACCCTGGGTGAATGGGAGTGTGACCCGCTCGAGGGGTCCTGGAGGGTCAGAGATGAAACAAGGGACCCGGGACCCGCGCGCCCCTGGCTGCGGCTGGAAAGTCTTCGTCTTAGCGCGACTGGCTCTGTGCAACTTCCACGCACGCAGCCTCCTGCAAACTGTTTCCGCGTCCTCCTCGTCGCGGGCTCCCGGGAAGGGAGGCAGCCCAGCGCCGCGGTGTTCCGTTTGAGCCTTTGGGACATTAAGGAAGGTTTTCCAGGCTGCAGCCGGCAATTCCACAACGGAGGAGGCTTCGGCTCCAGAGCAGCCAGGCAGCTTAGCCATCTCGTTATTGGACGCGAACTCGGGTTTAGAAACCCGGAGAAATGGGTGAGTTTAAGTCCAACTCAGGTTTCTCGGCGCCGAGTTCCGAGGTTCTTCCATTGCACCTTGCGGCCTCTCATGTCTGCTCCTCGCGACCCGGGCAAGTCTGCGCGATTGGGTGTCGGCGCCCGCGCGTGTCTGCTGAGGGTGTGTGGCTGGGTGTGACAGGCGTCAGGGAGCAAGACCGGGAAGTCTCAGCTTCCAGACTCGCTCTCACGTCCTCGCCTGAGCTGTGAGTGGGAAAGCTCTGTTCCTGGACTTGACCCTGTCTGCAGAGCGAGCAGGAATGGGGGAGGGAGATCTGGATCCATTCTCCCAGGGGGTGGCACGGTAGGGGGAATGCAGAGAGGGGAGCGGGTCCGGGGATCGAGGCTCCCAGTCTCTCGAGAAGTTTCCAGACACCACGTTAGGAGCTTTTATGAGCAGGACACCAGAGAAAGCCTCCTCTTCCGTCTCGGGGAGAGCCTGGCCGAGGCACTCAGCCCTCCACGGCGTCGGAAGGGTTACCCCTTCGGCTCTCTAGCTGCGCGCCCAGGCGAAAGTAAAACCAGTCCGCGGCGGGAAGCGGCGCGCTACGCGCCATTGGCGGGTTTTTGCTGCCACCTCGCGGCGGCGACGCGCAGCGGCCCAGTTCTCCGCGCTCTGGATGTGCAGGCCGGATGCCACAGGGACTCACCCTGAGGCCCTTTCCTTTCCCGCTGGGTTTTCCCCAGCACCTCTTACCCAGGGTAGCCTCTTTCTGCTCTTAAAGGGACCTTCGATGGACCAAGCCCTGTTTTATCCCAAAATCCACGGTCTTGCGTCTGCAGGACTTTCCATCTTGACTTAAGGGATTTGGGTTCACCTGTCTAGCTTGTACGTTTCTCTTAAACGATTTGATGCCACAGCTAACGCTTTCTTTCTCCTGCAGATGCCTCCCGGCCTCTTACAGGTGACGTGTGGGGCTCTGCTTCCACCATGGTGACCTGTGTGTGGAGAAGCCATAACCACTTGGCACCTACTCTTCCCTTCCACTCAGGTGGGAAGGGGTGCTGGGTGCTGAGCTGTTTTCTTGGGCTGCTCTTGATGGTGGAGGCACTGCCTTTCTCTGAACAGCATGGCCAACTTTGGCTAATGTATTGAGTAGCATGGCAAAAGGTCAGATGTAAAAGGAGGCTTTGGAATCATTTTCTTTCCCATTTCGAGAGATCAGGAACCTAAGACTTAGGGTGGTTCCATCTCTGGCCTTAAGCACACAGCTAGTTAGGTGGCCCATAACTCAGCAGAGTCCTGGACACTGATTCAAGGGGGCAGGACTCCAATACCAGGCGATCCCAGAAGGGAGGGTGGTGGAAGGGTGTGGGCGGGAGGAGCCTTTTCCTTTTATTCTCTTAAGGGTAATTTGCTGTTCTCCCATACGCAATGTAAATACTGATCCCCACTCTCTTCTCTACAAGCCCAGAATTCTGAAAGGTTTGTTTGGGCTTGTTTGTTTGTTATATTTGCTGCCAAAACTATTTGGCAGTGAAACCTGAGCTAAACTGATGTGAAGCTATTTATAGCCCTCATTTACCCCACTTGTCAGGGATATCAGATGTTTCACTGTGGAAATATTAATGTGCTTGATTGCAGGTACAGCTCTGTCCCCTCTGGGGTAGTACTGAATAATGTGTACTATAAATAGAATTGTATGTACTTCCCCGAAATCTCCAGAATTCTGAATTCCTGAACACTTCTCACCCCAAGGTTTCGGGAAAGCAAATGGGGTCCATTGGGTTGAATGTGTATATTCTCAGGATAAAGAGAGTCATGGTGGGAGAGGAAGTTGGAAGAGTTGCAATGTGAATCATGGAAGTGGATAAACCATGAAGGGTCAAGTCCACAGGAAGGCTTCGGACCAGAGTCATGGGGCCAGTGCTGCAAAGCTGGTGGCATCCCAGACAGCCCAAGGGCCTGGAGTCTTGATTTCTACACAAGCTGGAGAAGGCAGATACATCTTGGCTCTTGGCATTAGGGGTGAGAAGAGCCTCAGGGGCATTTGGGAAAATGTATCTTTCTGGATGTCTTCCTGCCATCTACCAGGAGGACTGCCCAGGCACAGGCCCCTGTCTCCAAATGCCCTTTCTCTTCCCTGGCACATCCAAGCCGCGTGTCAGTTTCTCCTGGACATTCCATGGTGGTTTGGGTGGCTGGCTCCCAGACCAAGTTTGGTCCACCACAAACTGAGTGTGCTGTCTCATGAAGTTCCAGGTTATTTCCACGGAGGGAGGAGATCCAGGCCTCCTGCGGTGATCTGTGCCAACTCCAGTGGCAGGACTGGTCAGTTTGGAGGGGGCTGGGTGATGTCCAGACCAGCACTGTGGTCTTATAGGTGACCCTCCAGATAGCTGTCGGATGGCTTGAGCCTGGACTCCGTCCTGCCTGCCCTTCTGCGACAGGAGTCAGAGTTTCCGGAAGAAGATAGGCTTAAGACATGGCAGATCTGGGGCGCCTGGGTGGCTTGGTTGTTAAGTGCCTGACTTCAGCTAAGGTCATGACGCCACGGTCCTGGGAACAAGCCCTATATCTGGCCTCCCTGCTCAGCAGGGAGCCTGCTTCTCCCTCTCTAGCTCCCCCGTGGCTTGTGTTCCCTTTCTTGCTATCTCTCTCTGTCATAAATACATAAAATCTTTAAAAAACAAAAAGGGGGGGGGTGCCTGGGTGGCTCAGTGGGTTAAGCCTCTGCCTTCGGCTCAGGTCATGATCTCAGGGTCCTGGGATCGAGCCCCGCATCGGCCTCTCTGGAGCCTGCTTCCCCCTCTTTCTCTGCCTGCTGCTCTGCCTACTTGTGATCTTTCTCTCTCTCTCATCCTCTGTCAAATAAATAAATAAATAAATAATCTCAAAAAAAAAAAAAAAGGGGCATGGCAGATCAGCCTTCTCTGCTCCCTGGTTGGGGACCACCTGGGAAGCTCAAGTGCTGATAGGCTGGGTGGAGACAAAGGCCTGGGATGGACAAGAGGCTGGGTCTTTCTTCTTCGCATTCTTAGTCTTGGATGGTTGGTCTGAGGGTAATACTCACAGCCTCAGTCAAGGCCCTGTGGGACTATCCTTTGGCCAGCGGACACCCCCCCCCCCCAATAATAACGGGAACATAAAATTTCCTTTTTCACTCAAGTGGGCTCCGGAACTACCACTACTACTACTACTACTTCCTCTTCTTCTTCTTCTTTCTAGATTTTATTTATTTATTTGACAGAGAGATCACATGTAGGCAGAGAGGCAGGTAGAGAGAGAGGGGGAAGCATGCTTTCTGCTGTGCAGAGAGCCTGATGCAGGGCTCGATCCCAGGACCCTGAGATCATGACCTGAGCCGAAGGCAGAGGCTTAACCCACTGAGCCACCCAGGATCCCCACCTTTTTTAAAAAAGATTTTATTCATTTATTTGAAAGAGAGAGAGAGCATGAGAGTGGTGAGGGTCAGAGGGAGAAGCAGACTCCCCTCTAGATGGGGAGCCTAACACGGGGCTCGATCCTGGGACCCTGGGATCATAACCTCAGCCTAAGGTAGATGCTCAACCAACTGAGCCACCCAGGCGCCCCTGGAACCCTTCTTAGATGAGGGAAGGGTCAGAAGGATAGAACTGAAGGAAGAAATATTCAAGGCCTGAAAACGCTTTATTTCTTAGAAAGTTGTGGCAAAAAGACACATAACATAAAATCTACCATTTAAACCATTTTAAAGTGTACAGTTCATCAGCCATATTTAGTACATTCATGATGTGCAGGCATCACCACTGTCTAGTTCTAGAATATTCTCTTCACCCCAAAAAGAAACCTGTACCCATTAAACCCCATACACAATTGTTCCCGTGGTCCTCTTGCTCTCTCCCCCAAGCCCCTGGTAACCAGTCAGCTACTGTCTGTCTCTGTTGATGAACATATTCTGGACATTCCAGACAATGAGACTCCTACTATATGTGGCCTTAGGTATGTGACTTCTTTCATCTTCGCATAGTGCTTTCAATATTCATCCACTTTATGGCATGTCTCACACTTCATTCTTTTTATGGCCGAAAAATGTCCTGTATATGGATATACCACATTTTATTTATTCATCAGTTGATGAAAGGGGGTTTCACCTCTTCCCAGGGGGTCATTGAGATAAGGGGGGAGGACTTGCAGGTCCCCCCAACCCATGCATGGGACCACCCCAGCCTGCAGATGACCTGTATTTTTGCCTTAGAAAGAGAAGTCATCTGGACTGAGTATACTCAGTTGTTGTACTTTTCAGCATCCTCCTCCCTAACACACACCCTGCACCCCTTCTTATTTCCCAGTATGTCCATTCAGGATGGTTCTAACTTGATGCTGGTTGGAAAGAAGAAATTAGGATCGAACGCTGCTAGGACAGGAGACAGGGTATCTGCAGGCACTTGGAGCCAGGGAGCTGGTGACTGACGGGGTTGGGAGGCATGTTTGCTGCAGGGTCCGCCTGGAGTGGGGGAATGCTGGCAGGATGAGAGCAGGCGGCTGCATGTTCTCCTCCCTCCCGGGGCTCCCGGTGCCTTTTCCCTCTTCCATTTACCACGTGGCCAAGGGGAAGATGCAGGCTTCTCCTTCCGAGGAAAGAAGGGACTTGGTTCAAGATGCTCCAAACTTCAAAAACCAAAAAAGGTCTTTTTCAAGGACGTCTGTAATTCTGCAGAGATCAGATCTCTGACTCAGGTGCTCAACTGACCCGTAGGTTAGGGCCAGGTTCCATTCTTTTTTTTTTTTTTTAAGGATTTATTTACGTATCTGAGAGAGAGAGAAGGAGATGGTGGGGAGGGGCAGAGAAAGAGGGATGAGCAGATAGACTCCCGCTGAGCAGGGAGTGTGACGCAGGGCTTGATCCCATGACTGCTAAGACCATGACATGAACCAAAATCAAGTGTTGGATCCTTGACCGACTGAGCCACCCAAGTTCCCCTCATCATGATTTTTTATTGAAGTACAACTGACATTATATTAGGTGTACAACATGATTCAAAATCTGTGCACATTGAGAAATGATCACAATACCTCTAGATAGCATCCATCTCCGTGCATAGTTACAAATTGTTTTTTCTTGTAATGAGGACTTCCAACTCTCATTTTTAAAAAAAGATTTTGTTTATTTATTTGACAAAGAGACACAGCAAGAGAGGGAGCACAGCAGGGGAAGGGATGAGGGAGAAGCAGGCTCCACGCTGAGCAAGGAGCCCAATGTGGGGCTGGATCCCAGGACCTTAGGGATCATGACCTGATCCAAAGTCAGACACTTAACGACTGAGCCACCCAGGTGCCCCTATCTTATTTCTTTTAAGCATCCCAGCATCCTGGCCATCATCATCTTTATCCCCATTTTACAGGTGAGGATGTTGAGGGGCTGAGAGAACTGGAGAGCTTGCTGGTCTTCTCCATTGCTGAAGAGCTTGCTAAAGTCACCTTGCAGGGGGTGGGGTGAGGAGTTCCATCACAGGCACCCCTCTCATCCTTCTTCAGAGCCTGCTGGTGGTGGCAGAGGGTGGCGGAGGCCATGGGGGGGGTGGGCTCTGAGTTCTGGGGGAAAAGGGTTGCTCCCTGAAGGCCTGGCTTAAGCATAATCCCGTGGAGCTAGCTCCTTTCCCAGAGGCTCCATCAGAGACAAATCGTAAGAATGATGACACATCCCCGCGTCCCTCCAGGGAAGGCTGGGTTCAGCTCTTCTGTCTGGGGCAGAACTCGCCCCTGGGCCCTGGCACTCCCTGAGAACCCAGGCTGTGTTGTCTGCAATGTTTGCATAAGGTATTAGAACACCACAACCTGAGTGAGGAGAGTCTGGAACTGCCCTGTTCAGGAACATCTGGGCACCTGAGTCACAGGAGACCAGCTTGGGGACAGGGTGGGGTGGTAAGCTGAGCCCCGAGTCATCCTGGTGGGTCCTGGAGGCAGAGACCACAGGAACTCAACAGGTGACCCCAAGGGAGATGTGGTTTCTCAAACAGCAGCAGGAGGGACTCACTCAGGCTGTGGAGTTACACACGGTGCAGAAAGTGCTAGAGGAACACAGTGCCCTTACTGAGCTACCTTGGTCTCCAAGGAGCCACAGCCACATTCTCCCTGGCCTTCCAGGGATTTGGGTGCATAGCTTAGTTCCCCAACCACACTGCGGGCAAGGCGGTGTCGAAGGCCCCCTTGGATTGCCCACAGCACCTAACACAGAGCCTGGCATATATTGGTTGAATCAGTGAGTGAGTGAGTGATAAGGTTTGGGAACCCAGGTGTTACTGGCGGGCCACAGAATTTGCCAAGAGAAACCAATAGGCCCCCAGGTAGGACATGCTGAACCTGGAGATACCCCCCAAAAAGCGTGGAGGCGGGCAGGATAGCCTGGAGCCAACAAGAGGCTTCTCCAGGGTCAGCAACCAGGAAGCCTGCAGGAGGAAGTGTTGACAGACCAAGGTGAGTGAGAGCGCATCGGGGTGGGGGGGCAACCCTGGATGGGCCGTGAAACAAGGCTTCTCTGAGGGTGCAGTGGGAGCTGGGAAGGAGAGTGGTCGGGACGTGATGGGCACTGAATTTCCCAGACCATCTGCGCTCTGCTGCACCCAGCACGACAAAGGTTTCCTCTCCTTGCCCTTTCTGCTGTTTTCCCCTCTCCACCCACCTCTGTCCTCCTTGCAAGACGGACACTGCTTCGTCCCCGGCTGCTCTTCCAGCAACCCCCTTGAAGAGGGGTGTCCCGGGACCTGGGTGCCACTGGCTGAGACCCTTTTCCTTTTCCTCAGGGCACAAGCTGAATTCTCCTTTCAGGAGAATTTCAGGAATTTCAGACACTTTTCCCAGGGTGCTCCTGGCAATGGCCTCCTTCCTCCCCTCTCTCCTTCTTTTCTTTTTCCCAGTCCCCACTCTCTTCATCTTCCTCTTTCCCCTTTCCCTGACCTTCCCTCACGTGCCTTTTTGGAGAGCCCTGCCCAGCGCCCCCTCTTTCTGGGGCCTGAGTTCCCCGTGAAGGGCCCCTGCAGGCAGGAGGCCCAGCACCCCGCGCGTCCCTGTCCCGTCAGCCCCCTGCCTGGCTCTGCCGCAGATGCGGACACGTCCTGCTTTGTTTTCCAGTCCTGAAGACGAGCAGCTGCGGCTCTAAGTGCCACCAGCAGGGGGTCGGGGCCGGGCTCACAGTCCTCCTGTCGCTTAGAAGGCGGCTGGGCAAGGGCGGCGGGGGGTGAGGGGGTGGGGGTCCGGGGGCAGGTTTTCAGGAGCCGAATGAGCTAAGCCAGTGTTGCGCATTATTCCAGGAATTTTAAACACTCGTTAAAGGCTTTGCCGTGTCTCACTTCAGTACACATCATGCTCCAGTTACTGCCGGCGACTGCGGGCCATCAGCCTGGGCAGCACTTATCAATATTTTAGCACGAGAGAGGCAAATGATGTTGAAACATTGAACTATATTTCCATCTGTTCAAACCTAAATGGGACAAGCACAGCTCAGGAAATGGAATACCTCCTCCCCCGCTGCCTCCGAAGCAGCCATACCAGCTGGCCTGGCCTCTGTCCCAGCCTCAGTTTCTCCCTTACCTCTTCTTCCTCCGTGCCCGGGATTCATAGTTCATGGGCAAACCTGAAGGAGCCGGGTGTTGACTAGGGGCTGGGTTTGTCCTTAGGGTGGGGATGGTGTCACCTCAAAGGACCCAAGTGTGATACCCCTCTGGTTAAAAGGTGCTTCGCCCATCGATGGACAGGGGAGAACAAAGTCAAATGTGAGCTGTCTCTTCTGGTGTCAGGGGACATCATCTCCATCCCCTGCACTGGCTTGGCTCCGCGCAAGCAGACTCTCCCTTCTGCAGCCAGACCTGGGGATGGCAGTTAGACAGGAGAGGGAACGCACAGATGTTAGCAGGTGTATAGCCGCCCCAGAGATAATTGTTAGGATCCCACAGTCCCTGGAATAAGATAGAATTTATTGACAGGGAAGAACCTTGAGAACTATGCGTGTTCTATTGGCTCAAAGGACCTGAGAAGTTACTCAGGTATGGAAAGCAGACAGGGTTGTCATGGGGCCTGAGACCAGTCATCTCAGATTTAGTGGTTCCATGAAAGCCCGTGGGGAATCTCTACCAGCTGGTCCCCAAGAGATCGGAGATTGGCAAGATTCAGGGAGTAGGGGAATTTTGACCTTTTTGTCCCCAGCCCTAAACAGATGAGGGACTGACATCCCCCCCTCGCCCCATTTTCCCTCACACTGTGTTTTTGCAACTTCTTCTATTGAGGCTGTTCTTTTGAATTTGATTTTGTCTACAGAGAACTAGGAATGGGGTTGGGAAGGGCGTGGGTGAGAGGTGGGTTCAGAACCTCCATGCCCCAGGATTCCCTCTGCTAAGGAAGGTACTGTGGGGTGGTCTCAAACTTTAGGGCACCTACAGAAGACTCATTTAACATCTTCTTCCCCCTGGTTCCCCTGCCAGCAGCCAGGCCGATGGTAACTTGCCAGGCGGGAAAAAGGTTTCCACCTTTGTGGCCACATCAGTAGAGGAGAGAGGCCTGTGTCTATCATGGGAGCTTATGGACTGCAAAAGCCAGAGAACCCATCAAGTTTATCTCTACTTCTGCTTGCAGACAGGGCGGCCCACATTCCAAACCAGCTGGAGATGGAGAGTTTCAGAAATGGGGTCCTCTTCCTCAGTCAAGACAAGGACAGTATGGGAAATAATCTAGTAGCATCTGAACCAAATATGCAAGTGGTAAATGGCATCACAACGTCATCTCAGAAATCTGACATCAGAGAAATCTGACATCAGAATCAGAGGCCAAGGTCATTGCTGACATTCCTGGAGAAGAAAGTCCTTTGCAGGCATTTGTGTCTCTATGAGGCCTGTGGGGAGACAGCAAAAGGCCTGGTGCTGCAGGAATTTGGGGGGCTGCCTGAATGGTATAAAGAGGTGGCCCTATTTGTATAGAAAAATGTCATGTGTTTACTCCTGTCAAGGAGGAGGAATTTTTAACCTCACTGTCTGTAAGACTCAGAATTAATGACAACTGTGGGAAAGTCACAACCTCTCACCTCTCCCTCTCTTACCACAGAAGATGGGGCTAGTAAGGAGGAGAGACAAGAGGGCATTTCTGAAGATTTGTGAAGCAAGCAGAGTCATGGTGAACCCTGGTCCCAGAGGGGTCCATCCCAGCATCCTCTTACGCATTGTCCTACTGAGGAACTTGGCAGGACTCTAAGAAGGACTGCTGAAAGACAGAAGGCAGAAGGAATCTGTCTGTGCATTGGCTGTGGATGACATATGTTGAGCCTGAGTGGGAAGAATTAAGACTGAAGCCAAGACCTCATCCTTTTAAAAAAGCACTTGCAGATACTAGACAGAAGGCAGAAAGTCAAAGCCAGGGGAAGACTCCCCTTAAGTGAGCACTTACTCTGCCCTGAGCACTGTCCAAGGTACTTTTTATTAATTATTTATCACAAAGCCTCTAAGATAACTATTATTAAACCTATCCAACTAATAAAAAAAAAAAAGAAGAAGAAGGTCAGAGAGGTTAAATGACGTGCCAGATGGCACATGCAAGGTCACTGAGATCGTAAGTGGCACGTTCAAAATTGGAACCTGAATCTGTGCACTTCCAAGGCTCATGTTCCTTTTATACCACATGGTGCATGTAGCTTCAGTGTCAACAGCTAGGAGGGAGGGAAAAGGAGCAGACAGACGGCAGGATGGGGCTTCCTGGAATCCAGAGGGAAGGGAGCATCACCGTGTCGGAAAATTGTGCCTGCAAGTTCCTGAGATGTGGCTGGTCCATAGCTCCGAGAGTCTGGAGTTACAGAAGAAATGGCAAGAAACCAGGAGGATTTCCAAGAGGGTGAGGACAGCTGCAGAGATAGTGTGGGTTAGCCAGAAATTAGAGGTGCCAGTTCAGAGGCCTAACCAAAAGACCATCACAGAGAGCAGAGATGGGGGACTGGTGGGCCTCCAGCATGCCTGGGGCTCAGCATGAGTGTGTGTCGGTGGCACTAACAGGGGATGAGAACACAGGGTAAGGGCTGGGAAGCCACTTCCTTACTTGGTGAGACAGGCTAATGCTGTTGGATGCCAAGGTGTTTACCATCGGGACAGTGAACAAATACAAAGATTCTTTTTTTTTTTAAAGATTTTATTTATTTATTTGACAGAGATCGCAAGTAGGCAGAGAGGCAGGCAGAGAGAGAGGAGGAAGCAGGCTCCCCGCTGAGCAGAGAGCCCTATGCGGGGCTCGATCCCAGGACCCTGGGATCATGACCTGAGCCGAAGGCAGAGGCTTTAACCCACTGAGCCACCCAGGCGCCCCAAAAAGATTCTTTTTTTTTTTTAATAAAGATTTTATTTATTTTTTTAAAGATTTTGTTTATTTATTTGACAGACAGATCACAAGTAGGCAGAGAGGCAGGCAGAGAGAGAGAGGAGGAATCAGGCTCCCTGCAGAGCAGAGAGCCTGATGCGGGGCTCGATCCTAGGACCCTGGGATCATGACCCAAACCGAAGGCAAAGGCTTTAACCCACTGAGCCATCCAGGCACCCCAAGATTTTATTTTTTTTAAAGTAATCTTTACACCCAACATGGGGCTTGAACTCCTACCCCCAGCTTAAGAGTCATATGCTGTACTGACTGAGCCAGCCAATTGCTCCCTACACAAAGATTCTATAAACAGTGACTTTGCAGAACCTCATACAGACATTTTTGGGTGCTTTGCTTATTGTGTGCATGTCCTGCACCTGAAGGGATCCCAGGCCAGACGGTAATGAGGGATACCAGGGTTATTCCAACAACCCAATCCGCAGAAAGGACAGATAAAATGGGAACTGGAATTTGGAGAGAGGGTTGGTGGGGTTCTTTTGACTCAGAGTAGAGAGTCACGTGCTCTAGCCAGAAACCAGGGCTCACAGTGCGGATGCACGTGGAAATGAAGAAGAGGGTCTTCACTGTGAGTCTGGGCCTCTGAGAGCCCAAGGAAAGCTGCATGGAGGGCCCCACAGAGACTGAAAAGTGAGCTGTTCAGGTATCAGAAGGTTGCTCAGGATTGCAGGCATCTCTAGAATCAAGGTGACATGGCTGTCCCCTTGGCAGGTAAGATTGGCCCCCTCTTTAGTTCCATCACAAACATCAATCATCAGGCTCTTTGCTCCTCAAGGACCAGGGTCACATGGCCTGGACTTGTGACGATGTTTCAGACCTCAGAAATACATTCTGGCTCCAAAATATGAAAGGAGAACTGCCAAGTCACAATAAACACATATTTTGTTACTATTTCCGAAGTTCATTCATATTCATGAAAGATTTGAGACCGAATTTTAAACTAGAATCTCACACTTCCCAGGATTTTCCAAATATGCCCCAGGATGGAGACATTCAAGCTAATCATGAATTACATGTGTGAGCGTTCCATAGACAAAATATTTTAAGCAGGAAATTATGTGAGATTGGTAACATTGTGGGTGTGTTATCATCATGTTTGCTCTGCAGCCTGGGAAGTTCTTCCAACTGGCCTGGAGGAGATTCAGCTGACGACAAAGATCCCACAGTGTTCACGGAGTATCTATTATGCAGGAGACATCGTTCTAGGAACTTGGGCTGTATCAGGGGACAAAGACAGGCGAGTGTCTTCGCGTCCTCATGTTAAGGAAGATGGACCAAAAAAATAAATATACTGTATTAGTAACATATAGTGTGTTTGGAGGTAACAGGTCTACGGGAACAATACAAAGTAGAACAAGGGAAGAAGAGGCACAGGAAGAATGTGGTGGGGGCAAGTCCTGGCCAAAAGCTGGGTTGTCAGCTTCGGCTTCAGAGAGAGTGAGATGTAGGCTGACTTGTAGGAGGTGAGACAAGTAAACACCTGGAAGAAACGTGTTCCAAGAAGAGAGAAGAGCTAGACTTGAGGCCTGGAGCCATGTCTGCTGTGTCTGAGGGCCCGCAAGGAGGCCAGTGTGATTTGAGCAGGGAGCCTTGGGAAAGGTGGTCACAGAAGCGAGCCTGGGTGCCGTACTGGTCCGGCCAGGCCATACAGCTGTTGTGGGGAACAGTGGGAGCTCTAGGAGGGTTCTGAGTAATTGGAAGGTGGGAGGTGCCATTCACTGAAACTGACAAGGCTAAAAGTGGGGCATGTTTGGGGCAGGGAGGGGGGCAGGAGCTCAGGTTAGACATGCTGAGTCTGAGTGTTTATGACCAAGTAGAAGTTCAAGAGTGGTCTGGGGGGGTTGGGGTTGTTGTCATACTCCATATGGCTGTTTAAGGCCATGGGGTGGGATGACCTCACCAAGAGAGAGAATGGATGGAGAAAAAGAAAGGAACAAGATGCCTTGCCCTAAGCATTCCAAATGTTACCGGGTCAAGGATAAGAGAAAGAACCAACCCAAGAGTCTGAGAGGGAACGAATGTGGAGATTGGAAGAAAACCAAGAGGGGGTTGTCCTGGAAATTAAGGAAGTGTATCTGGGAAGGGGGCTGTCAGAGAAGTGTATCCTGGAACATCAGGTAACACACATGCAGGGTTCGCAGAGATAGGCACAGTGTAAGAACTCAGCAAATGAGAGATAATTGGATTATTGTATGCGCAGTAGTATGTGAGCCCTGAAAAACAGGAGGAAGGTAGAAGGCCAGGTTGAGAAATGAGCCCTTGGTTAATCAGATCATCATTAAGAAGAGTCTATACTCCACCAGGATCTGATCAAGACGGGTTGTTGATAAACAATCACCAGATTAAAGCAATTCTGAGAAAAATGCCTCAGGCATTCCGTTACCTCCAATCCCCTGCCGCTCCCCACAAGGCGGGGGAAGAGGACACAATCCTGCTTCACAGGTGGGCTCTCAAAATGATTCTTGGGACCTCTTTCGACCTTCACCACTGGCCTGGGTATTGGGTCCTCTGGCAAGCCTGCCACAGAGGTGAGAACGAGACAGACCTGCCCACGCTCAGATGTGACATCTCGCCAGCTGCCTGCTCCTGGGGGGCAGAGAACCCTGCTGGTTTCTCTAAACACTCAGCAGCTGGGCCAGTAACTCAGCCACAGATGCCCAGACTGGTGCTGACATGGAGGGACTGCCGAAGGAATGCAGGGCTGAGGTTCTGGGGGAGGATAGAGATGGGTCCCGGGAGACCCACTGACTCCCCACCGAGGTTACCCCTTGGGCTCGGCTTCCGTGTGATTGTATGTTGGGCCCAGGAGCAGTGGCGCATGGGGCCATCTCGGGGACTCAGACAAGTGGATACATCATCAGATAATTTGCTGACTGTTTTGTGAAGCTGTGTGCCGTGCCTCTCCCGTCCCCAGCTCCTAGCTAGCATGGTGGCTAGCACGGTGCCCAGTGCATGTCCCATGTGGGATGCCCGTGACCCTGGGATGCAGAATCCATTCACTGCCACCCGATCCTTAACTCTGTTGGGCAAATCTCAGTCAGGAACAATGACTGATTTCCCTTCCTGGCTCTCATTCTTGAGTTCATCCGTTTGCGATGGAATCCTGTGTTTTTACTAGAGACAATTCTCAGAGGCACATTGACAGGAAAGAGCCGTGGAGGTGATTCTGATGCGTGGCTCCATCTGGGACCCTCAGGTGTACCCACACCTTCCTGCCCACGAGTACAGATCGGTGCTTGTGCTGTGGGCCAGATGGGGTTCCCAGGAAGGACAGGCAGAGGGCTGGGGTAGAAAAAGACCAAGAAACTCCCTCTGCTCAAAAAGATCCCCTTGCCCATCCCATCTTCAGTCTCACCATGGTCTATCAACCTTCAGCTACCCATTGTCCTCTCAAAAAGTTCCTAAAAACAGCACTCACTGTAGAGTTCATCCCTCCGTCCAAAAGCTAGAGGCTGTGGGAAGCAAAAATTGTCATCTTGTGCTGGCGAGGGCCATCCTTTGGCATCACGGGCTGCACCCCTGCATCTGCTGTATCCCAGAAGCCGAGTCCCCTCCTTCCACCCGCGGCTCCGAAGCAATCCTCAAGACGGTGAGGGTCACATCTCCTCCTCTGCGCCATCCTCCTGCCCTGTCCCCTCCCTACTCCGGAATTAAGGGCAAAGGCACAGGGAGCCAGACTGTCTGCCCCTGCCCCACACTGTTGCCAGGAAGCGTTGAAAGCGCTCTGCAGCCCTGCCCCTCGCGCCAGGCACCAGGATGAAAGCAAACTCCAGAATGGCAGTTTGGGATTATCGAGTGCCCTGGGCCAGATAGGCTCCCTGTGAGGATTAGTGGCTTCCTGTGAAAAAGCCGCAGCCACTCCTTCAGACAAAACCTCCTCTTCTGGGGATCTCCTGCCCCCTTTCTTAATCAAGAAGCTCAGCATACAGAGGGCTACAATCGGCAGAGGACAGCCTATCGTGGAACACCTCTGACGATGGGGACCTCACTACCTCCCGAGGTTCTACTGTAGGCTATCTCCTGTAAGTGGACTCCTACAGTATGTGTTCTTCTGTGTCTGTCTGATTTCACTGAGTGTAATGTGCTCAAGGTCATCTGTGTCATAACATGGATCTGAGTTCATTCCTTTTGAAGGCCGAATAATATTCCATTGTGGGCATGCGTAGACCATGTTTTGTTTCTCCACTCACCCATCGATGAACTTGGGTCATTTCCACCTTTCGGCTGTTGTGAATAATGCTGCTGTGAACAGGGACCTACGGCATCCGTTCAGGTCTGGAGTGTGTATTTACATGTCGCCCAAAGAGCTTTTCACTCCGCCCCGGGATAACACACGCTATGTTCCAGTCAAATGGAGGACTGCTCCCAAAACACCATAACTTGCACCGTTTTGTATTATGTCAATCCTATCTAGGGGGTTAAAACGCATTGTGTTTTTAAGAATATCAAGTATAAGGTGAAAGAATGTTTTCACATGTGGTACTTTCACGTTGTGTGGGGTCATTGTTCTAGATAGGACTCTTAGCTACTGTGTTTGAGGCTGGGCTGTCATTTTTAGAACTGCCTTGGTGTTCTATTGCCATTTCTTATTACATTTATAGAACAATAAGAAGATACATTTAAATATATGTGCCTTGTTTTTAATTGAATAAGAACCGAAAACATGAATCCAAAAAATGGATTAAAATGGGAAAGAAAACGTGCAGTGTGCATAGCCAGTCCAGCCGTCGGCTTATCCTTGATATTCTTTGAAAACACAGGAGGGTTTTTTAACTCCTTAAGGATTGACGTAATACAAATGTATCTCACCCTCCTCTTCCTACCTCCCCCATCGGAACCTTGTCCAGGGCTCTGATGAATCACCTGACACCAGCCACCGAGTCTGGCATTTTGCAAGGGACAGTGCCTTAGCCCCAAGTGGCAAATCTGCAGGGAAGGAATTGCAGGCCTCAGCAACGGACACAGAGAGATTTGGGGTGAAAAGTCTTTTCCATGCCATGCCCTTAACAGCCACCTATTTTAATAGACTCAGAAGAGACAGACTAGAGGAAACGTAAGGTCCCTTACTCCGTTCCGTCTTCCCTCTTCACCTCACCAGGCTCTATGGAAGCCAGCCCGCAGCATCTCTGGACCCACCTCTGAAGACCTCTTCCTTCCCAAGTCAGCTACACTCTCCCCCCAGAGCACCCTCAAAGGGGTCCATCAGCTACCCCTTGGGACTCCTCAGGACAGAGGCAGCTCCCTTTTCTCCAAGGGCAGCACCCTTTAAATATCGGAGGCCAGTACCTGGTCACCCTGAGGGTGAACATTCTGGCTTTTGAAAATCTTTGTTCTAGAACTCCTGTGCCCCCCCCCCCCCCGCCCCTGAGCCCAGCAGCAGCCAAAGGGGCCCAGTTTGCTTGGGGCTCCTCTCTTAGTCCCAGGGGCAAGTGCAGTGCTGAGGGAGGGGGAGGGAGGACTGGAAAGACACCATGGCTGCTGAGCACCACCTGGGTTGGGCTCATCACCCATATTAACTCTTTTGATCTTAGTCCCACTTCATGGATGGGGAAACTGAGGCTGGGAGAAGTTAAGGTGTTAGGACTCCTGATGGAAATCTGGGGTGAGCCCGAGAGGCTGCAATCTCACTTTTCGATGGCAGTGGCAAGGAGAGGAGCAGCAGCTCCCCATCCCCGCAACGGGGGGCGGGGTATGGGGGGCAAGGGGGAGGGAAAAAGTGGTCCTTATAAATTCAGAATTGCCCAAGGGGCTCTCTGAGCTGGGCTGCGGGTAGTGGGAGTCGAAGGGCTTCAGAGAGAAGCTACTGGCTATGGGGACCCTGCCCTGTGCATACCTCCGCAGCCCTCAGCCCTGGCTGGACTAGCCGGTCTCCCAGGCCCTTGGGGCATTGGCTTCTCAGTGCGGCCCCTCAGGGACCCTGGAGCCAGCTGTCCTGTTTGATGCCTGGCATTCAGCTCTGTATTCTGGCATGTCTGGTGCTTGTCCCTCTGACCTGGCATCAGGAGAGCTCTGACAAAGTCCGAGGTAAGTTCTGCACACCCACTGAGGGAGTCCTGCCTGGGTGTGGAGGCGGAGTGGACATCAGTGTCGTGGCCTTGGCTACCGAACCCACTAGTCAGTGGCAAAAAGCAGAAAGAGGGGATGTGGAGGATCCCCCCGGCTCCCCTTCCCTCCACCTCTTCCTCACCTGCCTCACTGATGAGTTGGGGTCCCAGGAGGACATGGAACTCCCCAATTGAGTGAAGAGGATCTGAATAAGCTGAATTGAGGCCAAAGTTTCCAGCTCAGCTCCAGTGGGCTGAAGCTGCCTCCAGTGCTCTCTGCCTCCCTTCCTTCCTTCCTGTCCTGTTTGTGGGCAGCTCCCACCTGCTGGGCCTGCTGAGGTGGGTGTGGGCCTAGGGCATGGGCCTGCAGGCCAGCCCACCCTGTTTCCCAGACTGAGAATTTGCTATGGTTGCTTTCGATTCTTTCCTACTAGATGGTCTTTTTCTCACTGATGGACCCACCGGGGCTCAAAGCCAGTTTGGGAGGGGACCGCAAAGGGGCCACTCAGCCCAGTGTGTTTGTTGGCCCCACGGCCAGTAGCTGGAGTTAAAGGACTCTTCTGAGGGGTCCCACAGGTGCTCACCAGGCCCCACAGCAGGGCTTGGGCACACTGGGGAGGGGGGTGATCAGAGGCTTGGTGGACTGTCCCTTACAGCTTTGGTTTCCTCCGTGGAGAATGAGAGCAATGATACCCACTTTGTGGGTATGTCCTGAGGGCTAAATGAAAAGCAGAACACTGAGCCAACTTTAGTACTTAGTAGGTGCTCAATAAATAATGGTCATCATTATTGCCTTGTCTCTTACCTTCTAGCACATTCTTCTCTCAGGAGTGCCTTGGGGTTGGGGGGGGAGCTGGGGTTCAAGCGCTGAGCCCCAGCTGTGGGTTCAGCTCTGACTTCTGATTTCCAATACCTAGCATGCCTATACACACGCATGCATTTTTATTTATTTGTTTTTTATTTTAGTTTGTTTTTCCTCTCATCCTTTGCTGCAAGCCTGCTTCTCCCAAACAGCCCAGTTTGGTGAGTTGAACACCATCCCCCAGTGTATCTCCTCCCACCCACCCCCAGATCTCCTTTCCTTCAGCCCACCACATGCAGCTAGGGTGCGACCCATGGCTGTCCGGCTCCAGGAAGAACTAGTCACTTGCTCATCTGCACCTGGAGGGTTTTTACAGCCTTCTGAGACAGCACTCATCCCAGGAATGCTGTCTTTTTTTATGTGTAAGTCTGTCTCTCCATCCTGAAGGCCTAGGGGTCCTGTTCTCCGTTTCTTTTTAAGGTGGGCATCAAGGATGGACGGATGGATGGGAAAGAAGCTATGTAAGAGCTCCGTGAATCCGGGGTGTAGCAACAAACCTCCTTTTCTCAAACTTGAAGAGAATCCTCCATCCTCCCCTTCTAGAACATTCAGGAAAATGGAGCACCCACCTCTCCTGCCTCCACCCGGAAGTGTCATCCCAGGCCCAGAAAGGAAAGGGGACTTGCCTAAGGACACGGAGCAAATACAAGGATTAACGTGTCTGAATGCAGGACTTTGAGATGTTAATGTTACCAGTTCCTTCCAGTTCTTGAACAAAGCTCCAGTGTGTGTTTCCCTGAAGCCAGCAAGAGTGGGTGGTTTGAGACGGGATGACGCAAAAGTAGGGGGCTGTGCTCAAAACCACAAGTTTGGGAGATTTGTCTCAACACACAGGGGGGAGGGGGAGAAAAAAAACAAAACAAAACGATCAAAGCAAGTCCCAGGCAGCTTCCGGCTAAGAAATATGCTGGAAAGTTTTGAATTCTAGGGAAGATTTGCCACGTGAATTTTGCTTTCCCAGCTAATAAGCTGCCCTTTTCTCCAGGCCCCTGCCTCTAGACCACCTTATCCACACCCACTTCTCTCCCCATACAAACACCAACATCACTTCTTTCGAACTTTTCCTTTGACAGGAGCTCTGAATTCTCCTTGAGGATTCATTTCACACCACAAGAACAAAGTTTTTACTCTTTTTTCTTTTCTTTTTCCTGCCTCCCTCCCTCCCTTCCTTTATTCCTTTCTCTTTTTTGGTGCTGTGGGCCCCGCCTCCCTTTCCTCTCCTCCCTGGGCAGCCTGAGTAACATTTTCAGATGTGGCATCAAAGAGAAAAGTACAGAGGACCTCAAAGGAAATTGATCATTTTGAAACATAGTTATCTCCAGTAATGGATGACATAATAAAATCTACTGGCGGGACAGAAAAACCAACCATTGGTGTTTCTAAGGAGGGATGCACACAGATGATCTGTGCAGATGCTGCTAAGGCTGTAATAATTAGGATTGGAGCACATCTGATTGATCGCTTGTATTCAAAATATAAGAAACAGCCAACTTTCAGGTAGAAGTTAATGAAGATGAAGATGTCATTTCCACACTCCCCCCCCCCAACCCCCAAAGTCAAGTAGCTCTTTCTCATCCCACCTGTTAATTTCTTGGCAGGGAGGGAGTCAGGGAGGGTAGCTGTGGACTGCCTGTATCAGAGTAGTGTTTCTCACTGGTGATGTAAATTCCCACTCCCTTCCCCAGATCCAGCAAGTCAGAGCCTCCAGGATGGGGTCAGCAAGCCTCCAGGTGGTTCGGATGTGTGCTCTGGTTGGAGAACCCTTACCTGAGAGTTACACAGGACCTAAAGCAGAATGCACAGCCAAGATAGCCCCTTACCCCAAAGTCCTAGAGAAAGAGAGATCGCCTCTGTTTTCTCCCTCTGCTTCCTTCAAACCAAATGTTTGTGGAGGTGGACTGGTGGGATGGAGCCCGAAAACCCAGGACTCTTGTCCAGGCATAATGAACATTGTAGAGAAGCTTCTAAGACAAGGGCAGAACAAAACTCAGTTGTAGAGATTACGGCGAGGTTCCCACTCCTTTATGTACATAAAAAAAATAATTGCCTTCTAATTATCTCCACAAAAGTGAGAAAACTTGCCCAGCTCATTAGCACCTTTATTAGCATTAGGAAATAATTAGATACCCTTAACAGCTTTCTAATGATCCCTAAAGGAGGAAGCCACTTTTAAGGCGTCTGCTGGCCATTACTGAGTTATTACAGAGCCTTTTAGAGCCAGTCCACACAGAAGGAGGCCTTGACAAATTCAACCACGTTGGAATGGGCTTTGGATCGCTGTGGGCTCACTTGTGTGCCAGAAAAAGTGTGCCTTTTCTTACCTGCCCAGGCCTCTTCCCTCAGACCCACAGCAGCGCCCGTCCAGAAAGCTCTGGGAAGAGGCTTCTCACCATGGTGGGCTGGCAGGGAGGGCTGCTGATTTGCAGGCAGGACAATCTCAGGGGACTCCATCTTGCCTCTGGCCCTGAACTTAAAGAGACTCAGAGCATGTCCATCCAATCCTAGTCTGCTTTGGCAAAGACTGCTAGGTTTATCACGTTCTGATTCTCCAGCCTAAAAAGCACAGGGTTTGCAAAGCTGAAGGCGTATTGATAAGCAGGGCAGTGGTTTCCCATCTGACTGGGCTGGGGCTCTCCTGCAAGTGTAGGGTCTCTGGAGGGTTGAGCTTGAGCAAGGCTGTTAGGGAGAAACAGAACCGGCTCCAGGAGAGAATCTAGCCTCTGTTTCTCCAGCAGGTGGCGCCATAACTTTACCTTCGAGCCTTGAGTGCCTGGGGATCCAGCTCTGAGTTTGCAAGCCTGGGATGTCAATCACCACCTGGGACTCCCCTTTTCGGTATTTGGGGCTTTGCAAACTAAGTCCAGTGAAACTTCTTCATCCCACTCTCCCTGCAACACCACAAATATTTCTGATTCTTTAACTGAGCCCCATAAACACACTTGTCAGAAATACTGATTGGCCTTCTAGACCGAGGGCACTGGAGGAATTTGGGCAAGCCATAATTATGCTATCACCCTCAAGTTCTGGGACTTTCCCCCAAACACTTCCAGCCTCCTTCTAGAGAGATTTGCCATCCATTTCTAGAGCTTCTAAAATCGACTTCTATTTTCAACCTAATAAAGAGCTCTCTTGCTGGGCTGGCATATCACAGAGGCTGGGGAAACAGCGAGGAGAACTTGGGCTTTAACTGCGAGCAGTCTTTGAGAAGATGAAATCCTGACCTATAAGTCATACATGGGAGCATATATGTTTACACGTGTTTATGCCTTCTGCATGAAGTAGGGCTTCTTCTCTTTTTATAGAATCTTGGAGTTAATTCACCTAATCCAACTGCTCAGCCAATGCAGTATTCCCTCCTACAATTTAAAAACCAGGGGTGGGGGTCAGTCAGGGGGAGAGCACTATCCTTAGTTTGCACAAGGCAGAGTTCACATCCATTTCAACGCGTGGTCTGGTCCTGTGAGATGCAGAGTAAAATGACTTGCCCACGGCCTCACAGCTCCTTAGAGGAGCGATCTAGTTGGGTCACCTCCCAATCACCACTGGGCAACATCTTTCCAGCCCTCACTGACTACTGCAGACAAGCATTCCCTCCAAGGACTGTCTGTCCTGCCTTCCGTAGCTCTGATTTTTGAGCAACACTTTCCTTATTGTCTGGCTATCCTCTGCCGCATGACAACTGCCTCCAAATCTAGTGATTTAAAACAACCATATTTCATGTTCTTGTACCTCACAACTTGGTGTGTCAGGAATTCACTTGCCTGGCTGATTCTTCTGGTTCCCTGTGGCATTGACAAAGGTCAGGCAGTAGCATTTAGCTGGCTGATGAGCTGCTCAGGGAGCCTGGGGCATCTTCTCTTGTATGTCTGGCTCATTGGCAGGGGTGGCTGGAAGGCTGGTCTGGGCAATGCCTCCGTGTGCTCTAGCATGAGGCCCCTGGCCTCCAGGCAGCTGGGTTTCTTAAGGAAGGCCCAGAGCTCCAGAAGCAAGTACTCAGTGACCAAGGTGGAAGCTTCCTGACTTTGCCTGATTAACCTCGGAAATCACAGAATGCCCCTTCTACCATATCTGGTTGGTCAAAGTAATCAGAGGTTTGCCAGGGGTCCTAAGGGAAGGAATTCTGCCTCTTGATGGAAGAGGTGGAAAAAATCTGCCCCAGTGTTTTGAAACCACCACACTTACTGAATTGAATTACCTTTTCTATATCTGCCTCTCGCTCCACGCTTACTAAATCTACTCCTTCTCTATCCAAAACCTCTTTTTTTTTAGTTTCAAGTCAGCCTCCCTCGTTTGGGGTGAGACAAGGAAATAACTTTCATATTTTTATCTATCAAATTTAAAATGATACTATACTAATACTTCATATGTAAATTGAGGCTGGTACTCCTCTTCAGGTCAAGTTCCAGGTGAAAATATGTTACCTGATGATTATAAGGAACTCCAAGAGAAGATCGGATGTTCCCCAAAAGGAATAAAAGCCCCCCAATCATTTGTATTCCTCGTGTAACAGAAGGGCTTGAATGCCAGGATGATCATATCTAGTTTATAAAATATTAACGGGTTGGTTAAGCATGTGACCCTTGGTTTCAGTTCAGGTCATGATCTCATGGGTCATGAGATTGAGCCCCACATCAGGCTCTGTGCTCAGTGGGGAGTCTGCTTGAGATTCTCTCCCTCTGCCCCTCCTCCCACTCATTCACTCACTCTCTCTCTCTCTCAAATAAATAAATGAATATTAAAAAAAGATTTTTCCCCAAATGGTTAGGAGGTACAAAAAGATTTTGCAAATAATCGTTAGATTGAAAAACTAAACAAATAATACAATCAGAACAATGTCCCAGAAAGCAGGGAAGGAGCCTCTTTCCAGATCTCTTCCTGATGACACTAGGAACTAGACCCACCCCATGAAGGCAAGGCCCATATCTTGCATTTATTTGCAAACTAGTGCTGGATATGATGACTGACACATCATAGACTCTTTTTTTTTTTTTTTAAAGATTTTTAAAAATCTGTTTGACACAGAGAGAGACCACGAGAGCAGCAGGGGGAGTGGGAGAGGGAGAAGCAGGCTTCTTACGGAGCAGGGAGCCCAATGTGGGGCTTGGTCCCGGGACCCTGGGATCATGACCTGAGCCAAAGGCAGATGTTTAACAACTGAGCCACCCAGGCACCCCAAAAGGATTCCTTAGTCTTTTTTTTTTTTTTAAGATTCTATTTATTTGAGAGACAGAGGGAGCAAGAGTACAGGAGAAGGGGCAGAGGGGGAGAGGGAGAAGCAGACAACCCCACTGAGCAGGGAGCCTGACATGGGGCTGGATCCCAGGACCCCAGGATCATGACCTGAGCTGAAGGCAGACACTTAACTGACTGAGCCACCCAGCCATCCCTTTAGCTTGACTTTTCCACCGACTTTAGCATGCTGTCTCATGGTCCACGGTGGTCGGAGGAAGGGAGAAAAAGGACTCCTCTTCCTTTAAGAACAAGTCCAGAAATTTGCAGAAAATACTTCCAATTGTATTCATCAGTCAGAACTCAGTCACGCAGTACACCTGTCTGCAAGGGAGGCTGGATCATGTCGTCTTTATTCTGGACAACCAGGTGACCAACTACAGATCGCAGGTTCTATTATTATGGGAAATGTGGAGACCGAATAAAGGGGGCCTTTATTGTGCTGAGGTGGGCTGGTAGAGTCCATTACCAGAAAGCAAAGGACACTTGTTATCCTGCCAAGCATACAAAGCACTAACGAGTGTGAAAAGTAATTCCTTCGTTATTTTTTCCCAGACATACTCTTGCCTCCCTCCATTGTGGAGCATAGTCCAGTTTCCTCTTGGTGGTCAGAGCAAATCGCCCAGCCGGCACAGTCATGTCTTTCTTTGCCTGTTGACTCAGAGGCATGAGAAGCCCAAAGTGGGCAAGTGGCTGTGTCAACTCCGGGTTCAACGGAATCGTCGCCGTGTCTCCTGGAGGAAGCCTTTCTCCTTCTGGAACTAAGACCTCTAGGCCAGCAGAGAATACTGTCATGGGAACAGGGAGCAAAATTTGTGCTAGTGGGTCACTAGGGAGAATAGGGAGTGGTGTCTCTCCCATTTCTACCTCTTGATTCCTGGACCTTTGCATTCTGGTGATGGGAGAAACTGCACCATATATTGGAGGCTAATTCAGAGCATATGCAGCTTTCTGGAGAACCTCACTCGAGCCTTGCAAGGTATTGTCATCTAACTGGGGCTTTAACTAAATCTTCAAAAGACCATTCCACCTTTCTATCAAGCCAGCTGTCTCAGGATGGTGGGCAACCCAGTAAAACTAGTGGGTTCTTTGAGCACGGGCATATTGTTGCACTTCTTTTGCTGTGGGGTAATTTTCTTTTTTCTTTTTTTTTTTTCTTCTTAAAGATTTTATTTATTTATTTGACAGAGATCACAAGTAGGCAGAGAGGCAGGCAGAGAGAGAGGAGGAAGCAGGCTCCCCGCAGAGCAGAGAGCCCTATGTGGGGCTTGATCCCAGGACCCTGGGATCATGACCTGAGCCACCCAGGAGCCCCTGAGGGGTGATTTTCTTGATCAGAAGCAATGCCATGCATAACACCGTGATGGTGGATACGTCATTCTACGAGTCTGTGGATGGTGGTTTTGCAAAAGCATTGCCTTCAGGGAAGACCAATCCATAACTAGCGTCAGTGTCTATTCCAGTAAGAACACAGCCTCTTCCATGGTGGAAATGGTCTAATGTAACCAACCAGTCCCTGGGGAATGGTGGCATATCAGGCTTGTTTGGGCAATTATGAATAAAGTGGCCAGAAACATCTGTGTATAGGTTTTTTTTTTTTAAAAGATTTTATTTATTTATTTGACACAGAGAGATAGAGAGATCACAAGTAGGCAGAGAGGCAGGCAGAGAGAGAGAGGAGGAAGCAGGCTCCCTGCTGAACAGAGAGCCCGATGTGGGGCTTGATTCCAGGACCCTGAGACCATGACCTGAGCCAAAGGCAGAGGCTTAACCCACTGAGCCACCCAAGGTGTCCCATGTGTATGGGTTTTTGTGCAGACCTAAGTTTTCAGTTCCTCTGGGTAACATTTTGAGGAGATATTTTGCGGGATATAGAAACTTGGTTAACAGTTTATACTTTCAATGCTTTGAATACAACATCATATGGTCTTCTGGCTCATGGGATCTCTTCAGTTTTCTTCATTTTTTCTTCTTTGTGTTTCTCAGATTGGATAATTTCAATTAACCTACCTTTGAGCTGGCTGATGTTTTCTTCTCCCAGCTCAAAAGGCATGTTGAGTCTGGTGATGTTTACATTTCAGTTACTGTCATGTGCAACTCCAGAATTTCTATTTGGTGACTTTTAAAAAAAATTATTTTTTATGTATTTAAAATATTTTATTTATTTGAGAGGGAGAGTAAGCGAGAGAGAGAGAGAGAGCATGTGCATGAGCAGGGGCAACAACAGCAGGAGAGGGAGAAGCAGACTCCCCACTGAGCAGGGAGCCCAATGTGGGGCTCGATCCCAAGACCTGGGGATCATGACCTGAGCAGAAGGCAAATGTTTAACAGACTGAGCCACCGAGACACCCCCATTTGGTGACTTTTTATAGTTCCAGTTTCTTTACTGATACCTCTATTTGGTGAGCTATTGTTCTCGTGCTTTTCTTTAGTTCTTGTTTAAATAAACATATTCATTTAATTATTTTTCTCAAAAAGTAATTTCTATACACAATGTGGGGCTCGCACTTACAACCCCAAGATCAAGAGCGGTGCGCTCTACCAACTGAGCCAGCCAGGAGCATCTCTTTGTTCTTTAGGCCTGGCTTTCTTGATGGCCTTGATCACATTTAAATTAGCTGACTTAAAGTTTTTGTCTAGTAAACGCAATGTGTAGGTTTTTTTCAGGGACAATTTCTATTAACTGTTTTTTTTTTTTTTTTCCCCTGTGTTCAGGCTATCATTTCTTGCTTCTTTGTGTGCCCTGTAATTTTTTCTTTTTATTTATTTTTTTATTATGGTAAGATATACATAACATAAAACTCACAATTTTAATCATTTAAAAAAATTTTTAAAGATTTTATTTATTCGAGAGAGAGAATGAGAGAGAGAGAGAGATCGTGAGAAGAGGGAGGGTCAGTGGGAGAAGCAGACTCCCTGCCAAGCAGGGAGCCCAATGCGGCGCTCGATCCCAGGACTCCAGGATCATGACCCAAGTCAAAGGCAGTCACTTAACCAACTGAGCCACCCAGGTGCCCTTTAATCATTTTAAAGTGAACAATTCAGGGACAATAAGTACATTCACAGGGTTGGGCAACAATCATCACTTTCTATGCCCAGAACTTTTATCCTTCCAAGCAGAAACTCTGTACCATCATTATTATTAAATGATAATTCCTCACATCCCTTTTCCTCAGCCTAGTAACCTCTATTCTACTTCCTGTATCTTATGAAGGTGCTTGTTCTAGACACTTACATAAGTGGAATCACACAATATTTGTCCTTTTGTGACTGGCCTTATTTCACTTAATGTAACGTTTCCAAGGTTCATCCATGCCATGGCATATATGAGAATTTCATTCCTTTTTTTTTTTTTAAAGATTTTATTTATTTATTTGACAGAGATCACAAGCAGGCAGAGAGGCAGGCAGAGAGAGAGGGGGAAGCAGGCTCCCCGCTGAGCAGAGAGCCCGATGCGGGGCTCGATCCCAGGACCCTGGGATCATGACTTGAGCCGAAGGCAGAGGCTTTAACCCACTGAGCCACCCAGGTGCCTCTTCTTACGGCTTTTTTAAAATGAGCACTCCACTGTACGTATATACCACATTTTTTAAAATCTCTTCATCTGTTGATGGACACTTGGGTTGTTTCCCCCTTTTGGCTATTGTGAGTAATGCCGCTACGAACGTTGGTATAAAAGTATCTGTTTGAGTCTCTCCTTTAAATTCTTTGGGATCTATACTTAGGAGTAGAATGGCTGGAACACATGGTAATTCTATGTTTAATTTTTTTGAGGGACGGCCACACTGTTTTCCACAGCTGGCACACCATTGTACTCAAATGCACTCATTTCCTCATTTTACATTTTAAATTCAAACCCACCAGCAATGCACAAGGCTTCCAATTTCCCCACATCCCCACTAGTACTGCTATTTTCTGCTTGTTTGATGACAGCCATTTTAATGGGTGTGAACCTTATAGTTTTTCATTGTTATTGTTCAAAAGTAAACATTTTAAATATTATAATATGGCAACTCTGGAAATCAGATTTTACTCCATCTCCTGGGTTTGGTATTATTACTGTTTATTGTCCTTGTTTGTTTGCTTAGTAACTGTACCAAACAAATTTAGTAAAATCTGTATTCTTCATCATGTACAGTCACTGAAGTCTCTACTCTATTAGCTTAGTGGTGAGCTAATTTTTGGACAGGGCTTAAAAGCCCGGAACCACCAAAAAGAACCTCCTAGTCTTGGGGAGCTTGCTGGGTCAGACAGTGGATCGTGCAACTCTTGATCTTGGGGTCATAAGTTTGAGCCCCATGTTAGGTGTAGAGATTACTTAAAAAAAAAAAAACAAAACACAACTCCCAGTCTTTATGGAGACATTCAGTGTGCATGTTGGCTTGGGGCTCCAACACTCATCCAGGAAATCTGCAATTCTATTTTAGTTTTTGCCTCTTGCTTATGCAGAGTCTCAGGTCAGCCAGAGACAAATGCTTAGGGCCTTTTTGGGTCTTTCCTGAGTATGTGCATAGCCCTCAGCATGGATGTATCCTTCTGGAATGCCAGGGATTGGTTGGAGCTTCTCAAAGCCCTCATTCCCCCAAAGCATCTCACTCCTCAACTTTTCCTGTCAAGCTTTTGGGATGGCCAGTTCTTTGTCCCACTGTTAGCCATTGGCTCAGGCAGCAGAAATTGAAACCTTTGTCTATAAATGTTTTTGGAAAATAGTTCTTGGTTGGTGGCTGTAGCAGAAGGTGAGTTCCAATTAGGCGGTCAAGACGAAGACAATGTTTGAGTAGATTTTCGAGAGAGCCACCATACAGACTAACTAAGATCAGTTTGTAAGTGGGGTCCCTTCTTTTCCCCCCTGTACTGGTACTGGGAATGCAGGCTGTTAATTCCAAAGCTACTGATGAGCTGAGAACTGAGGGATGGGACCTGGGTAAGTTCAAAGCCACAAAGCTTGATGTTCTAACCAAAGTTCAGTGATATTCTAGAAAGAGGGCTCCCAGGCCTGCTTCAAGCTTTTAGTTAGTTTTCAGAATTCTAAAAAAATGTGCTGCTGAGGGGCGCCTGGGTGGCCTAGTTGGTTGAGTGTCTGACTCTTGGTTTCGGCTGGGGTCCTGATCTCGGGGTCATGAGATTGAGCCCTGCATAGGGCCCTGCGCTCAGCTGAAATCTGTTTGAGACTCTCTCTCCTGCTACTGCTGCCCCTTCCCCCTCTCAAATAAATAGATACATCTTTAAAATTTTTTTTTAAAAATGTGCTGCAGACAGCTCCTGCCAATTTTTTATGGTGTTACTTTTATGGAGGGGGTGGGCTGTTGGAGCTCTTTATTCTGCTATTTTCTCTGGAGACTTTTTTTTCCCTTCTAAAACTTACTTGAAAACCCCCAGCACCCCAGCTCAGAGACAGGAGGTTCAAATAACTGATCTCTAACCCGTTGTTCAGTGGAACAGTGTGAGTGCCGCCAAAGATCGATTGCCTTCTGAAGGAGCAATGCTCCTCTCCCTGCCACCCTTCCTAATGTTTGTCTGCCAAAGATTTGAGGCTGCTCTCCACACTGACTAGATTTCCTCTGTCCCATCTATTGAGTGAGAGTCTATGGAGAGTCCTCTCTCCCTTTACTGTCAGGGAACCTGAAGTTCAGAAAGTCTTACTGACTTGCTCAAGGTTGCACAGAAAGGTGACAATAGAGGTAGAACCCCAATCTCCTGTCTCCCCACCTAGTACTCTCTCTAAGGGATGAAGCTAGAGACATGTGTGCAGGTTTCTCTGTGGGGGTGAAGCAAAATCTCATTTTCTCCTTTGTGGTTAAGTGTTGGCCTCAACTGATCTCTCCCTATTCTCCCTTCCCTTCCCCATTACCCTATTCCCACACGTCATGAAGAAAGGATTTCTTCAGGGGAGGCTGCTACCTCTCCTGACTTCCAGGGAGTAAACGTTTTCACCCAAAGCACTGTTTCCAGAAAAGTCCACTCTTTTAGAGTTCTCTACTGCCTGCTGTGGTATGTCCCAGAGAATCACGCATGTTGGATTTGGAGAGGGTGACCTTTCACTTCACAAGTGAGGACACAGATCCGGTCATCTGTCTACATTAGAGATGCCCTGTCTGGCACACCCATCACACTTATCTGGTTTGCTAATTAGGCTGTGTTCCAGAGGCACCTAAAATATAGTGTGGATGGTGCTCGCCGGGGTTGGTGATGCTCTAGAACCAAGTTACACGAACTTGCAGTAACCAATAGATACCATGTTGGATCAAACACACACACACACACACACACACACACACACACACACACATCTCTTATTTAGTCCAGGGCATTTGCTCCAGATTAGGGTGTGTGTGTGTACAGTGCTCTTTACTCCATGTAGTCATTTAGGGACTGAGGCTAGCAGTGACTGCCATCTTCAGTGCATGACTTCCAAGGTGACTCTAGTTATTGCCATTCTAGCACGTGGAAGGGAAGCATAGAGAAGTACAGGTGGGAGATTTTACAGGCCAGCCCTCCAGGTGGCCCACATCATGTCTATTTATATCTCTTTGGGGAGCACCTGTTCAAAAGGCCAAGCCTAATAAAAGAGGCTGATGATAAAGGCCATGTAGTGGGTCAACCAGATGTCAGGCTACAGTCCTGTTATTGATGAAGATGGGTAAAAACAATGTTCACATCCCCACTTCTGTACTCAGCCAATGGTGGTACCCAGGAAATACTTACTGAATTAGGACAGATGAATGAGTGAATGAATAGAAAGTTGAAGGAAGGAATGAAGTAGTTCTTTTAATACATGATTACAGAAATGTTTTTGTGGCCCTCAGTATTCTGTTAGCAGTAAAAAGAGGTTGCGGACCCCTCAGTGCTTCTCCCACAGTGCACCCTCAATCCTCACATCTCAGTGAATGCATGGGGAAATAATTTTAAACGACCCGTTACTAGCAATTTCAGTTAGTGGAATTCTGGAACTACATTATATATTTGTGGGGAGGGAGGATGAAGATTACGGCTTTGATATGAATTTTAACTTTAAAATGAATTAGCCTCAAGTTTTAGATAACAAATTTTTGTTTTTTAAAAATAACTTTTTTGTTTATACTTTGCTGTTTTTGGTTTGTTTGTTTCTTTCTTTTGCCTGTTAATTGCTTTTATAAAAACACAGAACCTCTGTAAGGGACCTTGGAGATTACTGTGTCTAACCCCCTATGAATTCAGATGCTGTGTCCCTTAATATCCATTCTCCCATTCTTCCTCAGCAATAGAAGGGCCAAATTTTAGTTGCACCTGGCTGTTCTGAGCAAAACTACATTTCATATCTTTCTGACAGAACAGTGTGATCGTGTAACTTGGTTACTGGCCAATGGAATGTTGTATAGCAGCTTTTAAAAATCTTTCTTAACAGACAGTGGGCAGGGGTACCTGGGTGGCTCAGTTAGTTAAGTGTCTGCCTTCAGCTCAGGTCATGACCTCAGGGTCCTGGGATGGAGCCCCACATCAGGTTCCTGTTCAGTGGGGAGTCTGCTTCTCCCTCTCCCTTTGCCTGCCTCCACAACTAGTGCTCCCTCTTTCATAAATAAAAAGATCTATTTTTTTTTAAGATTTCATTTATTTATTTGACAGACAGAGATCACAAGTAGGCAGAGAGGCAGACAGAGAGAGAGGAGGAAGCAGGCTTCCCGCTGAGCAGAGAGCCCCACGCGGGGCTCAGTCCCAGGACCCTGGGATCATGACCTGAGCCGAAGGCAGAGGCTTTAACCCACTGAGCCACCCAGGCGCCCCTAAAAAGATCTATTTTAAAAAAGATTTTATTTATTTATTTATTTAGAGTGTAAGAAAGACAGATCATGGGGGCAGGGAGTGGAGAAGCAGAGGGAGAAGGAGAAGCAGGCTCTCCACTCTCCACTGAGCAAGGAGCCCGATGCCAGGCTCAATCCCAGAACCCTGGGATCATGACCTGAGCTGAAGGCAGCTGCTTAACTAACTGAGCCACCCAGATGACCTCATAAATAAAAAATCTTTAAGAAAAAAAGAGACAGTGGGCACATGGCTTGTACCTTCTTCATTCTTTCCTCCATATTGCTGCCATCTTGGGCATGAAATTGAGGTCATGCACAATGAAGCAACAACGTAGGAAGAGCTTGGCTTACACCAATCCTCGACTGCTTACCTAGATGCTGATGTGTAGGAGAAAGAACTTCTTTCTTTCTTTCTTTCTTTCTTTTAAAGATTTTAGTTATTTATTTGACACACACAGAGAGAGAGAGATCACAAGTAGGCAGAGCAGCAGGCTGAGGCAGAGAGAGAGGAGGAAGCAGACTCCCCTGATATCATGATCTGAGCCGAAGGCAGAGGCTTAACCTACTGAGCCACCCAGGTGCCCTGAGAAAGAATCTTCTATTATGCTTAACCACTCATGTTTTGTTTTTTTTTCCCCCCATCACTTCCAGCTGAACCTTACCCTGACTAATGCACTGCACACCCGATGAGGAAACTGAGCCTGGAGAAGTGAAGCGATCTGTGGTCTGTAACATAGGAGCCGTGTCTCCACAGGTAGTCTTCACCACAGAAAAACAAGAAAAGCAAGACAAAACAAAACGAAACTCCCAATCCATAACAGCAAAGGCAGCAATAATAATACATACAGGTCCACAGAAAAAGGAAAATTTTGCAGAACACAGATCCCTCTCTTCTAAAATCACTGGGGATGGACTAACTTTTCATACAGACTCTGTAAATCATGTTCCTCAGCTTTCTTTCCAATTGCAGAGGGAGCTCCCTTCCCGGGTTTCCCTTGCAGCTGGGCTGGTCACGTGAATAAGCTCCATCCAGTCGGGTATGAGTGGAAGGGACCGGTACCACTCCAGACCCGCCCCCCACCCCACATGTCCCATGCCCATCCTCCAGGCTCCTTACCTCACCAGCAACTGCATACAAAGGACTCTGAGGTTCCAAGTGAGGGTGGAACCACTCAACAGGGGAGCCTGGGTCTATGAATCACCACGGGAGGCCACCTGCTGTCAGAAACACCCGTCGGACTGTTGCGTGGGTGAGAAATAATTTCACGTTTGGGCACGTATTAGTTACATCCATGCACAATGCAGTCTCTTCCCCCCTCTTTGCCTCACATTGGTTTGGGTTGGAAGCTACCTGTGTTGGGTAGATTTTGAGTGTGAGTCAGACTTCTGCTGACATAGCCACCAGGTACGGTGGGATTTTCAGTCTTTTCTGGTCTCATGTTTGGCGTCTAACCCATTCCAGCTGAGTGATGTGACCCTGCCTGTTTGGGCCTCCCTGAGCCCTCCTGATTCCTGGTCTCGAGGGAGAATGGAACTGCCGGCTGCCCTTCCCTGAGACCCTGCCTCGGCTCCAGCCATCCTGGGCTTTTATCCTTTCTCTGAAATCTTGTCTTTGCTTCTATTTTGTCCCTAACCCCTGCTCCACATCTCTCCTATGTAATATTATTTGCCTTCAGGCTGACTGCTTAACCTACTCCTTTAACAAATAATAAGTAAATGACAAAGTGACTTCTTCCTGACTTCTTCATTTACAGCTCTGAACTGACACGGGGTTGGGGGGGGCAGGCTAGTCTTTCAGAATAAACAGAAGTCTGGAGTCTCTTCCACGTTCTCCAGTTAAAAAGCTTACAGCCCTTTGGGGATCACCCACAAAATTCTTACATTCTGAGAAAATTTCTGGCTCAGAAATTTTAATCAAATTAATCTGTTGGTTAATTCCCTTAACCGACAGGTGCTGAGCCCAGGGAAAAAGCAAAGCTCTAGCTCTCGGCTCTGCCCACTTCCTCAGGCTTCTCTTGTGTAGAAGTTGCCCTTCCAGAGAGACCTGTTTCCAGGCATTCCTGTTAGTTCTGATTTTGAGGTACACTTGCTTTCAGTCTCTGCAGCAGCCTCCTGATCTCCATGATCCATGATGGCTGCCATCTCTGCATCCTTCCCCCAATCCCAGGGGAACAATCGTCAGTCACCCTTTGGCCAGTTTGGTACCTGCTATTTCCCACAAACTAAACAAGAATCACCTCGACAAGGGAGTGTAGAGGAAAGAGCCTCTACTAATCCTGGGGCCTCAGGAAAGCACACAGAACACCTTCCTTAATCTCATGTCCTCATCTGTCAAGTGGGGATAAGAATTACTTTTGTGCCTATGTTATATAATTGAGAATATTAAATGAGAGGAAGTTTGTGGAACCAGTGACACCCTGCAGAGTGCCACATACATGCTAGGAATATCCAGACTATTTTGCTTTTTTTTTTTTTAAGATTTTATTTATTTATTTGACACGAAGATCACAAGTAGGCAGAGAGAGGGGGGGAAGCAGGCTCCCCGCTGAGCAGAGAGCCCCGATGTGGGGCTCGATCCCAGGACCCTGAGATCATGACCTGAGCTGAAGGCAGAGGCTTAATCCACTGAGCCACCCAGGCACCCCTATTTTGCTTTTAGAAACCATTCAGCTGGGGTGCCTGGGTGGCTCAGTGGGTTAAAGCCTCTGCCTTCAGCTCAGGTCATGATCTCAGGGTCCTGGGATCGAGCCCCACATCGGGCTCTCTGCTGAGCGGGGAGCCTGCTTCCCCCTCTCTCTCTCTGCCTGCCTCTCTGCCTACTTGTGATCTCTGTCTGTCAAATAAATAAATAAAATCTTTAAAAAAAAAAAAAGAAAAAAAGAAACCGTTCAGCTTCATCTTTTCTAATTCCTTCCAACCCCTGCCTCCGGCCTACTGGGCTGAGGTTCTTTCCTGGAGAGGAAAAGGGAGGAAGACCTCACACTTCCGGTTCGCCTCTTTTGCTGGACTTCGCTCCACCCTCCGCGCCCTCCCTTCGTCAGGCTTGGACAGCTCACCTCCCTCCTCAGTTCAGGTGTCTCTGGGTGGCCTTCCAGGGTCGCCCGTGGGTCTGCCTCTCAGAAATAGTCTGTTTCATACACCCTATCTTGAAACTAACAGAATTACCTAGCTCAGGTGGAATCTGAGTGCGGACAGAGAAGGAGATGGGGGCTTCCGTGGGCCTCAGCCCCGTGGGGGAAGGGCAGGATGGGCTTGATCAGTTCTGGCCCTCAAAGGCAGTCTGGGTTCTCTGTCCCTTCTGACCTCCTCCCATCCCACCGGTAAATCCATGTTGATAAAGTGACACCTTAATACAGTACTACTGCCCCCAGATGGAGAGCCCTGTCCCCAGCACGGGGCTAATGGGGGGGGGGGACGGAAAAAGATGAGGGCGTCCCACCCAAAACTCACGTCTCAGCCCTTAGGGTCCCGCAAACAGCTTCGCCATCCCGAGCAGAATGGCAGAGACGGGGCCAGTGTCTCAGGAGGGCAAAGAGGGAGGTAGCAGCGGGCTGATCCCAGGATCCCAAAGTTCCATTTTTACTACGGAGTAACCTGCACCGGTGGAAACCCCCTCCGTAGTACGTGGTGCGCCCTATCTAGTAGACCGCAAGCGGGGAACCTGCGCAATTATCCCCATTTTCGCGGAGACAAACTCTCACCCGACTGCAGCAGGGCACGAGGCTGCGATCTCCCGCTGCCGCAGCTCAGTCTGGAGCCAGTCCTCGCTGTAGCTTTCTCGTCGGCCTGGCGCTGCCCGGATCCCCGCGGAGTCCCTTGAGCCCGCCTCGGCCGCCCCGCACCCGCGCTAACCCGCAGCGGCTACCCCGGGAAGACGGTGCGCTGCGGACTCGCAGAGAGCAGGCTCAGATGCCAGTCCCGCCGCGGTAACGTGCGCGACTCTGGGCAAGTTCCCGAACACGGCGTCTCAGTTTCATCTTCCAGTAATAATAGCTTCCTTGGGTGGCCGCTGGGGGAATTCAACAGATACCCCGTGTGCAAAGTTCCTGGCGCATACTAAGCGTTCAAGAAATGGCAGTTACGACCTGTTACTCTGGGGACCACCGAGTCACCGCAGGGCTGCGTTTCCATGGCCCAGGACAAGTTACCTGGATAATTCTGTCCGCAGTGAGCTTTCCAGCTAGTGAGAGTGCCTGGCTGGGTACAGCAACACATGCCCTTGGGAAAGATCCCGAAGGAAGGGATGGAGGGCCGGTAGCCCGGCAAGGTCCTGCCCAGCTGCTGCTCTTGCCTTGCGGTCTGACCTGTCATTCTCTTCATCGGAACTCGGGCGGCTCTGGTCTGACTCCCAGGCCGCAGGAGCCCGGGTGCTGTCCCGTCGGGCCTGGGTGCCCCGGACGGGCAGAGGATGGCTACTGGGGATGGCACAGTAGCGCATGGTTTTGTCGCCCGCGGCGCGTCCCAGAGGTCCCGGCTCCCAGGCCTCTGCCTCACGCCCGACCACAGCTCAAAGGGCTGGAGGACGGCGGCTGCCCAGCCCCGCGGTCCCCAGCTCCCCAGCTCCCCAGTAAGCTGGGGCAGCGCGCAGGCTACGCGTTCCGAGAGCCGGCCGCGCGGGGCCTGGCATCCAGCGCTCTGGTGGGACTTCGGAGGCCGCGGGGCAGGCGGAGTGGCGGGATTTTTCCGGGTAGCGCACCTGTGTCGGGCGCGTACACACTGCTCCGCAAGTGAAGACTCGCTAGGCGCTCTGGCTGGGCAGGGCTGTGAGAGCTGTCGATTTAGCTTTGCCTGAAGCCTGGGCCACTAACATCCTAAAGAAGGGCTTTCTCTACGTGTCCTCCCTGTGCAAGCCTGTTGCATTTGTGGGTCTTCCAAGCACAGGAGACCTTGGGGGCAATTAGGGGCACCTGTCGGGCCTCGGGAGGGGGCTTTCTTCAGGGACATCCATGGGTGTTACTTCGCCTCCCTCTGTGGCTGGCGTGGCCAGAAGCAGAATCTACCTGGAAGGGGAGAAGCCTCGCGGCTGGGATTGTGGGAGAACTGTAAAACTCGTCCCTTCCAGACACCCAAATTGATCCTCTCCCCTGCGATTAATCCCTGCCACCTAGAAGCCATTTCTGAGTTCCAGTTGCACAGACACCCATAGAGTTTCAAGAAGAGACTCCTGCAAGGTGGGGATGGACGCCTTGACCCCGACACCAGGACTCAAGATATTTGGGGCCCAGGCTCAGCTTCACTGTGTGGCTCCTGGCAGCAGCGATGGAGGGAACCGTCCCTCCTGGACCACCCACCACCCAGCCCACATTGACTTCAGGAATCAGGATGAACTTGTGCCTGTTTGGCTTCTGCTGGGGTGAGAGGAGAGGCTGGTCCTCCTCCAACCCCAGGAGCCTTCCCTTTACCAGTGGGAGCGCACAGGCGAAGCCTGTCAGCTCCCTGGAGAGTTCTGGGGTGCACTGCCTCACCCACCCATCTATGTACTCAGAAACAGCCAGACTCCTGGGGCACACATCTGCCCCATCAACGAACACCAGATAATTTTTTTCACCCTATTGCACCTACACACTGTCTCAGGCCTTCTTATATTTCCCAGTACACCCTCACACACTGGGTCTCCGCCGTTTCTAGATGCCCTAGACAGCTTTGCACCCAGAGGGTACGGATGCTCCTGAACCATTGGGATGGGCAACATGAAAAAAGGAGGGGCCTCAGTCATGAGCCCAAACCTCCTCCACCTGCCCCTCAACACAAAAACATTCACATGTCCTCCAGAACCTCAGTAGTATCCCAGCAAGAGGTCCCTGGGTCCTGACTCCCGAGCCCCCACTCGGCTGATCTCTGCTTTCCCAGACACCGAAATGGTGTTTCCTACAGGGACTGGGGAAAATCCAGCCCTGTGATTCCCCTCAGATCTCCCTGGCTCTGTTTAACTTTTGCTTTCCTGGCACGTCATCGCCACCTTGTCCCCAGGTAGACCCGCCACTTCCTTGAGATGCACTTTTAGTGGTGGGAACAACAGGGTCTGGACTGGGACCATGTCCCAGCCAGAACTGCCGCTGAACGTGAGGTGAGAGGGGAAGACTGCCCAGGAGGCACCGCAAGCCCTCTGGCACCCCTCTGTGCTCAGCCGCCCTTGACTTTTATGCCCCCAAGCGGGTGAGTCAGCCAGCTGCGCAGGAAGGCTGGATGCTACCTTCTTCATTCATTTTCACCTTTGAGGGTTGCATGCATATGGAACCTTGGTGGAAACAAATGAAAGGTGGACACGGTCAGGGGAACAGAATGGGAGGGAGACTCGTGCTTCCAGGTCTATCCTTTATGATCCCCAAAGCAAAACTTTTGGCTTCCAGCTGCCACTGGGGAAGGGGTGACAGGCCTTTAGGAACTGTGTTTGGTGGATGCCTAGGGAGTTGTATTCATCTGACAGCATCTGTGCAAAAGTTATGTCCAGTTGGCACCTCTGGTGGGGCCCGTAGCCTCTCTCTGGGTTTAGTAGAGTGTGGAATGGAGGACTGGCTTGGTATGGTTTCTGCAGTGGGTGAGTAGCTGCTTGCGTTTATTTTCAGAGCTTCTGCATAGTTTCCCGTTTAAGTAAATATTTTTGGGGTTAGCTTTCCAAGGGGGAGGGAAAGAGGGAAATTGCAACAAGTAGCCAGACTGTGCCCGAATAAAGCTCCAGGGCAGGTACCCTGCCCCCTACCGGCCAGTGAGAGCTCCTGGTAACCTCCCTCCATCCCCGTCGGGCCCATGGAAAGAAGGTGCCACAGGTGGGATCTCTGACACTCGGCATCCTCTGGCTAGAACCATCTCTTTCTCTGGGGGACAGCCGCTGAGACCTCCAAGTCCAGCTTCACCGCAAGACCATGCCCTAGCCCAGCAGATCGATGGACTAGGACTGGCTGCTGGCAGGGGCACGGGTGTGAGTGTGGGTCTGCATGCTACTGGGGAGAAGCATGATATGTGTGTGTGTGTGTGTGTGTGTGTGTGTGTGTGTGAGTTTACATGTGGAGAGGCTCATTCGGGTATGTATCTCATATATTTTGGAACAAAAGTGTGTTTAGGTTTTTCCTGAAGACGTGTTTGTGTCTCTGAGAATGGGTTGAGAGTCTGCATATTTGTTTTTCTGTGTGTGTGAACATATGTGTGACAGTCAGTGTGTTTCCCTGTGTGGTCACTATGTGAAAGGGTGTGTGTTTCTGGTGCCATCAGGTGCCAACAGGGCCTAGCACATAACAGCCTTTTGGTCTCAGTGACTCGAATGATGATTGTGTATGGTGGTGTCCTTGTGAAAGTTCGCACAGAGCCTGTTTCCCTGGGAGTGGGAGTGTGGAAAATAGGAGGCAGGTAAAGGTATGTGGGCTCCAGGGTCTAAGCCTGGGACTGGTGGCTCAGTTCTGGGGACTCAAGGTGATGTTTCTGGTCGCTTGAGCCTCTGCGGACCCTCCGGCAATAGATGGTTCTTCACTCTGCCGCTCAGTGAAGGTCAGACAGCTGGGGCCCTGTAAGCATAGACCTGCCCCAGGGGAACCCAAGTTATGCCCGAGAGAGCACAGCCGCCAGAAGACGCGGAGTGCGCTGCCAGGGCCGGAGTTCCTCTCGTGGTGCCCGGTGGGGCCCATGCGGAGCAGTCTGAGCCTGCTGGCGATTCCCTTGACCTTCAGGCCTGCACAGAGTAAAGGTGGAGGCATAGCTCCCCAGCCGAGTGAGCCCGCCCAGCTGTCCGCGGCTGCCCGCATCTCAGCCGGAACGACTCCGCAGTACTCAGAAAGGACGCGCAAAGGGTCTTCCGCGAACGCTGATTTCATCAGGGAGGGAAGTCTCCAAAGAGGTCCCAGCACTCTAGGATCTCGCTGTTGGAAGAGCGCTTCATTCCCTCTTTCCCGTGGATTCCAGGTGGCATGCCTGCGCCTAAACGTCCTGGGCGCGGAGGAGGAACGTGTCAGCCCGTCGTGACCCGAGACGCAAAAGCCACAACTTCCTCCTCAAGGAGTCCTGCACAGCTTGGAATCTGGCAGGATAGGCTTCAGCGCGCCGCTTAATGCGGAGGGGGAGAGGTGGACCAGGGCCCCAGAAGGGAGAGGCTGCTACAGGGTAATGTACCCATACTAGGGACCTACTGAGCACAGTGTGCAGAGGCGCCCCCCCCCCACTGCCTTACGGGCCAAGCCCTGGTGCCCCCCTGCTCCTATTAAAAACATGCGCCCACCCGCCCGGCCTCCCCAGTCTCCTCAGGCTTCCCTTCTTCCCCGCTCCTTTCATCACCGTCCCAAAATGACCGATTTCAGAGCCTGGAGACCTTTCCTCTACGTTCACACGCACCACCCGGGCTTTTGTGCGGGCTCCCCGGCACTTCTTGGGGCCTGCGAACCTGCCCAGGGTGTGCCACCAGGTTCTGGGGACTGCTGCCACCGCTAAGGAAGCCTACATGGCCCGATTTGTTCCCCAGCTTTGGCATCTCCAAACATGCATCCCTTCCTTGTCCAGCACACAGCTTCTCTTTTCTTACTCTCCTCCCGAAATGAGGAAAGAGGAGAGCGAGGGCCCTGCTCTGGTGAGAAGAGTCCCCAAGAGGAGAAGACCACACACCCCCTTCATGCTTTTGCAGGGAGCTTTCCGGACAAGAAAGCAGGAGGCAGGGCTTTGTGGGGGGTGGGAGGAGGTTTCAGAGTTTTGGGTCCCTTCATCTTAAGGGCTGTTATGCGCCCTGTATGAGGGAAGGCGGCTCCTGGTTTCTGGGGCTCCTGGGCCATCGCTGCCCAAAACGGTCCACCGGGGTGTCGAGTCCCTGTAGGGAAATCAGACACTGCTGCACTCCCGGATCACGGGCCTTGTGGTATATATCCATATATATATTTATGATTTCTAATTTTATTATAAAATAAAAGCAGAAATATTTCCCGAAGAACATTCACATGAGGGCGTAACAGGGAGACGGCAAGTCCGCAGCTCGGGAGGCACACTCTGCCGGAGCACTGTGGCCCCAGCCCCGGGAGGAAGAGGAGAGAGCGCGGCAGGCCTCACGGAGAGAAACAGAGGGGCAAGCGGCAAGGGCGTCGCTCGAGGCCCCGGCACCCTGGTCCTTTCTCTTTTGCTTAAGTTATTAGGAGCAGAGCGGACACCTGCAGCCCCACTGAACCTTGGGGAGGGTCTCTGGAGAAGGCCTGGTTCCTCTGCTCTTCCCCTGCCACGTCCACCCGGGAAAGCGAGGAAGGAGGATGCAAATAGACTTCCCGGAAGGAGGAGAAAGGCTCAGGGGTACAGATCTTGGGGCCAGGAGAGCAAGGGGCCGGCCAGAGGAGATAGAAAAACAGAAATAGAGAAACAAAAACATACCGAGGGGTGACAAGCCAGAAATATAGAGGGATCGGGACCAGGGAAAGCAAGAAGGGGACGGAGAGAGGACAAGAGAGTAGGAAGGGAAAGGAACTGGAAGAAAGAGCAGGGAAGGGAAGAGAAAAGGAAAAAAGGGATGAGAAGGTCTGGAGAGAGAATATGAGAATGGTGTATAATTTATTCCCTTCCCGGGTTCAAGGCCGGATCCCAGGCCTCCAAACGATCTCAGAAGCAACTTGTTGAAAACAAATCCCAGACGAAGACCAAACCAAAGAGCCATCCATCCACCCTGCCCCTGCCGGCGGTTCTGCCCGCTCAGCGAGTGGGACTTTCAGTACCTGATGGGGCCGCCGGCACAGGGAGCCCTCCCGACACCGTCTCTGCGGTCCCCAGCGCCAAGCTGGAAGGCGAGCGCGTCAAGGCGGCGGGGCTCTAGGAGCCCAGGTCCACGAGGTTGGCCGACATGGGGTTGAGGATGGAGTCCTGCAGGCCGTGGTGGTGCTGCAGCGGGTCCGCGCCGCCTCCGCCCGGCACGGGCACGGGTACGGCGCTGGGGCCGGGAGGGTGGCCCAGGCTGTGCAGGGACGGCAGCCCAGTGGGAGGCGGCGGGCTGAGCAACAGAGCGGGGCTCGACGACGAGTGGTCTGGCGTCCCCGACGGCGTCTTCTCGTCCTCCGAGCTGCCTAGCACCGACTTGCCGCTGCCATTCAGCGACGCAGCCAGCGGGTTGTGGCTGTTGGAGTTGGAGTTCTCGCTGTTCTCCCTGCAAGTGCAGGAGCAAAGCGGCCTGGTCAGCGGGGAAACCGAGGCCGCTCGGCGCCACCGCGTCGCCCGGAGCCAGACCCCGCCGCTCGCCTCCGCTCCAGAGCCGCTGGGCGCTGCCCGCGGGTGTTTTCGGTTTCTACCATTTTCTCCGCCTGGCCTGGGGCTCTCGTGCTTTCTGCCGATTCTCTTACTCGCTCAGTACAAGATTTTCTCTCTTGTCCTTTTCTCTGTGCCATCTCTATCCCTTCGCGTCTCCTATTCTTAACCTCTTGAATATCTTTCCTGTTCTTTGTAGGTTCCGGCCCTACCGCGCCCCGCCCCTTCTGAGTTGCTAACATTTCTTTGCCAGAGGAGAGGGGCTGTAGAGCAGGGCTCAGTAGAGTTGGGGGAGAAGGAGACAGGGAGGATGGGAAGATGCCTGGATTTTCAGATGCTTGGCTTCCCGAGCTAGAGTTGAGTAGAGGTGGGGCTGGGAGAGCGAGGGTTCATGTGAAGTTAGAGCTCTCAAAGGCCTTCACCACTTAGGGGAAATCTCTGATTGGGGGTCAGGTTCCTGGAGCTAAGGGTCCCTTCTTTCTAGGTCCAAACTGGCAGTTCTTGTGAGAGCTCTCCTTGCTGGGCCCAAGGACAGGACAAAGCTCTAAGGATGTAGCCTTCCCGTTCCTGGTAGCACAGTGCAAACTTCCGCTGCAAGACTGGAAGCTGGGGGCTTGGAGGGCAGCCCTTGGTGGGGGGGATTGCTAATCCAGGCCTAGACTTTTCCAGCATATAGAAACTGGGGGGTTCTGCCGCTCTCACCTGGGGCCTGGCCTGAGAACCCGAGTTCTTCAGGAGTCTGGATGTATGCCAGGCTGGGTAGAGGGGGACTCCAGCAAGGAGAACCCACCTCCTGCTCCGCCTTTGACTGTCAGCCCCGACCAGATCAGGAGATTTGGAATCTTGGGTCATTTTTCTCTTCACTGGCTTCCCAAGACCTTTCTTTCTGTTTTCCTGGAGGGGAACTTCCCACATGGCTGGCAGTGGAGAACTTCCAACTGTACATACCCCAACCTCATTGTCTGGGAGGCCAGGGTCGGCCTGAAGCTCCCCCTTCCAGTTTCAGAGATCTGGTTCCACTGTTCAGCAACACCCTGCCACCCAACCCGGACCCTAATCATTTACTCTGGGCTGCACCGCACCCTATACCCCCAACCCCAGGTGTCTTGTTTTGCTGTTACACTCAGGCTGGATTTCTGTTCCCACAACCGGTTTTTCTCCCATTTCCTCCTTCATATTTGGGGTTCAGAGGAGCCACAGGTTGGCAGTCACTAGGGCCTAATGGTCAACTGTTAGGCTGGTTCAGGAAGTCCTGGTTTCCTTAAGGACAGGCAACTCCCAGCCCTTCTGCGGCTCTCAGTTCACCCCAGAACTACCGACCTCCCTCCCGCACTGTAGGGCCTAAGGGGAGAAGAGTCAAGAGCTGGACAGGCCAGGGAAGGACTGCTGGGTCCAAGAAGTCAGGAAAAAGGGCATGTATTTATCTTTTGCTCTCCTACAACTGACAATTCCTCCCGGTCTTGCTCCTCTTGGTCCTTCCTATAAAGGATAAAGTCTCCCTATCAACTTCCATATCCAGACAAGGACTCTTCTTGCCCAGGCCCCTCCGCATTCAGGTCACACCAAGGAAGTATTAATCCCAGTCCTGACCCCTAATCCCACTTGGGCCTAGAGCTGAGTAAGACGAACAGGAAGTGCGCAGACGTGCCCGTGATTTCGCACAGACAGCCCCAAATCTGCAGCCCTGAGTCCCCTCTGTCCTTCCGAAGACTGTCACACCCTCCCTGCTGTGTCCCGCCTTCACAGGATCCAGCCACTGTCTTGCTTTCGCCCCAAAGTTCGCTGCCTCTCCATTTTTCTTCGCAAGCGACCAGGGAGTGAGCTGACAACCTCCCCGATCGCTTTGCCCGCTTTAGACAAATTTCTGACCTCTTGGTCTCCCACCACAAGACCTGAAGGCCGGCAGGGTCAGTCGAGGCTGCAGCTGGGCCGTGGCAGGGGCCGAGTATCCCGTTTAGGCCTCTTCCCGGGGGCTGCGCAAACGCCCCGCGACCCCCTCCCTGGAGCCCCGGGGGGAGCTGGCGCCGAAGTTCTACTTACTCGTACCTTTCTTTGGCCTCCGCTGCCCGGTCGCGCTGCCGCCGGTTCTTGAACCAGTTGCTGACCTGCGTGGTGGTGAGGCCCGTGGCCTCGGCCAGCTCGCGCTTCTCGCGCGGCGAGGGGTAGGGGTTATGCGCGTACCACTCGCGCAGCACGCTGCGACTCTTTTCCTTGAAGCAGTAGCTGGTCTCCTCGCCGTCCCAGATGGAGCGCGGCAGCGGAAACTTGCGGCGCACGCGGTATTTGCCCACGGCGCCCAGGGGCCGGCCGCGCAGCTTCTCCGCCTCGATGTAGTGCGCCTTGAGCCACAGCTGCTGCAGCTTGGCGTGGTTGTGCGGCGAGAACTGGTGGCTCTCCAGGATCTTGTAGAGCTCGCGGAAGTTGCCGCGGTGGAAGGCCACCACCGCCTTGGCCTTGAGCACGCTCTCATTCTTGTGGAGGTGCTCGCAGGCGGGCAGCGACCACAGGAAGCGGCCCAGCCGCTCGATGTTGCCGCCCTGCTGCAGCACCTCGCACACGCACGCCACTTGCTCCTGCGTGAAGCCGAAGGTGGGCAGCATGGACATGGTGCCGGCTGCGCCCCCGCCCGCCCGCGCGCGCCCTCACCGCGCTGCGCTGTCCGGCATGGGCGCCTCCCCGCCGGGCAGTCCGCGCCGAGAGGCGGGCGGGGCTGCCTCCCCCCCTCAGCCCCGCGCTGTCTCCCAGCGAACTCCGATCACTGCAGCCCGTCCCGGCGCCGGCCGCAGCTGCCGCGCTCCTCCGCGCCCCCGCCGCCTTCGCGCCTCGCCTGCGCCCTCGTCCAAGCCCGGGGGTCGCCCGGGGCGCCGCTCCGCATGCTCCGCGCCCGCCCGCCGCTCCCTCGCTCGCTTCTCGCTCGCTCTCCCTCCCGTCTAGCTCGCTCGCTGCTTTTTTAATAATATTATTCTAAGCGGGCATGAGGCGCGGCGGCCCGCGCCCTGATTGGTCTGGTTATCTGACCCGGGGCCTGCCCGCGCCAGACAATAGTCGGAGTCAAATTATTCGCCATGGAGACGCTGTCAGTCACTGGTAACCCGAGCCCCAGCGGGTCGGGCGGCTCCCCCCGGCCGGCTCCGCTGACAGATCGCGGGGCTCCGCGCAAAGCCGAGGGCGGCCCGAGACGCGAGCGGGAGGTGCTCGAAGAACCTGGGAGGAGAAGAGGACCGGGCGGGGGCCGGCGGCGGCGGTGATTGACGGGGCGGACGCCCAAAGAGCAAGGGAGGGGACGGGCACGGGAAGGGGGGGGGGAGTGGAAACGCACGGAGAAGAAAGGGGGAGGATCGAGGTGGGGAGGGAAGACCGGAGAGGAGAAGGCGGGGAACTGTTTAAGGGGGTGCTGGGAGGAAGAGGAGGGAGAAGGGTGGAGGGTACCTCGAGGGGGAAGAAACTTAGAGCAGCTTTCTCGAGGCCCCACCGGGTGCCCTACCCCCACTCCGGGTCTTCAGCCTCCTCCCGGGCCTGCGTTTTGGGGATAGATTCTGCCCTGGAGCGGACCAGTAGGATGGGAGAGTTTGGACGTGCTTGGGCGCCTCTCAAAGATTTGGCTTTTCCTCCAGACAGCGCCCCGCCCCCATCCTAGGAACTCCGGACCTGGGCGGTCTTCGAGGGAAAGGGGGAGGGAGTAGGAGACAGAGGTGGAGAAGATTTGGCAGTGGCCGCAGGCGGACGCCTGAGAATCAACTTCTTGGAGGATCCCGCCTTTCCTCTCACTCCTAACCCTGCCGGCGGCCCGGAGGTCGGTACCGCCCCAACTCTGCGCTCTCTGCTCTTTGCCGGGCAGGGACTCACAATTAACCCCACGGGTCCCATGGCCCGGGAAACGCCAGGCACTAACTTGGGGCCTCTACGGAAAGTGACTCCTGTCTGCAGCGCCAGCAGTCTGCTCACGGGGAGGCGAGGGCATAGAGTCTAGGACGCCCGTGGCCTTCGCGGGTGGGTGGTCGGGGAGGACAGAGTAGGTGCAAGACCCATCCCGCCCTCTGGCCTCTGAGCTCGGACTTGGCTCCGGGCACCTCCAGCCTGGGAACCAGATCTCTGAGCTCCAGAATAAGGGTCTTAAAAGGGGAATCCTGGTTTTTTCGTGTGTGTCTCTATAAAGGGAGTGCATGAAAACAGTGGTGCTGGTTCTCCAGGAGGAGGGCATGGAAAAGTAGGTGGAAGATCTGGAGGTGGAAGGCGGGGGAGAGGGGTGCTGCTGCTGTTTCTACGGTTTTGAAAAACCCGGGCTTAGCTTCTTCCCGGACTGGTCCTTTCCATTTCCGTTTCCTGGTCTTTGCTCTGGGCTGTCTGGAGGCTGGAGTCAACTCTGCTTCCAGTTCCAGGACCCAGGCCAGCACAGAGCCTGGGCTCTGCCCTCAGCTTAGAACTGTGGAACCTGTGTCTAGGCCACATATCTTTCCCCCCCATCCTTTAAAATTTTCTCTGGAGGTTGTGCTAGGAGCACCAGATGGGCGTCCAGAACCTTGGGTTCAAGTTTTTGCTTTGCTTGGTGTCTATGAGAAAATTCTGTTTATTTCATCTCCTTAGTGAGATTTCTAGAAGTTTCCCCCTGCTCTAGCAGTCTAGAAGTCCTCTGGGGGAGTTGCAGGCATGGAAGAGTGGAACCCTGGGACTCACCCTAAGACTTGCTTTTGGAGGCCTCCAGGGTGTGTGTTGTGAGATCAGGGCTGTGAAAGTAGGTTCCAAGCCAGTGTTAGGGACGGACAGCTCCCTGTAGACGTGCAGGTAGCATCTTCCGAGTGTGTCTGCTGGGTGGGAGGAGTCCGGCTGCATCCAGGCCACTCTATCCCCAGTCCTGTGTGCTGCTACCTGGGATTCACACAACAGTCAGTCTTAGAGGCCTCTGGAAGACATGGCGAAATATTTCTCCCTGGCTGCACTAATGTTCAGTCTATCTTGCTGACCCCCAAGAATGGGCAGCCTACTCTTTCCAAGACCTAATCTTCAGCCACATGGTTAATGATAGGAAGTTGGTCCCAGCTCTCAACCATGGTCATCTTACATCTTGGCAAGGTCAGGCTGGGCTGAGGGGGAGTGGGGACCACTCACCATGTGAGTGGGCTTAGGCAGTAGATTCCTGATGTAAGACTGGGCTTATGATCTGTTCCACTTCACTTTCTCCCACTAGTAGATGAGGCTAGTGTGATCTTCTTGCGTCCTTGCTGATTCTGGGCGGGGCTGGGTCTAAGAATCCTCAGCTTGAAAAGGCAAGTGAATTTTGCAGCTTTAGCCTGAACTTCCACCATGAATCTACCCCTCCCTGGTCTCTTGGAACTTCAGGATTGAACTTCCCCCAGAGCTGGGTTCTGCACTGGTCAGCTAAGGCATGTTTTCTGAAACTTCAGACTCACTGCTCTTTCCAGCTTTGCCTTTTTTGGGACCCCTGGCTGCCAAGCCCCAGAGTCACCCGTGCCAAAAGCATAGCCGTGGTCCTGGATAATATCATGTGTGCCATGTGAAAAGTCATCACAGAGCAAGCACGGAAAACCTGGAACACTATGACCCAATGTCTGGGTGTATGTGCCTATGCCACCAGCTCTCCCCTTCCCTCCATATCGCAGGAAACTGGCTCTAGCAGGTCTGGGCTAGAACCTCTTTTTAGCAGGGACAGCTGAGTGCCTGTCCTATAAAGGTTACAAGCTCAGCTAGGCTCTCCACCATCTGAAGCCCTCTCCCTGCCTAGCCCCCTGGCTGGTAGTATTTGCCACAGGACAGAGCGCATGGCAGTATCTGGGTGAGGTGAGTTAAGGCAACCTTGACCCCAGGTTCCAGTGCTCCGAGCAGCTGCTGGAGAAGCCTTGGTTCTAACCCACTCCAATCTATCCAATCCCATATTCCTTCCATCTGAAGACATGCTGGGGAGGCCTGCACTGGTCACTTCATCAGGCACAAATAAGAGAAGCTCCATGGTGGGGAAGGGGAAAACTTGTAGGTAGGTGGAAATTTGGGACTCACTGAAATGTATCCTTTTGCCTCCAAGGTGTGCTGGAGGTCCCATGGGATCACACTTTCTGGAAGGCAGCAGCACAGGTACATAGGTGAGCTCACACTGACGGACTGTCCCTGCCCCTTGCTCAGGGACAGTCTGGGGGCTTTTGTGTCTGGAGCTCTCCAGAGCAAGGCCCCAGCAACCCCCCCCCCCCCCGCCCCCACAGATGGCACCTGATGCCCAGTCCAGTGCTAGCATATTGCCCACTAGCAGAACTTCTGGGGAAAGGAGAATGCAGCCTCACCAGCCCCCTAGGAGCTTCCCTGACTTTGGGTTGAGACCATTTGGGAAAGAAGGGGGTGATGTAAGGAGGAGCTGCTAGCAGGCTATTTCCAACGCTAGCAGAGGAAGGAGCGAGGGGGCGGGGTGCTCGGTGTCAAAACGGAAGGCCAGAAACTTTTTTTTAATCTTTATTTTTTCCAGTCTTTGAAGGCTGAAGACCACCCCTCCCCCCACCCCCTACCCTGAGCCAGGACATACTATGGCTTTGGAGCCGCCACTCCCTGGGGACCTCCCCATAGCGCAGGTCGCACCAGGTTGGGTTCTGGGACATCGCCGCGAGGGGTGGGGGTGGAGATGGTGAGCGTCAGCGCCCCCTATTCCCGCTGCACCCTAGCTGAGACCTGGCCTCCCACACCCGCCTAGACGGCGGCGCGTTTCGTTGCAAGCGGGCAAGCGGCGGCACAGGGCGGATGTGCGCTGAGGCTCCCGCCGCCTCCCTGCAGCGGGGCCCTGGGCCCTGGGGCCCCTCAGGTTACAAGGCGGCCCCGGGGTTGGGGGGTGGGACCCGAGTACCAGAGTAGTATTTGCAAAACCCGGCACCCCACGGTTTTCTGTGTTGCCTAACGTTTGGGGGCAGTCAAGGTGCAGGCATTCCACTCACATAAATCTCCATTTCAGAAAGTGGCCCCCAAGGCACCCCAACCCGGGGCAAGGTTTCGCGCGCTGGACTCCGGGCGTTAGCCCTCCGGAAAAAGCGCGACTCGGGGCGTCGCCAAGGCCACGTGTGCCTGGCACGGTCACAAGCCCCCCAGGGCTGGAGTAGCAGGGTCCCTCTCTGGGCCTTTTGTTCCACACCCACGAGGCGGCCTAGAAGGCCCTCCCGAGACAACGGTTCGGAGGTCGCGGGCTCACAGGGATTCTTGTTCCAACGAAAAGACTGAGAACTAGGGCTGGGGGCCCGTTTGGAGGCCGGCAAATCGGTGACTCAGCCGGAGAAGGCACCACCACCGAGACAGACCAAGCGGCACCTGAGGCGGGTACCCAGGCCCAGGGCGCTGTCCACCCTCGGATGATGCCCAGCCTGGCTCTCTCGGCCTTCTCTCCCCGCCCGCGGTCACGGTCAGGGCTGGAGTCCCTTCCTGCCTGAGCCACGCTCCCTCCCGGGCTGGAAGGGGAACTGGCAGGGGACTCGGGGGCCCTTCGCCTGCGGAGAGGTTGGGGCGTGGGCACGGCGGACCGGGCATCCGTGTGAGGCGGCCAGGCTCTCGGTTTTGGGTTAAGGAAGCAGCCTAAGTCTGCCACCCGCTTTTTGTTCTTGGGTTTTTGTTTGTTTGTTTGTTTGTTTGTTTTTCTTTTTTCTTTTGTGTGGGCCGGGGAGAGCCTTTGCGTCCCTAAACCTGCCTTGGCCAGGTTTGCCCGAGAGAGCCCCCAAGAGGCAGGTCCCAGAGTCAGGGTCGTTGGGTGGGTGCGCAGTAGTCCCCAGGCCTCTAGTGGAGGAGGGAGAGGGCTCCGGGAGGGCCAGATGGTGCTTCAGTACCCACCGGCCACCAGCACTAGCTGAACGTTTGGGCCGGCAGAGAGGCCACTAGAAGTAGGGCGCTTTAGGGATGTGCGTTCCCTCGGGGTGCACTAGTTTGCCAGGGTCTGATCACAGGACCCCTGGGGAACAGACACTGGCATTTCACCCTGGTATCTCCACCACCTCTACCCCCCTCCGCGTCCCCACCCGCCACCCCCCCACCAATCCGGATCTGCCTTGCACACAGTGGGTGCCCAGGAAATGTTTGAATGGATGCCTGAATGACCAGTGGAATTTGACTGACAGCTGCAACTGCAGAGTACCAGGCCAGTAGAAAAAACGGCCTTTTTCCTCTTCTTTTCTCCTGTTCTTCCCTCCCAGCTCTCCTCCTCTTTGTAGGGGAAGTCTCAGAGACGTTGGCCGGCTTCCTCCAACTAGAAGCACTAGGGGCCAGAGTCTCTGTAGGGCCACATAGAAACTGCAGACTGAACTTGCGGCTATTAGAAATTCTTTCTAACCGCCTGTAGCGTTACCAGGTTCCCTTGGGTTGCAGGAAAGAAAGTTTTCTAAGTCGAGCTAGTCTAATTTTTCTGGGGCTGCTGTCTTTAGTTGCATTTCCTTAGTTACTTTACAAAAATCCTCTGTAGGCAACGTGTAGATCAAGTTTCCTATAAGAAGTGGCTTTTTTTTTTTTTTTCTTCTTTCCATTACCTGTGAGAAATTCTATCCGGGAGTAGGGATTCCTGGCTTGGCACTTCTCTCTCCTGCAGTATCTATTTTGATTAGCATTAATTACAATGCATCAACCCCACTCATCAGTGATACCCCCTCCCCCTGGCTAGTGACTGCTCTTGGCTCTCCCGATTTGGGTGGCACCTGGACAAGAGGGCCCTCTCCCCCAGCTATCGAAAGCAGCCACACAGGGCTTTCCATCAAGTTCTGCATCTTTTAAAGGGAAGCTGAAAAAAGCCAGATTGTTCTTAACTTGGAAATCTAATACTTTATTTTGTTGTCTCTGTGAATTAAGGCTAAAATCCCGGGGCTGTTTCTGATCGAAGAATGTGTGCTAATTAATTTATGCACCGTGCTGTGAAAACGCTCTAATAAAGTCAGTAGAAACAAGATACAGCCCTGTTGGGGAGGGCACAGAGCTTAGGAAAACCTGTGGGCGAGGCTGTTGCAGAAGGACCAGGACAATGTCAGCCTCAAATAGATGTCCTCTGGTAGCACTGTGGCATCGAGTTTGTGATGACAGGTGTGGCTGGCCCTCTGACAATTACCATCTTTGTTCCAATCATTCTAGTATAGTTGCACTGTTAGTAAATGCTCACCATTGGGGACAGTGGTGTGGGTGGAGCAGAGGGCATGGGCTTTGTCATAAGACAGAACTGGGTGCTTGGTCCAGACCCATTACTTTAGTAAATTACTCAATCTTGGAGCCTGTTTTGCTCATTTGGAAAATAAGAATAATGACCCAGGGCTTGGTGCACAATAAACTTTCAACAACAATTTCTTGTTGAATTGAATACAGTTGCATTTGGGATTAGGGATAAAGTTTACGCAACATCTGGTTCACAATAAGTGCTCAATAACTAAGGCTTCTGTTACCAGGATGTGATGGGTTAGTGTGTTTGCATAATTACATACAATCGATGTTATTTCAGAAAGCACTTGTCTTAAGTGTCAAAAGGCAGATTTAATTTCCAGGTGACAAATATTATCAGACCTCTATGGAATGGACAGAACTGGGCTAAGCACTGTGGGAAATGTTCAGAGATGTGGCCAGAGGCCATGGAGCAGTTGGAAATGCTGGAACTTGCACACAGGAGACTACCTGGATCTCTGCAGCTCACCACCTGCATCAGCCTTGCGCCAGGGCAGGGTTTGGAGTCAGGCTATCTGCTTAAACACTGCCTCCGCCACTTAGTAACAGTGTGACCCAGTGTGACCAAAGGTAAGTCACTTAATCTTATGGAGTCAGTTTGCCAGTCCAGGGGGAATTAAAAAGTTGGTGTAAGGGGGTGCCTGGGTGACTCAGTGAGTTAAGCCTCTGCCTTTGGCTCAGATCATGATCTCGGGGTCCTGGGATCGAGCCCCACATCAGGCTCTGCTCAGCGGGGAGCCTGCTTCCCTTCCTCTCTCTCTGCCTGCCTCTCTGCCTACTTGTGATTTCTCTGTCAAATAAATAAAAATAAAATCTTAAAAAAAAAAAGTTGGCGTAACAAACACGTTGCTCCCAGGGTTTGGGGAAGACAAGATGAACTAACTAATGTATGTGAAAAGGCTGGGTCCCTGTTTGGAGATGGACAGGAGAACTTCAGCTGCCATAATGTTTTGCATTATCTTATGATGTTTCCAGGATTTTGGTCTCATTAAGACAAGTCTCAGAAATCAAACGACAGCTGCATGCAAGTGTGACATAGCATGTTCCTATGGGGTCGAGACCAAGGCTTCTGTTGTTTTGTTCTCACAAAGCCTAATTCACACTGAGAGCTCCATAGGCAAGTGTGGATTTTGTGTTGTGACCTTGAGTAAATGCCCACCCCCCAACTCCTTCCTCATCAGTCCTCTGGGCCCCAAGATGGAGCCTGTTATGGCTTAAAATGAAAAATAGCTTCCGCTAAGAGATTATCCTTTATGCACCGAGCAGTATGCTAGTGTATAATGGGTACCATAATCCTATGAAATGGGTATTATCAGCATTTATGGCGGAGAAGACAGGCTCAGAGGCCAAGCAACTTGACCAACTTACCATACAGATGGTAAAGAGCCTAATGAAATTTCAGTCCTGGATACCAAAACCCATAGTATAAACCAGAACTAACTGCCATTAGTTCCTCTCTAATAGCAACAGGATCGTAATAATAGGAAGAATTTGCTGAATGCCTATTATGTGCCAGGAACTGTGGTGTCTCACATAACCTCGAAACACCTCCATGAGCTAGGCGTAACTCCTAGCTCTGTTTTACAGGTGGTGACACTGAGGGGCAGCTATCGGAAAACCTGAGTTCTTCCATCTGGGTCGTTTGGCTCTGACCCACTTGACTGGGACAGCTTTTCACCAAGCTCTCTCCCTTCACCCCCTAAGCCTTTCCACTCCAAGCTCAGGTTCCCTCGGCACTTCCAGCTCCCAGTGGTTGAGACGTCCTTGCAGGTGTCAGGAAGATGGTTCTAGGCTCCAGGAAAAGCCATCTCTGCCCAACTCAGATTTCAGCCCCCAGGCCATGGGGTTTGTGGCCTTCAGTCTTTGTTAGCCCTTGCTGGGCAGGAGCCCGCTGTGACCAGAGCAAGCTGGATGGCAGCCTCAGTCCGCAGCTAGTAAAGTCTGGATGGACTCAGGGTCCCATTGTGCCTGGGGTGAGCTTGGGGGACTCAGGGAATTAAGTGTCTAAGTCGAGGTATTTTGGGATACAAGCCACAGAAATCCACTCAGACTAACAGGAGAAACAAAATAATAAATTTATTATAAGGATTCAGGAGTAGCATGTGGCTTCAAGGGCAGGGAACACCACTGTCCTTAACAGGGTGAAACCAGAAGCTGGGCAGTAGTTAGAAATCAAGGCTCTTCCTCCCCGCTGGTGGCAGAGTGGTCTCTCCTCTGCTCCCCTCTGAGCACCCTTGTTTTCTCTCCGAAGAGCAGCTTTCCCTGATGCCACTCCGTTTAATACTTTCCCAGCTTTTCATTGAGCCCCTGATCCAGCCACTCAGGAGGCACTCTAAACTCTCTGCTGGAGGTTTAGAATTCGGGTTGGGGGGGAAGGGAGAGAGGGAGAGGAAGCTGGGGGGGGAGAGGGAGAGAGAGAAGTGGGGGAGAAGGAGAGTGGGAGAGGGAGAGAGAGAAGTGGGGGAGAGGGAGACAGAGAAGTGGGGAAGAGGGAGAGAGAGAGGGAAAGGGAGGGGGTGGGGGGAGAGGGAATCTTATATGCTTATCAAGGCCCGGTGATTCCCACCGCAGTCAGGGATGTTGGGTGGGTGGGTGGGACTCTGGCCCCCTACCCAATCTGCAGGGACTGTGAGCCCAGACCCGGCAGAATGAGGTGATGAATGGACTACTGTTCTAGTCAGCTATAGAATGTAGACGTCTAGCACTTAGTACATAAGAGCCAACAAGCAGATGTTGGTTCCTTTGCTTCTCCTTCCTCCAAACTTCCCAGTGTGATGTTTTTTCAGTCCTTCAATCAAGAATCATCCAGAGCCACCAACTTAGAGCACAGATATGACTGGGCCACTCTGTGCTTAAATTCCTCTAATGCCACCCATTCACCTCAGGATGAAATCCAGACCCCTTAGCTTGGTTTCTGAGGCCCCTTGTCATCAGACTCTGTGCACGTATCCAGCTCATCTCGCCGCGCTGCCCACTTCCTACTCAAGGCTTCAGCCATCCTGAGTGATTTCCATGGATTCTTCCACTCCTGAGATACGTGTCCATCATCACCCACTTATTCCTTTATGGGAGAAGCCCAAGTCTCTGCCTCATTGATCCTGGGAGTTGGCATGACCAACTTGACCAACCATATGGGAGTGGATGAACAGAAGCCCTTAGAGACATTGCAAGTTGCCGCCAGGGCTCTCTCTTCTTCTGCCCTCATTCCCCCAGACAGGTGCCACTCCAGCTTGTGTGACAGGGTGAAAAAGAAGAGGGAGCAGAGCCCCAATTCAAAGCAGAGTTGCAGGTGGCCTGACGCCTGCCTTCACCACGAGTGAGGCATCTCGTGCACGGCTGGAAGCCTCTGAGGTTTGGGGGTCGTTCACTGTAGCAGGGTTAGGGGAAATGTCTTGCTCCCTCAGATCTTGTTGGTGCTATTCCCCCTCCCTGGAAACGTCTCCCTCATTCCCACACCTGTTATTTTTCAGGACTCTTATTAGGTGTTACTTCCTCTGGAAAATTGTCCTGATGCCCTTCCTCCCTGGGGTTGGGTCTGTGACCCTGGGCCAGTCCCCATGTCACCTTCCTATTCTCATCCCCCACATTACACCGTCTTATGGTGCAGCAACACCTTGACTTCGTACCTGGCTCCATTATCAGACTGTGAGCTCCTTGAAGGCAGGGAATGCATCCTCTGGTCAGCTAGCACATGGTAAGTTCTCAAAAAAAAAAAAAAAAAATATATATATATATATATATATATATATTTTTTAAGATTTTATTTATTTATTTGACAGAGATCACAAGTAGAGAGGCAGGCAGAGAGAGAGAGGGAAGTAAGCTCCCCGCTGAGCAGAGAGCCCGATGCGGGACTCGATCCCAGGACCCTGAGATCATGACCTGAGCTGAAGGCAGCGGCTTAACCCACTGAGCCACCCAGGCGCCCCTCAAAAAAATTTTTGAAGAGGGATGAAGTTAGTAATCTACCTTTGCAGATTTGATTTTCTAAAGATAGTTACAATAATATCCCCATCCCATATAGTCTTCTTTTAAAAAAAATTTTTATTTTTTAAATTTATTTGACAGAGAGAGAGAGATCACAAGTAGGCAGAGCAGCAGGCAGAGAGAGAGGTGGGGCGGGGAAAGCAGGCTCCCTGCTGAGCAGAGAGCCAGATGTGGGGCTTGATCCCAGGACCATGAGATCATGACCTGAGCCAGAGGGCAGAGGCTTAACCCTCTGAGCCACCCAGGCACCCCCCCATACAGTATTTTAATGTATCTTTGATATTCTTCTTGTTGAGGGGTTGTGTGTATGTGTGTGTGTAGGAGGTAGTAGTCTGTTTCTTCCCCTTCAGTCTGGACAGTCTTGTCACAGTGGCAGAAGTGACACAATATGACTTCTGAGGCCAGGTCAGGAAAGGCAATACAGTTTGCCTAGTTCTCTTGGGACACTAGCTCTTGGAACCAGACAGCAAGCTGTAAGGAAGCCCTGAGGAAAGGCCCATGTGGAAAAGAACTGAGCCCTCCCTCACCTGCCCTGCCCCAGAGCTGGTTAAGCTCCAGCAATCAGCACTCACTTGCCAGCACATCAGTGCGCCATCTTGAAAGCGGATCTTCCAGCTCTAGTCACATTGTCCCAGCTGAGACACAAAGAGCAGAGATGATCTATCCCTGCCAAGCCCCGTGCCTGTTGCAGATTCATGAGTAAAATAAATGATTGCTGTTGTTTTAAGCCACTAAGTTTTGGAGTGATTGCTACACAGCAATTGATAATGAGAACATATGGCTTTCCTCTTGGCAATTACATTTTCTCTTGGATCTGAATACCTGTCCTAAACCTCAGCCTCCCTGCCTTGGCCCTTAATACCAGCCCTCTCACCCTAGGGAGCAGACACTGTGCCCACATCCCCGCTGCTGGCTAGAGTAACTCTGATAGATCTTGGCCTATGGAACTCTGAGCTGCCCTCTATCTGGCTTTGGATTCCTGCCCCCCTAGACTGGAGCTCCTGGGCACACATGCTAGTGGGTGAATCCATCCTGAGTGGCCCAGTCCCCACTGGACGCCAGCCATGCTGCAGGACCTAGCTGGGGGCAATTCCCCACCCTTAAGGGAGCTCCATTCTTTTCCCTGGCCCATGCCACCACAGCCCAAGACTTCCTCGGAACTGCCTGAATTAAGACAATAATTCACGTTCTTCTGCAAATGGATTCATATTAACAGTCCCTCATGAGGTTAGTGTGAAGACGAACTGTAACTCTATGCATGAGCCATTTGGTAAACTTTCAGTATTGTTATAAGTTTGTTCAGCCAGAATGAATGTTGCCTAGGAAGAGCTTCCAAAACAGACATAAGGGTCACAGCTACAAACAAATTTTTCTGAGTCATCCTCTCCTTCACTTTGGCCCTGCCCCTTCCCTTTTAGTATCTAGCCTGTCACCGACAGCATCCTAAAGACACTTCACGCTGTCCCAGCAGATGGATGGAAATAAGGGCTGGATCCCCCATGAGAGTTGGCATGATCTGGACTTTTGAAAGTGCTCTTCTGAACTTCTTAGCACATAGGACTCGATGTTTTGACTCCACAAGTGGAGTTTGCTCCACATAGACCCCATGTTGGCCAAAGTCAACATCCTGACTCTGGGAGTGTTTGAAAACTCAGAGGTCATGGGTGTTGCCCATCACACACACACACACACACACACACACACACACATACACACACACCACATGCACACACAAGGACTTATGTGCACATCTCTGAAGATCCGTAGGGGCAAGAAATCACATACCATTGAGTGCATATTCCCAGCCACCCTGGGCACAGTCTTCAAACATGGACCCCAGAAATTCAGGTCCTTCTCTGAGTGGCTCTGTGATGGGCTATGAACCCAACAAATCGTCTCCACCCATGGCTGTGAGAGTCAAGGCTCCTCTTCCCCCATGCTGTCACATCTGATCAATATTTCTGGGGCCTATGAGGGCTCTTGACTCTCAGTAGATTGTACTACTAGCAAAAGCATTCCTCCTCAAAGGACATGCACTGTAACTTTCTACCTAGGACATATGATAAAAATATATAATTTTAAGCAACAGGTTAATATTAAAAAGTAAACAAAAATAGTCTAATGTGGATGCAAGGTGAGGTACGAGTGGGTGAGGGTTCCTTGTCTTAAACTAAGGCTCTCACAAGATGGAAAGGCTGGAGCCAGGGCCAGGAGGAGGGGAGACCCAGGGAAGGGGTACCATGAAGGGGCTAGCACAAAGATTCAGACCATGAAGTCCATGAGCGGTTCATAAAATAAGATTTCCTCGTGGGGAAGGTTTAAATTAAGCCTACAAGATTAAAAAAAAAAAGATTTTATTTATTTATTTGACAGAGAGAGAGACAGCAAGAGAGGGAACACAAGCAGGGGGAAGTGGGAGAGGGAGAAGCTGGCCTCCCGCTGAGCAGGGAACCCGATGTGGGGCTCGAAAGCAGGACCCCTGGATCGTGACCCGAGCTGAAGGCAGATGCTTAACAACTGAGCCACCCAGGCACCCAAGTCTACAAGGTTATTAAGTGACACATTTTGTAGTCTCAGCACGACTTTAATTTTGGGTCTTATTTAAAGGTTATATGGAGGGGCTCCGGGGTGGCTCAGTGGGTTGAGCCTCTGCCTTCAGCTTGGGTCATGGTCTCATGGTCCTGGGATCGAGCCCCATATCAGGCTTTCTGCTCAGTGGGGAGCCTACTTCCTCCTCTCTCTCTGCCTGCCTCTCTGCCTACTTGTGATCTCTCTCTCTAAAAAAAAAAAAAAAAAAAGATTATATGGAGACACACACACACACACAGAGACAAAACAGGAATGTATATAGACACACCTATAGGCAAATAACCTGTTTTCACACATACATATGTGGATATACACAAACACATACGTACTTATATCCGTCGGAAATGAGGAATACACACATTCATACTCACATGAGAACGTAATTCCTGAAGTCACGGGGACCATTTCACCCTTGGTGGGTTGGTGAATATACCTCTGGGTCATCCCCAAACCAGTTCTCTCTGAGAGTTTAGTCATAATCAGGGGCTTGGGGGAAGGAGATTTAGCTGGTAAAGGGTAGAAGCTGGAATTGGAAAGGTTAAATACATCCAGTGACTGAGGTTTTCCCTTTCTGAATAGCAGGCGTTCTTCATTAGAAAAATTTGTACGCTCAACATGCTGCAGACTTTGTGGCTACTTAGGAAGGGGCTGGAATAAGGCCATTCTTTTTTTTTTTTTTTAAAGATTTCATTTGTTAATTTGACAACAGAGATCACAAGTAGGCAGAGAAGCAGGCAGAGAGAGAGGAGGAAGCAGGCTCCCTGCTGAGCAGAGAGCCCCATGTGGGGTTCGATCTCAAGACCCTGAGATCATGACCTGAGCCAAAGGCAGAGGCTATTAACCCACTGAGCCATGCACGTGCCCCTGTAGTTTCTATTTTTTAAAAAAATATTTTATTTGCTTATTTATTTGTTTGACAGAGAGAGACACGGCAAGAGAGGGAACGCAAGCAGGGGGCGTGAGAGAGGGAGAAGCTGACCTCCCGCTGAGCAGGGAACCCGATGTGGGGCTCGATCTCAGGACCCCAGGATCATGACCTGAGCCAAAGGCAGATACTTAACAGCTGAGCCACTGGGGGCCCCGGAATCTGTAATTTCTACTAGATTTTTCCCCCCTAGCTCATTTTTTTTTTTCCCCCTAGCTCATATTTAACCTGAGACTTTTCTGGAAGGTCAAATGTCATCCAGATCAATACTAAAAATGCCCACCAGCAATTCAGTTCAATTCAATGTTATCCCATTCTGGCCAATGAAACAAATATACTTTTTTCCCTAAAGTACCAGTCTAAGGAGTATTCGAAGTGCTTCTACTCACGTCTGACTCTGTGCTAGGCTCTGTCAGGGCGAGAAGAGAGGAGGATGCCATTCTGTCTTCTAGAAGTTAATGGCCTGGTTGGGCAACAGAACCGGGCTCTGTGAAGCAACTGAAATCGGCCGGGTACAGAGGCGGAGAGAGAGGAAATATTGTACGTCCGGGTGGGCAAGGAAGCCTTCTTTGAAAAGGTGGTCTTGAGAGGGGTTGGAACAACAGGGAGAAATAAGATAGAGAGCAAGAGGGGCGCCTGGGTGGGTCAGTGGGTTAAGCCGCTGCCTTCGGCTCAGCTCATGATCCCAGGTCCTGGGTTCGAGCCCCACATCGGGCTTTCTGCTCAGCAGGGCGCCTGCTTCCTCCTCTCTCTCTGCCTGCCTCTCTGCTTACTTGTGATTTCTCTCTGTCAAATAAATAAATAAAATCTTTAAAAAAAAAAAAAAAACAGATAGAGAGCAAGACGTGGGTGAGACAGACTAAAGTCTGGCTGAACCTTCTTGACCTACCTGGGCTATGCCTGGGCAGGCCCCCGCGGGTTTGCGTTCATCACCTTTCTCCCTCCAGCTTCCCAAAGTGAGACAGTGAGATTTCTAGGAAAAGTCAAAATATGTAGGAATATTCAGGATCCACTAATGCATGTTTATTCCGGGCCCATCGGGTCACAGCCGGGGATGGCAAATGCAGTCTTAGGGCAGAGAAAGGACTCGTGTTTGCAGTGGAGCTTGAGAACGATACAAGATGCTGAAACTATTCTGAAGAGCCATAACTCCCTAGCTCCGAGGCTCAGAGATCCCATTGGAAATGCGAGGAAGGCCCTCTTCCCAAGAAAATGCCCATATGCACACTCACACAGAAGGTGGCATTCTCTTGCAGGAATTCAGACCCCATGCCCCCAGCCTTGAGCTCCCACTGGATCTGTGGTGTGGGTAGCTGGAAAGACTTCTGGGCCACAGCCAAACGCTGGGGGCCTGGTGCTTCCTGGGAGTTTCCAGCACCCCTTTTTGTGGGTCAAGGACAGAGACTTTGTCTCCCTTCACAGCCACTAGCCTGACAAACACAAGTGGATAGAAAAATCTTTGCACTCATCCACCCAATCCCATAGCACCAAGGGCAGTTACCATGATCAAGGGCAGGTACCATTTTTAGCCTTTAGGTAACATGGTTGATTTTCTTAAACACCAAATATTTTTCCTTTCCTATAGCTGTTCAAAATTAACTGATTGAGTAATTTCTCCCTCACAGCCCTTGTCCATCCTCGAACACGGAAATGGCCCAGCATGCCGAGGGTGCCATATCCCAACAGGAGCTCAAAAACAGGTCTTTTTAAAAAATTTATAAGTAATCGCTTTTATTGCATGTTTTATTATGTTTTACTATGTGCTGACACCGAGCAAGGGGCTTTAGAATCAGCATTTCACTGATTTCCCTGACAACCCTCTGAAGCAGATACCATTATTAGGCCCATCTTACAGATGGGGAGGCCAGTGCTTGGGGTTAAGTTACCGGAGGTTAAGTTACCAAAGTGGCAGAGCAAGGAGTTGAACCGAGGTCTGCTGGCAAAGTCTGAGCCTGTAACCACTGGCCTGTATTGCTCCTTTGAGCAGTAGAACTCTTCAGTTAAGGTTGAGTACATTGGCCATGACTGGGCAGGAGCAGAGGGGAGGAAGGGGTCCTAAAGCCCACCCAGATGCCAGGAGGGCTAATGGGTGCCTGTTCGATGGAGAGTTGCTGTCAGGCTGGGGCCCTCTGCCCCCTCTGGGCCAGTGCCCGGGACAACCTGAGCCCGGCTGTGAGGCCAAGCCAGTGCAACACCACCTCACTGGTGTTTTCTTTCAGCCAGGGCGGGGGCAGGAGGGAAACCGCCCCATTGAAATAATTGGCTCATTCTGGAATGGAGATTCATTTCCGACTGCGCAGCAGCGCCCCCCTCCCTCCGCCGACCAAGCTGGCTGGTGTGTCAGAGGGAGGATATTTTCCTAAGGATGAACTGTTCTTGAGTGTTTCCTGCTGCTGCACGGGTCTCCCTTTTGCAGACCCGGGACACCTCCCTCTACTGCCAAATACGTATAAATGAAAATAAAGCCCCTTGATGCAAAACCCCTGACTTTCAGGAATGAGCTGGACATGGGGGCAGGCGTAGTGTGCTCTCCATGCCTCGCCCATGGTGGGAGCTGAGAAGTATTTGATTCAATCCTGAGCACATTTCCTTCAGGGTCTGGAGGTGTGCTGGGGACTGGGTCTGGGGTAGGAGGTCCTCGGGCTTTTGCTCACGATCCCACCTTAAGCAGTCGGTCACTCCGTGATGATGCTGACTAAGGGGGTCGGCAGGCAGCGTTCAAGTTAGCCGTGAATTTGGGTGGGGAAAAACTGCATCTGCGTTTTCACCAATCCCTCACTGAAATTTAGCTGCTTTTTTTTAAGAATGTAGGCTTCCACCAAAGCAGTGTTAGGCAATATTGATGACTTACCCCCCAGCAGAAACCATGGATATTCTCACAGCACGTTAACGTTGGTGCAGCCGTCTTGAAGCTGTTGTGCTCATCTATCCCCTGAAATTTCGGTACTTATCAGACCTGCTGCTAGGTCTTGCCACTTATTTATTTATTTTTAAAGATTTTATTTATTTATTTGTGTGAGAGAGAGCGCACAAGCAGGGGGAATGGCAGGCAGAGGGAGAAGCAGTTTCCCCGCTGAGCAAGGAGGCTGACTAGGAGCTCAATCCCAGAACCCCAGGATCGTGACCCGGGCCGAAGACAAAGCTTAAGCGACTAAGCCACCCAGGCGCCCCTAGATCTTGCCATTTAAAATGTTCCTAAGGAAGCACGTATGTTACTCTATCACTTCAAAAAATTACTCTTCCGGGGCGCCTGGGTGGCTCAGTGGGTTAAAGCCTCTGCCTTCGGCTCGGGTCATGATCCCAGGCTCCTGGGATCGAGCCCCACATCGGGCTCTCTGCTCAGCGGGGAGCCTGCTTCCTCCTCTCTCTCTGCCTGCCTCTCTGCCTACTTGTGATCTCTGTCTGTCAAATGAATAAATAACATCTTTAAAAAAAATTACTCTTCTAACTTTACGTCAACATAATTTGTTTTCTTTGCAATCATGCTTTATTTTATGCATTAGAAAATAGTATTCTAAGAAGAGGTGCATTTACGAATTCACCAGATGCCAAAGGCACAAAAACTGGTTTAAGGACCCCCATGAAATCCATGTGTGTTAAGGGGTTTTCCTCCAGTGCAGAATTGCAGCCATTTTGAATAAGAGTTAACCAACCCTTTATCTTTCACCTGCTCAGAGAAGCCCCACCCAGGCATCAGGGAGAAAGAGGAACCACCGGGGGAACCTAAGAGGTTTTATGTTTAGATCTCGACCTTCCCATCTATAAAATGGGGTGGCAAACCCACCAGTAGGAGGTGTTCTTTCCCCATCCCTGACTGGTCACGAGGTTGGCAGAGCTGTCCACGCTTTAGGAGCCGGGATTTGACAAAGTCGGCGGGACCCTCTGCATTTCCCGTGTGCCACGATGAAAACAGCTTTTTTTTTTTTTTTTTTTTTTTTTCATTTGGGATCCAAGAGGCTGAGTCACCGGCCAGGTCAGAAGAGTAGTTTTTGTTGTACAACAGCCCAAGAGGCCCATCTCCCATCCCTGCCCGGCATGCTGGGCCCCAACCCTATTCTGATTCCGAGGGGATGCCCCCAGGAAGGAGGTAGAGGGGTGGGACTGTAGGCAGCAGGTGCGAAGAGGACAGCCCAGGTTTCAGACTTTCCTAGGGATGAGCCAAGCCAGGCACCTGCCCTGGGGCCCTCCTCCATTTACTTTGCCCGGAGTGGGTATTACTCCTAGAGTCTCTACACATCGTCCCTTGTGTGTCCAGCCACATGCTCCACTCGGTGGGACCCTACAGGGGAGGACAGCTGCTGTCCTTGGTGACCTGGCAATGGAGCGGGAGCTGGGGGAGACGAGTCCAGCTTGCCAGTTACAGCACACATCCTGGAAGAGTTTAGGCAGGTGGCCCAGGCAGGGCAGGAGGAGACGCCTGGAGTGAGAAGAGGTGCTGAAGAGAAGGGGAGGGCATTCCAGGAAGGGCTTCCTTCCCCAGCCCAGGGGCAGGAGGTGTTTTTAGTAGTAGTTGGGGTCGGGGGGCGCTGTGATGACATCAACTGGGATTGCAGCGAAAGACAAAAATTGGAGCGCCAGCAATGGGAGGTAGGGGATGAATTATAGAGGACTGTGTGACCCTTAAGTTGTTCTGAGCAGGAGAGGGGATTCTGGCTGGGATGCGGGCTTGCAGGGTGGGGCCGGACTCCAGGCCCAACTTATTCCTGCGTTATTAGCTCTCCTAGCTTTCTAAGTGTAGCAACCAACCAACCGTCTGTCCATTTACTTATTAACCATCTCGCCATCCATCCATTAACTACCCATCCATCCATTTATCCATCCACTTGTTTCCTTCTCCTCTCTACCTACCTCCTCACCTCCTCCAGGGTAAACTCCCTCACTAGGCTTGAGACCGTGCTCTCTGCTGTATTTCTGGTTTCTAGCGTAGTTCTGGGCACCTAGTAGGCCCTCCATGTATATTTTTGAATGTATTTTCTCACAGAGCATTCATCTAGCCATTTACCCTTGCACAGGATGCTTCTCCTGCAATATTGAGTCCAATTTTGAGTCATTTGGAGAGTCCAGAATGTCCTCTCACCATTCCAACAGAGCCTCCCAGAGTCCTTTCCCCCTCTAGTTTAGCCAAGTGGCTTGACATGCAATAAGGGAGACTGGGTGCTGGTCCCAGATCTGCAAAGGAGAGGTGTATGGCTTTGGGCACTGTCATTCTTTGTGTTTCCTCAGCAGAGAGATGGCAAGCGTGGGCAAGGAGAGCTTTGAGATTCTTTACACTCTGACGGGCTGTGACTCTCTAACCTTAGCCCATCCCACTGTTGGGCCAGTGAAACCACGTTAACAACTGCTCAAATTCCATCCAAGGGAAGTTTCCCCAGAGTCAGTGGTTTAAGTACGTTTCTCAGCAACACAGAGCTCCTCTAGCTGAGCAGCTAACCTTTCCTCGGCCCCAGGAAGTGGTTCTCTTCTGAATGTCCCATCATGAACACATTACCCTCCTCATAATCGAGAGCATCCAGGAGTGCCCAGAAAGGGACTTAATTGCTCTAAGATTGCGTTACTTTCCTGATTAAGTCACTTAATAAATGACCACATCGAGTAGCCCCAAGGAAAGCATTTCCTGAGAGGACGTAAGTCACTTTTAATTTTCAGGGCTGTGTGCTTTCCTTTTGCAGCCTGGAGTGGCTGTGCCCAGCCTGCCATCTGAGAAACATTTCTTCAAGGTGTCAAAAGGACGTGTCATGCATTTGGAATGAGGGCTAAATTAAAAGGCCACACAACACATAGTTAGAGAAATAGTGAGATATTCCGGGCTGTTTCCAGGATAAACTACCCAGCTGGCAGTCTTTTCTTGAGCAAAACAATGGCTAGTGGGACACTTGCCTGACATTTATACCACATAAGCACAGACATGCACGCACGTCCACAAAAGCTCATACGTGCAGTCAGGAAGGGACATGTAGGTCCCCTGAATTGGACATCCCAATTAGCCACATCGGTTTTGTGGCTCCAGAAAGTGGGAGGATTGGTGACATGTAACTTGGTTCCTCTAGTTGTACTGAGAATGGCCCTGGGACCCTTGTCTCTTTGCCTTTTGAGAGAGAGAAAGAGGCTTGAGCTCTGTGATGGACCCACATAACATCTTCTATTTCTTAATTCAGGGCTGAGAGGAGAATTCAAGTGATTTCATCCAATTGCTTCCATTTCAAGATGAGGAAACCAGTGCCCAGGGAGGTCTGGGGACTTGCCCAAAGACACACAGCTAGAGTAAACCAGAGGCAGTCCAAGGACCCGGGTTTCTTGGTTCTTTGTGCCATAGAACCCTATGCTCCGAGGTTTGGGGGTATCATTTACATCAGTGAGCAAAGTGGCTGTCCTTGTCCCTTCAGCCTCTGTTCTACCTGGAAACTGAGCTGATAGGCAACCCGTCCTCCGCCAGCCAGTGTTCCACCCTAGCCCCAGCTACACAGAAATGACACTTGTAGCTCATTCCCCTCAGATGGCCCCCCATGAACGCTGCCCCCAGAATGCACACACCGTGTGTAGCCTCTCAGGCCCCGAAGCCAGGCTAGCCCTTTTAGCCACTGTTGTGGAAGTAGCACCGTGCGACTTCTGAGACTGGTTCATAGATGGCCTTGCAGCTTCTGTCTTGGCCTCTGGGAACACACGATCTGAGGAAAGCTGCTACGGTGTGAGAAGCCAACCACCATGAGCCTGCCATGCTGTGAGGAAGCCTCACTAGTGCCACGGGGGGCTGCATGGACACCGTTCCCCCAGCTCTTCCTACCGTCAGAGAGCCCAGGCACCAGGCACATGCATGAACGAGTGCTTTCGAACAGATGCCCAGGCTGGAGGGGGCTTCAGCTGACTACAGCTCCTGCTGCCATGGGAAGCCCACCGCAAGACGGACCGCAAGGGAGCACTGTCCAGCCAAGCCAGGTCAACCCACAGAAACCACGAGAAATGAAGACACGTGGTTGTTTGAAGCCGTTGCATTTTGGGGGTGGTTTGTGACCCGGCCATAGATAACAGGAATGGGCACAGACGTGTGTGGTTTCCTCCAGCTCTGCCCGGCTGCTGGTCAGGGCCGCCTTCTCTCCTTTCCCCCTGTCCCCAGGCCTCGTCTCCCTCACGCTGAAGTTCTCCCACCTCAGATAAGCCAAAAGGCAAATAATTGAGAGCAGACTGCCTTGGCTACTGATTTTATCCCAGGGAGAAAACGAGTGCTTGCTGCCAACTGAGAAGTCCCAGCTGCTCACAGCGTGTTCTGAAGCTGTGGGCTCTGGAGGAGCCGCTGGCCTTGCTTCGACTTCATGCCATTAAGAGACCATTTCTAGTACCTGCCAGGAACCTTCTGGTATTTTGCAGTTCCCACTTCTGCTCTTTATCTAGCCTGGAGGGTGGTTTTTGCTTTTTATTAAAAAAATGCCACCCTTTTTTCCAATTAAGCTCTCACTGGGTGGGATAGCCCTAGGCCAGCCCTTCCAAGACAAATGAGGTGACAGGGCCAAACCCAGCCCCGTACCAGCCCAGGAATGAGCAAACTTCCGGGAAAAGAGAAAACCACCAAGTCCTCCTGGGTCCTTTCCCAGACTCAGTAACATGCTCTGTCAACCTTTTCCTGGCCTGTGGAGCTAAGGAGCCATCCGGGATAAACAGACCAGAAGTTGGCCTTCAGAAAGCTTGGCGGGAGGGAGGGCAAGGCGGTGTTCCAGAAAACTGGACCCAAACAAAACACAGTTTCTGGGCACCCACTGCCACCAGGAGCTGGGCAGGACACTCTCTCATTGGGTATTTTAGCGAGAACTCTCTGTGATCTTAGGGCTCCAGGCCTGGCTTTTTACCTCAGGCTGAACTCTGGAATGTGGTGATCACTCATTCTTCCCACGGAGATCCATCACTATCTCTCTGTGATAACTTCCTCCAGAGAAATGGAGGTTCAGAGAGGCTGCTGGGCAGGAGAGCCTCAGAAGGCTGAAAAGTGCCTCCCCCTACTCCTACAGGCTGCAGGATTTAGCAAACAAAAAGACAGGACTCCCAGTTAAATTTGGAATTTCAGATAAACCATAAATACTTTTTTTTTAAAAGATTTAAAAAAAATTATTTATTTGACGGATAGAGATCACAAGTAGGCAGAGAAGCAGGCAGAGAGAGAGAGGGGAGGAAGCAGATTTCCTGCGGAGGAGAGAGCCCAATGCAGGGCTCGATCCCAGGTCCTGGGATCATGACCTGAGCCGAAGGCAGAGGCTTTAGCCCACTGAGCCACCCAGGCACCCCCATGAATACTTTTCTGGTGTGAAGATGTCCCATGCAATATTTAGGATATACCTATGTTTTAAAAAAATGATTCATTGTTTCCTGGAAATTCGTACTTAACAGAATGTTCTGTCTTTTGTCTGGGAACCTTAATCTATAGGGCTTGGGGTATTCCTCATTTGACTAAAGGAGTCTGCCGCAGCGGGGAAAAATGGGGGCAAGTTACTGATTTAGGTTAGCCCACTTGTTTGATTATTTTCCAGGCAAACCCAGGAGGAAAGTGACTCTCCAGCTCCCCAAGGAGCCAACGGTGAGAGTCAGGATTGAAATTCACCTGTGTCATGTCTTTGATCCAATGTGACCTTCTCAGTGGGAATGTTCTGATCCTCCGTTAAAAACTGCACACTCTCCTTTCCTGGGGATCTTCCCTGTTTGATTTTTCCCCATATTCTGTACTTTAGCTACTTTTTCTTTTATGGTCTCTCCTGGCCTGCTGGACTGTAAATGCTGCGGGATGGCAGACATCTTATCTGTTTTGTTCACATACATCTATAAGCCCAGGGTCTAGAAGAGTGCCTGGCACTTAGTTGGCCCTCAGTAACTTTTGTTGAATAGATGAACAAAAGAATCCAGGACACGTGGCTCTTGGTCAGAAGCTCTTTTCCCTGTAGCCCTCGCTTTCCCTGTCATCTCTCTGTGGCCCACCAGCCCCTCCGAAGCCAGCGAATTTATGCAACAGCTGTCTTTGGGGTACTACATGTCGAGGGTGGCCTCAGGGAGGACAGCCCTGAGAGTTTTGCCCTTAAATCCCCACCACTCCCACCATCCTGCTGGGTGTCAACAGCTGCTGGTGTCAGGTGGGAGGGTGAGGGGACAGGCTCCCAGGATGGGGAGAATGGTGGGACTAGTGTGCAGTGGGGGCTTTCTCTGCAACGATGAGAAATTAGTTGACTGCAGTTGCTTCCTTCTAAAAGTGCTGCCTTCTGCTGAGCCTATAGAGGCCAGGGGTTCCTGGAAAAAGGTGTGAACCAGATTAACCCAGTGTGGCAGGGTGCCTCCCTTCTCTCTGCTTGTCACCACCCACTGAGGGCTGGAACGGCCTTTCCCATCTCATGCTGGCAAGTCTCCTGGTCTGACAACCTCCCAGATGGAGGGCTGATCCCCACTCCAAGCCTCCTTGGCCAGATCGCCCGCCCCACTCTGCCAACTACCCCATGGGAACTCAGTGGGCAGTGAAGCTCAATGAGAAATCAGAGAGAGATTCATGGTCCTGTGGGGTGGCAGGGTCAGGAAAAGAAGCCCACCCCATTACGGGAGACCTATCAAAGCCCCAGTCCTTCCTTCCTAAAAAGAAGGAAGAAACATTCCTTCTTTTTAGAAAAGGAATGTTAAACAGCTCTGTTGAGTCTTGGACTTTGTGAAAATAGTAGAATAGATTCGGAAGGAGATAAGAAAGAGTAACAAAAGAATGTAGAACTGGGGAGCACAGGGACCTTGGAGTTCCTCTTATCAGCCCCATTTCTGGATGAGGAAACAAAGACCGGGAGGTTGGAATGGCCCAAGTTCATTTAGAGACTTGGGAGAGTATTGGGGTAGGGGTGGGCCTGAGCTGGGGCCAAGTTCCTTTCCCTTTGTCTTGCCACCTGCACACATCTAGAAGTTAATATTACTGGACAACTCTGAAAATGGGTTTCAAGGGGTCAGATCTATTGTTTGGGGAGTTCAACTGCCCAAGAGGGGCTTAGGGTCTGCAAAATGGGGGATCTCTAAGGTTTATGGTAAAGATGTCTCAGACAGGAAGTGAAAGCAGAGCCTTGTCACAAAGGCAGCTGTGGGCTGAGGGATTTACTTGCTTTTTTTGCCACGACCTTGGACAAACCTTGTAAATGGATGAGATCCTTGACTTTTGAGAGATTCCATCCCTTACCTTGGTGGGTATGGGGCCTTGGGTGAGCTCCCAGCATGTGTGAGGGAGCTGGCATCTCACCCCATCACACTGGGGGAGAGGTCACAGAGGGCCACCCAGAAGGACATCCACGGATGGGGCTGGAGGACCAGAGAGGAGAAGGGACTTGTCCATGTTCCCCCAGCTAGCGATTCCTCAATGGACACAGAGCATTTCCCTTTTACTGAGTTCTGACTAATGCCAGCCAGAATGCTGAGCACATTCTATATACCAGTTCATGTACAATTCTAACAGCAATATGAGACTGATACAATTTATTGCCATGTAACAAATGAGGAAACGATGACTCAGAGAGGTCAAGACTCTTGCCCAGAGTCACACAGCTCGGAAGCAGTAGAGGAAGCATGAAAAACCTTTGCATATTCAGCTTCTGTGTACCTCTGGGGGCAGGCCAGAGAATGCCATGGTGTTTTTTCCTCAGCTGCTTAAGGACCCAGCTGTGTCTTTGCACCAGTTTTCCCAAATTCTAGTGTCATTGGCTTAACATGAAAACACGTGTCACCTCAGATTTGCAGCCAGGGGTCCTGATTTATTTTGTTAGTGATTATGTTTATCAGTAGCTGTATTAACGTGTTCTCTGAGTGTCCAGATTACAAAGTTCATAAAGAATTGTTTCCTTAATTGAAACATGTCAGGAGCCTGTCCTGACTCACAGGTGCGAGTCCGCTTATTATCTTTCCTTTCCAAATGGAAATTGACCTTAATCATGAAATCTTGATCTACATCATATTTTATGCATTACACAGAACCCCCATTTTTGACATGAAGAGCTAAGGAAGGCAGGTCTGCGGTTACATAATTGTTTTTAATGTAAGGGAATCAGTTAATTAATACTTGCAAGAAAACCCAAGGTTTCTCAGGAAACTTATAATTACAATCAATTTAAGTGTATAGCTACATTAATATGGTGACAAGTCCAATAATAAAACTTAAGTGATTGCAGGCAAGTGCTGAGCAGATGTGTGAATAAGCACACAGACTGGGCGAGTGTAGGACCATATTGGAAAGTGGAGTAGAGACCGCCCACTTCTGTGCCACAGCCTCCAGCCCCCAGTCTTAGTCCCCAGCCTCAGCCCCAGGCCCTTAGCCTCCAGCTCCAACCCCCAGCCTACAGCTCAGACCTCAGCTCCAGCCTCTTTTGCAGTATCCCATAGCTAGACCTTGAAATAGGCCACGGAGAGATTTGTTCCCTATACATTGATCAATACACAACACACACATTTGGAAGCCATCTCCTTATTTTATTTATTTCCTAGCTATCAGTGAGAGTTATTTCTCAGCACAGAGAATGTGGGCATCTCTCAAAGTGGTTAGAGTCCAAAATGGTTGGTGGGATCCAAGGACCCCACCAGAGCAGAGAAGACCACTGGTCCCACCCCGTCCTTCTTGGCCCTGCTGGCACCTTCCCAAGATTTTCCGAGAAATGTATCGCCTGTCAGGTGCCAGACAGGAGGAGGACACCTGTTCAGGGAGCTGGGGGTGACTTTGACTCTGCTATTTTTCTCATTAGTTGCATGACCTTGGGCAAGCTCACTGGCCCTTTCTAATTGTCCAATGGGGAACTGTGGCAATTTTAAAACAGGTTGGGCAAACTCTTTGACACTACTGCCATTGGGAAGGGGGGGTGGGGAGTCTGTGTCCTTTACCCTTGCATCTGGGCCAATCTTAGTGACTCACTTGTAACCAGTAGAGTGTAGTAGAAAGTGACCCGGCATGACCTTGGAGACTCAATCAGAAAAAGCCATATAACTCTTGCGTCATTCTTCTGGGATACTCGCTTTTGGAGCCCTGGGCAACCATGTAAGAAGTTCAACTACCCTGAGGTGGCAATGGAGTGAGGAAGAGGGCACATGTAGGTGCTCTGGCTGGCAGCCCCAGCTGAGTCTCAGTGGCTGGCCAGCACCAACCACCAGGTGATTCTAGCCTTCGGCCGAGGCCCCAGGCATCACCTGGCCAAGTCAGGAGTATGTTATCCTCCTTTCCTAATTTGCAGACTTTCTGGGATGAGCAAATGAAATAATATGCCAAAAAAGCCTTTTGAAAGGCTGTATAAAGAGAGCTATTTTTTTTGTGGGTATTTTTATTACAGTGTTAAGTCCTATGCTAAGTTATACAGAGAGAAAATAAGGTCTCTTCTCTCAAAAAGTCTATTCTAATGGGCAGAGAGAAGAACAAGAAACAGAAAAGAACAACAAATAGTATAGAATAGGGCTAACGAGTGAGGTCTAAGGTACAGATGAGGTGATATGGGTGTCTATAGGAGGCAGGAAAATGGTGGAGGTAAGGGAGACAAGGGCCAAGAAAGGCTTCTTGGAGGATGGGGTACTCACCTTGAAGGATGGAGAAAGTTTGGGTTGCTAGAGAGGAGGGAGGGAGGATACGTTAGGCATGGGGAAACCGACTGAGCAAAGACATTGATAAGGTAGTCTTGTCAAGGTGAGGGAAGGACTGGAGGCAGAGGGAACCTACCGGGTAGGATGGGATGGGGTCCAACAGGTCCACTTCATGAGGTCCTGAATCCCAGCCAGCACTCAGATTTTTGTGTTTGCTGAATCCCTCGATGTAGGAAGATTTCATGGTCCCCTTTGGTCACCTTTTCTGATATCATCATTGACCTTCTTGATTCACAATGACCCTCCTTCTGTAAGAACTTCCTATTCTACTCCTTCCTGGGATCCTTTGTGTCTGCTCCTGCCTCTGACCCATTGGCCACAGCTGATTGGTCTGGGATGTATGCCTGACGAGGCTGGGATCTCTGATTCCTTTTCTCTAAGAGTTTTTAAGCTTTGACCAACCAAAGATGAGAGTTGGCACCAAGTGCTTTGGGCAAAAGGGCCCACCAATTCTGATGCTCAGGACTCCAGCTGCCCTGCTTTCTTCCTGCCTGGGGTTGCAGACTCCATTGGATTCTGAGAGCCTTCTAGAAATTGTCTAGTAAGTGCTAAGCCCTCTCCTTACTCCCGTATTTATTTATTTACTTCTTTATTTAGCCAGCCCCGGTTGGTGTCTGGTACCAGTGACCATAAAAAACTTAACCCACATGAGCCGCTCCTGAAGTGTTGGCGGTGGAGAAGAGGCCAAGGCCACCCCTGCGTCCTGCCTCCCCTGGCACCAGCTGTGTGACTTTGGGCAGATCACCTTCTTTGAACCTTGATTTCCCTATCAAGATGACACAAATAGGACCAAATGCATAGTTTTCTTACGAAGAATTTAGGAGTTAGTCTATGTCTGGCATACATTCTGTTCTGGAGAAAAACAAAACCCCATTAGCTGTTGTTATTATTATAATTTGTTTAAAGAGTTGGAAGCGGGCTGCAGGGAATGAGGTGTCCCCGTCTACGGTGCTCAGTGTAGCCCATGGAAAACAAACACAGATGACAAAGGGGGTTACGCTGATCTTTAAGTGGCCTTTTGACATCCAATGGAAGGCACTTGACCCCTGACAGCAAAATAATTTCTGGAATAGGGTCCCAGCCTTGGTGTTTGTTCACAATTTATCCAGCTCTTTACATCACAAAAGGGAGTGACGGGGGCTGGTTCGCCATATTGACTGGATCCAGGTCTGGGGATGATGAGGTCATCCTTGGAGCCCCTAGAAGCCAGAGAAGGATGTTTCCAGACCACAGGCTGCAGCTTTACCTTAGCCATCCGGTATGCGTGTTGGGCCCTCCTGTGGTGTGGGAGAGAGTGCTGATGGCTCCAGGCAACACTTCACCACAGCAGGAAATGGTTCAGGGTGTTGGACCCCAGCTGAGCATGAAGCTGGGGTTGTTGGTTCACTTGGGCATCAGGGACTGGGGTGTCTGGGAAGCGAGACTCAGAAAGAGGGTGTAGTAAAATAAAACTCTTGATAGAGTCACCTCTCGAGGTTGGAGAACCAGGTTGGAGCAGGAGGCCCTGGTCCGTCAGCCTGAGTCATCCCTGGGCTCTCCCCGCCCCGGTTTCCCCTGTTCCTGCCTAGGTGACTCCGGGAGAAGGGGCTGTGTTTTGAATGCCCGAGCTGAGCCCAGTAGGGCACAAACCCTTCCTTTTAACTGCCCTGGTATTTCTCAAAAGGATTTTGTAAATCTTCAGGGAGGACAAAAGGGAAATGCACCCAGGAAATAAAAGAAACTTGGCCGGCTTCAAGAGGGCAGGGACCTTCAGCCCTGTGTCGTTCCCTGGGGATCCCAAGGAGATATTTACTCCTTTATCCTCATCGCAAGGGTCAGGACACCCCTGCAGGCCCCTCGCTGGCTTTCTTCAGCACCAGATCCCCATCCCCACCCAGAAGGGCCCTCCTGGATATTTTAGTTCTGGCCAGAACTCCCAAGGCTCTCCCTTGACTGGCAAGACCAGAGGCACCCAGCAGGAACTGTGGCTCCTCAGGGGAAGGTCCCATCTTGCCCAAACAGGAAGCAGCTCTGGTCCTGTTAGCTTTTGTTGGCCCACCGTGGCAGGAGCATCTACACAACTCTTACCCATCAACAGGTCTGGAGGAGAGCATTCTCGCACAGGTTTTTACGTACGCACTTTCTCCACAGGCGAGAAAATGAAAATTCAAAGGAGGGGAAATGACATGCCTAGGGTCACCGATCTATGCTGCCACCAGGATTCAGTTCACGTGGCCTGGGGCCAAGGCACCGTCTCTTCGTACACACAGCCCACTGCCTCATTGTTCCAAGCCTTCTTCCTTCCCTGGCCCTCCACCCCACTCCCAGAACTCACTGTTGCATGACCGCATGACCGAAGTCACTGAAGCTGCTTTGATTTACAGATGGAGGAAATGTTTACAGAAAGTGAGCGGACACTCAGTAAGTCTTGGTTCAGTTACATCAACAGAAAGAGTTGTTGATAATCATAGTGATAATAATGAAACTAAATGATCCATTTTAAAGGGGGGAAAAAACGTTTGCTGAAAGGGGATGAACAGAGCAGTGACTTAAAATTCAATGACTTTGCAGAGCCAGGGTAATCCCCCCCATCCCCCTCCAGGGGTGGCCTCTCAGCTCCCACGTGGGCTCTGGCAGGAGGGATATACCTGTTCACAAGAGTGTCAGGGACAACGGGATAATTACCATGAAACATTTTTCTTCGAAGGTTCTGCAACTGAATAACTAGAAACAGGAAAGGTTTAGTGTGAGAAGCCAGGGAAATGTGGCTATAGGAATAATATTCATACTTAACTGATTTAAATGACAGCCTCAAATACAATGCGATTAAAAAAAATACAACAAACATGTGGTGGGGTTTAGAGCATCTGGGTCTGTTTAAATTGCTCTTGTTTTGCAAGATCAAGGGTATTATTGATAAAAACAAAAATCTTTGTAATCACTAAATTTAATCCAACCAACGATGATGAGAAGACCGTTGTAAACATGAAACATAACTTGGGAACTGAATCTTACATATTTTCCTCGTGGGGAAAGGCATGTTTTCGGTCATTTGCATTGGGGAAAGCAGGAGAACCAGCCAGACAGGGCCTGTGGATGCCATCAGCTGCCAGAGAGCTCCCACCAGCAGTCAGCATTCCAGAAGGATGGACAGGTCAGTCACAACAACCCTGAGCAGCAGCAGCACTGCCTTTCTTTGGCCTTACACAACTCTAGAAGGGAGAGAAGGAATTGTGCATTGGGTGAGGAAGTCATTGAAAATTGGTAGAAGAGGGATGTCTGGGTGGCTCTGTTGGCTGAGTGTCTGCCTTCTGCTCTGGGCGTGATCTCAGGATTCTCTGAGATCCCTGCTCCCTGCTCATCAGGGGGTCTGCTTCTCCCTCTGCCCCCCCGACCCCTCGCTCATGCTCGCTTGCACTCTCTCTCTCTTTCTCTCAAATAAATGAATGAAATTTTTAAAAAATGGTAGAAGGAAAAAAAAACCGTCCTCTGGGGAGAAACAATGCCCAAGAACAAAATAAAAATGAACCCGTCTATGCTTGGCTTTAGCAATTCAAGTGTTGAGTCTAGTTTTAAGCTTTTATCCCTTCTTGATTTCTTGGGGGTACTTTTCCCACCAAGATTTCAATCTAACTAACAAATGTTTATTGACTGTGTGGTCCAGGACACCATAGTGGTCAGAAGATGACCCTTTACCCATTCGTGTAAAGGGTGGTACACTCACATAGGAAGAGGCACTGCCCCGGAACCATCTGGGAATCTTTCCTGTCTATTCTGGGCATCAACATGGTTACAGCAACTGTTGGTCATTGCTATTCCTGCCTCATTCCTGCCTCCCATTTCACACATGCATTTTTGCCCTCGTTCAGGTATCAGCCCTTAATAAGACATGAACGGGATGCTTGGGACTTTATAAGCACAACAAAAGATTGAGTAGATCCAAACTCACACAGCAGAATAAACAAATACCCAGTTTATTAAACTGCTAACCTAAATACATTAACAGAAACAATAAATTCTATATCACGGACATGCACCACAGCAGCCACACTCTGATGGATAATACTATCTCCTCCAAACTGGGAACTGGTGTAACTCTCGGGGGGTGGGGGATGTCCAGGCAACATTCTCCCTGGTTTTGTATCATCCTTCAATCTGCCTCTGTGTCACAAGCTGGGGTCCATGTTGAACTGATTCTCCCTTGAATCCAAGGTAATAAGTTTATTGCAAAACTTGCATATTGTTGATATCCCTAATGTTCAAGTTCAGTCTTTTAGACAATATTAACTGTGCTTCTTCTGCTTGAGCTGTCTACCTTGCCACCATGAGTATCCATGAAGCACTCACTGTGGAAGGTGGCATGGCTTTCTGGATACACAAAACAGTTTAGAAATGTTTCCTAGCACAGACCTCGGTGTATCTCTTTTAAAATGTTGTCTTCTTGAGGTGCTTGGGTGGCTCAGTTGGTTAGGCATACGACTCTTGGTTTCGGCACAGGTCATGATCTCAGGGTCCTGGGGTTTAGCCCCGAGTGGGCTCAGCACAGAGTCCGCTTGAGGTTCTCTCTCTCCCTCTGCACCTCCCTCTGCCTGTATGCACACACGCTCTCTCCAATAAATAAATTTAAAAAATTAAAAACAAGAAAAATAATAAAATGTTGTCTTATGAGTAGGGGAAAAAATCCATCAACTCCTTAGAAGAACGGAAAAAGAATATTTACAGAAATTCACAGAATAGAAGGTAAATTACAAATGTTCAAGTCTAATGTAAAGACATTTAGTATCTCCAGTTATAAACAAGGCAAATAAAAAACAATGGCAGTTTTTACATTTTCCTCTCAGAGTAGGAAAGATGACAGAGACTGCTACTACCCCGTTTGGCAAGGGTGCGGGGACACCAGAGACTTCCATGCCCATGCTGGGAACAGAAGAGTAAATTGACACAACATTTTGGGAAGACAATCTGGCATTTCTATAAAAATGAGAATGTCCATACCCTTTCGACCAGAAATTACACAGATCGGAGTTTATTCTACGGAAATACTCACACAAAGGTGGAAGCAATAGATACATTCATTACACTATTTATAGTAGCATGAAGTTGGAAACCACTAACTGTCCATCTGTAAGGAACCGTTTAAATAAATTATGGTAGTCCAGTAACCCTCAGAACGGGTCACCGGGTGATACTGTGAAAAGATCGAGTGGTCGGGAACAGCTCCGCGAGATGCTGAGCTGAAACAAACCAAGTTGTCCCTCAGGATATACATATACTTACATCTTTTTTTCTCATGAAAGAGAGAGCTCAAGGTGTTTTTGTATGCACAGACTGTTCTGGAAAAAAAATAGGGAGTGTTTGTCTTTCAGGAGGGAGGATTTATGGCGCACTTTCACTTTTTGCTATATAGATTTTTGCCTTATTCGAATCCTTTTTTTTAAACCTTTTTTATTTAAAGCAAGGAACGTGTTTAGTTTGTAACATTAGAAAATCTGCAGATAGTGATTTTTTTTAAAAAGATTTATTTATTTATTTATTTATTTGACAGACAGAGATCACAAGTAGGCAGAGAGGCAGGCAGAGAGAGGAAGGGAAGTAGGCTCCCTGCTGAGCAGAGAGCCTGAGATGCAGGGCTTGATCCCAGGACCCTGGGATCATGATCCAAGCCAAAGGCAGAGGCTTTAATCCACTGAGCCACCCAGGTGCCCCTCAAATAGTGATTTTTAAATGAAAGCCTATGGGGGCTGCAAGGAGATGGGTTTAGAGAATATTACATCTTGGTGGGAAACGGTGGCTCCCAGCCTCTCTCACTGCCCGGGAGCCATCTCTGGGTCTCACCTTCTCTTCCCCATCACCCCGTGGCTCCCCATCTGCTCCAAACTCATGGTGTGGGATGAGATTAGTTGGTACACGCCTGCTGCACCAGGGGTTCAGTTGCTTCAGTTCCACTATACACGAGCCTCCCTGCACGTTCCCGCCTTCCTCTGTCCCAGCTCCTTCCAACTCATCTGCTCATGTCTTCTCCCTCCTTCACTCCCCACCACTCCAAAGGGCAGCCCCCAGCACTCTGTCCACCCCTTCTCATTTGAGATGGGAGATGACCCCTCCCTGAGGCTCTTATTCCCATGTTCTCCTCACTTGCACACTCCCTCCCTGCAGCCCCATGGCTCTCTCCCTTTGTTTCCCTTCCTCCCTTCTCCCAGGTCCATCCCCTTCAGCCACAGAACACTCCTATTGTCTTCCTCAGCTCTGCTTCCCTCCTCCAGATTCCTAAATCCATTCTATTCCTAAATCTATTCCCTCTCCTAAGTCCCAGACCCACATTTCTTGTCGCCTGCTGGATCTCCCTTCTGTGATGTCCTCCGCTGGCCAGTGTCACATATTCCGTGCACCAGCTATGGACCTCATTGGCTTCTTCCGACTTCCCAGGGCAGGGGAGATGAAAGCTTTCCTCCATCCTCCTAGGGTCCCTGCTGGGTCCTAAAATTCAACAGACAGAAACAAGTGAACAGGGGAAAAGCACACAAATGTCCTTAAATTTTAATGTGTACATGGGAACCTTTAGAAGAGAATGAAGAATTGGCCAGAGCAGGAAGGTTTTATACCTTTTAGACAAAGAAACAATGCATTTGTAAAGAATCAACAAGACAGAGGGGTTTTCTGGGGGTAGTGAAGTAACTAGGAAGATAAGGGTTGGTTTAACGAGATTTGTTTGAACAGATTTTTTTGGCCTCAAATTCCCTGTCTCTGGTGGTAAGAACGTCTTCCTTCCTCCTGGTGCAGGGAGGGGACCTTAAACAGGAGAGTTTTGTGATCTGTTTCAGGGAAGAAGGATGAGGAGGGAGGTCAGTGTGACCTTCCCGCTTCCACCATTTTTTTTTTTCCAAGCATTTTTGGCTTAAGATATTCAATACACCATGGGGCCATGTTTTAGAGTAGGTTTTCCCAAACCCACCACGGACATCTTTCTTCTTATGTTGATGATGTCACCCGGAATCCCAGTGTCATCGCCTGCCTTCCTCACTCCTCATATCTCTCCAGTTGCCAAGTTCTGTCCAAGAGCAACTTGCATATTTCTTACATTCTTCCTTTGTATCCCCAGCAAAGGAGAGCAGCCTTTCCTGAACCCAATACCTTAACCTGACCACAACTTCCCCCAAACTCCAGAGCATTGTTTTCCTTCTCTGATACACAGTGCTGTGGTGTTTTGTATTGATTTAGTTCTGTGTGTTTCTCCCACCCTGTGGATCACAAGCTCCTTCTAGGCCTGAGCTTTCTTACTCACCTTTACCTCTGCCAGTCTGGCACAGGGCCTCACAGGGGTAGGTGGTCAGTTTATACACTTGGTGGATTAACTTGGATCCCAGCCCCCAAATGCAGGGCTTTGACTTTGAGTTAAAGTGGTGCCTGCTATCGCCTGTGGTCTGGGGTACCCCACTAGTCCTGACTCCCAGTCTCAGGAGAGGTCCGAGGAGCAGGAAGGTGCTACTTAGGTTCTGGGGATTGTAAGAAATGGAGACTTACTCAAGTCATCTCAAGAGAAGAAGAGATTTACCTTCAGGATGTCCATGGCCTGGACCAGAATGTGGTCTAGAACAGAGGAAGCGGGCACTATGTTCTTTCCCATGAGTGACCTAGTTGTCTTGTCTTACTGTGTTTCTACATCTTTGGGTGTGTCTTTTCCATTCTCTGATTCTGACTCCTAATTTCTGTTCCCATGTAACTTTGGCTCATACTAGATTATCATTGCTTCTCTGATTTCTCCTTACATCATATACCTCTGTCTTAGCTTTATTGCTATTAGTATTTATGCACATCTCTTTTATACAAGACATATACACCCTTCACTTGGCATTTCTTGGTTCAAATGCCTTGGAGAGTTAGATAGGGATGGCTTCCTTTTGGGTCAGCTGTCCTTGGTCCAGATGTCCACCCTCTTGATTCCAATCAGCTCTTCCAGTGCTAGAAAAGTGAGAAGGGTGGGTCATTAAGGTCCAAATACACTGCTTGCAGGCAACCCGTAACACAGCTATCTTCTCCCTGGATAGCACGGAGGGTGTGGCAGGCTTCTGAGGCTGGGTCTGTGTGGTTTAGGGATGCTGTCCAGTGCTGTCTCCAGCTGCTGCAGGGGGAATGAGAAGCTAAATGTAGGAAGGGTCAGAAAGAAGAGCTTCCTGGTTGTCCGGGACCTCAGCCCTGTTACATCACCTTCTCTCAATACACTCCCTCACCAGACACAGAGAGCGCTTCCTGGCCTGAGAGGGTACGCAGGCTAGAAGGAAACCCGCAGACAAAGCAGTCCTCGCGCTGATGGGAGGAAATGCTGCGAATTACAAGTGAGAACATCGATCTTCACTAGGAAGATCACAAGGAGAGAAAAAGGAGATAAACCCAACAGAGAACTTGATACTCAGCCAATTCAAGGGATGAAATAAGCCAGGCCCTCAGGATGCTGGAATGAGAATCTAATAAAATGGCAATTGATGTAATCAAGGGTAACTGCAGGTTTAGATGTGAGAATGAATTTAAAAGGATTGAGTATTGATTCCCCAACACTGGTACAGGGTTGACCAACAAAGAGGACACATCCTAGCCATTCGGTTTGCAGCGCAAAGTGAATTTCATAAATTCCCAATGGATTTGTCTTCTTGGCACTGCAGGAATTTTTCTCTTGCTGCGTATATGGAGATTCTTTAAAAGAAAAAAGACGACGTCACTACAGATCAACCTTTGTTCTATATTTAGAAGCTACTATAAATTCCTTTTTATACCTTTTTTCTTTTCCTCCATTCCTTCTTTCCTTTCTTCCTTCAGTATTTATGCACATCTCTTTTATACGACGCATGGTATGCCCAAATAGAGTTGTCGTTTTGGTTTTTTTTTTCTTCCCTCAACAGCATGAGAAAAATAAAATACAATACAAACAATGTCCGTCGGGGCCGGAATGCTTATCCTGTGACAGAAACTGTTCTCTGCGCCTCACACATCTCAATTAATCCTCTCAATAGCCTTAAAAGGTAGGTACTAATATTATCCTCCCTGGTAAAATGCTGAAACTGGGGCACATGTGGTTCAATAGCTTTCCAGAGATCACAGTCAGAAGGTCGGAAAACAAAGCATTTGGCCTGGTTGCTAGAAGATGACTGACAATGTTAGTGGATCACTCGAGCTGTCTCAGGATATGGCAAGAGAGAAACTCAGTGAGCGAGGGTGGGGGGCAAAAGAAAAGGAAGAGTCTGCTTGTCAGGTCGCAGGTGACCCCCTGTCCCCCAGGATAGGGGGGATGTTTGAGGGGAAGAGAAGGACAGTGGGATAGTCTCCCACAAATGCAGCCTGAGTCATCAATGTGGAGGCAGCCACTGGGGAAAGTACTAGAATGGAGGTCCTGAATTTCAACCCTGTCTTTACCACTTCCTACCTGTGTCACCTTGGTCAAGTCTTTTACTCTTCCTTTCTGTAGTTTTGATCAACAGAGGAGGAATTGTTTTATAATATGAAGGGCCATTCAAATATTTGATATGAAACAGCCATGGCCAGGAGGGACATATTTTGACAAAGGTAATTTCCATGGCAGTGGCCAGCCCTTGTTCTGTAGTGGATCCTGTCCTTAACCAGATCATGTGCCCTGATCTGTCCCTTCAGGAAAGCTGAGTTCCAACCAGAATGTGGGGCATAGAGGAGCTGCTCTGAGGAACACGCAAGAAGAGAACAGCCAATGGCTTTTCTCAGCAGAATTTGTTCCAGGAACATTACTCTCTTCCTCAGACTAGCAACTTCTAGACCTTCACAAGAAATCATTAAAACAAGTTGGCTTATGGCAAGGTAAAAGGGAAGAGAAGCCACATATTGTAAGATCCCATATGTATGAAATGTCCAGAATAGGCAAACCCATAGAGACAGAAAACAGATTAGCAGTTGGGGCAGAGGATGGGGTTGCTGAGTGGGGAGGGGCAAATGGGGAGTGGGTGTTCATGGGTATGGGGTTTCTTTCTGAGGTGATAAAAATGTTCTGGAATTAGATAGTGATGATGACACAAGCTTGTGAATATACTAAAAACCACTGAATAGTACACTTGAAAAGTGTGGGTTTTGTGGTATGTGAATTAAATCCCAATTGAAAAAAGAATATGAAGGGAGGAAGCTCCCAGCAAAGTTTCCATTGCCAGGGAAGAATTCCTCTTTGCTGAAGTCTCTTTGAGTGGAGGGGAAGCCATAGGGACCCGGGGGTTCAGAGAAAGCAGCCCACTGAGGGGCCTGACTGGGGCCCATCCTGAGAGCAGAGCAGATCTCACAGACAGCAACTCCCCAACAGCCAGACTGTGGAGAGAGAGGCCGATGGGCACCCGGGCTATTCCTCAATGGGCACCAGTCCCCAGAAGACCAAGCAACGTCAGCTACCACAGAGGGGACCCAGGTGGAATTTCTGCCTTTAAAAGCGTGCCCCAGGCACTTCAGGATGGTCGCTGGGAGAGGAAGCTATATGACCCAGACTTGGCACATATTTTGTGGTTTGGTGGGAGGGGGGCACTGTGCTCTACGTCAATGTCAGTCTGAAGTTGAAGAGTTGAAAGGCTCCCTTGACTCTCTGCACTTTCACTTGTGGCTTACCTCAAGCACATGCACACTCTCTCCTCCCTTTGGAGGAGGCCTTGGGAGAATTTTTTTTTTTTTTTTTAAAGAAAATACAGCAAGTATTCATCTTGGTCTACAAGACCAAGGCATGGGTGTGCATGTGTGCACACACACACACGGAGACAAATCACTTTATATATTTTTCTTTAAGTCAGCTTAATTCCAACTCTAAGCTCCCGTTTGGTGGGCTGGTAGGAAATTCAGTCACTGCTGGCTCTACCTACCACGTGGGCCTGGACAGTATTGCGATCTGGGTTTATGTGGTAGCTGGAGTAGGGGAAGTGTCTCCAAAGCTTGGTGAATCGAACTCCAGGCCCCAGTGTTCCCTTGAAGTCTGGCGGCACAGGGCAGGGATCTTGGACTTGCTTGTCTTCCCTGCTCAGGTCTTCCTCACTCCCCAGGAAGCTGCCCTGGGTTATGTGGGGTTCACTGCTCTTGCAAGACCCACCACAGCTGGGTTTATACATTAGGTACTTAAGCCCAAGAACTTTTCAAGGGCTTGGAAAAATGTCTGATCTTTGGAAGAATGTCCATGGGCTCCAAAATACTAAAAAAGAGGAGGGCAAAATGGAAATAAAATATTTTATGTTCACAAAAATCTATTACCTTCTTCGTTCATTGTTAAACTTAATATTCATGAACATTTCACTTTAATTGAAAACAGCTTATTAGGGACGCCTGGGTGGCTCAGTGGGTTAAGCATCTGCCTTTGGCTTGGGTCATGATCTCAGGGTCCTGGGATCGAGCCCTGCATCGGGATCCCGGATCAGTGGGGAGCCTGCTTCTCCCTCTCCCTCTGCCCCTCCCCCAACTCGTGCACATGCTCTCTCTCTCTCTCTCTCTTTCTCAAATAAATAAAATCTTAAAAAAAAAAAAAACACAACAAACCAGCTTGTTAGTTAGCTTCCCTCACTTTGGAAGAATTTCTGAGTACAATAACGTTTGCTAAGTCATCCTTGGTCAGGAAATAAATTAACAGCACCAGGGAACAACTCAGGAATAAGCGAGAAGTGGCATTCATGCTATGCCAGGTTTCTTTTCTTTTCTTTTTTAAAGATTTTATTTATATATTTGACAGATAGAGAGAGAGAGGAGGAAGCAGGCTCCCCGCTGAGCAGAGAGCCCCATGTGGGGTTCAATCCCAGGACTCTGGGACCATGACCTGAGCTGAAGGCAGAGGCTTTAACCTACTGAGCCACCCAGGCGCCCCTATGCCAGGTTTCTTAAAGCAGGGCTTCTCGAATGTCAATGTGCCCATGAGTCACCTGGGGGTCTAGTTAAAATGCAATTCTGGGGCGCCTGGGTGGCTCAGTTGGTTAAACGTCTGTCTTCGGCTCAGGTCATGATCCCAGGGGCCTGCGAGTGAATCCCTCACCGGGCTCCTTGCTCAGTGGGGAGCCTGCATCTCCCTCTGCCTCTGTCTGCTGTTCCCTCTGCTTGTGCTCTCTCTCTCTCTGTCTTACAAATAAGTAAAGAAAATCTTAAAAAACTAAAATGTAGTTTCAATTCAGAAGGTCTAGGATGGGACCAAAATTGGGCTTTTCTAGAAAAGCTCCCATGTGGGGTACAGCTGATGTTGATGGCTTGCAAACCACATTTTGTGCGCAAGGCTCAAAAGGCACTTTCATGGATTGCCTCTTCAAGAAATTCCAATACCCTCTGCTGACCTCAGGGTTAAGTCCTAAGTCCTTTGGCTCCATCAAGTATTGATAGGCAGAGACTGGCCCCTTTCTCCCACTGGGTCCCACTGAATTTCTGTGCAGGCGACGCTTATTCCTGTCCTCGGAAATAGCCTTTGCTCGGGCTATTTCTCTGCCTATAATGCCCTCCCTTGCAATCTCTGCTAAGCAAGATCCTTTTTTACCCTTTCGCATCCCATTCAAAGGCTGCTTCCTCTGTGAAATTTGTCCCAAACTTGCCAGCCAGTATCGCTTCCTTCCTCCCCTCAATTCAGTTTTTATAATCCTCGGTTTGGCTCTGGTTATGCGCTCTCTCCTGTTATTAGCTAACTCTTTTGAAGATGTCTGTCTTCCTTCTCCGACGAGGCTGTAAGGGCCTGGCGGACGTTCCCACTTTTTCTGCAGTCTAGACTTGGCTCTGCCACTAATTAGCCACATGATCTTGGGGAAAAAAAAATCACTTTATTTCTCTGGGCCTTGGGTCCCTCATTTGTAAAACGAGGAGTAAAACTAACTCAGAGACTGCTGAAAGCCTGTCTGCCTCAGACATTCCTTGGTTCCATATGGTTCTGACTGCTTTACATTGCCTAGGACGTGGTTGACATCCAAGAACACACCTAGTGGATTTAATTAAATTGAAATTTTAAGCAACGAAAGGCTATATGTCCCCAGAGAGGTCGTGGATAAATGGCCCCAGGGCAATGCAACAAATCATGGTCGTAGGGGAGATTCCTTCTTCCTGTGCCTCCCCCACTTCTGGGAGGCCTCTCCTCTCTGTCTGGAATTTGCCATCTCTCTCAGCGCTAGGTGCTTCCCTCCTTCCATTCTTTACCAAGACCACAGAGAGAACAAAATACAGTAAGGGATGTGCCTAGGGGCATGGAGTGGGGGAGGTGGGGGAGGGGGAGGAGAAGAGCAGAACATGAGGTCATAATCTGGAGGGACCAGACTTTTCAGAAATCATCTGTCACAGCAACCTAGCCACCAGAAGATGTAAATAAATTAAGATGGTAATTCCATCTCAGATTTGTGGTGCTGTGAGCAGCCCTTCTAAGCTCGGCTCTCACGGTATGTGATGTCACCCACATGCCTTGATGGAATTAGAGCCCTAATTTATTTATGGTTGGGGATATGCTATTCCTTATGGCATTGCAATTGTCTTTATTTTATAGGCTGCTTGAAGCAATTTAATATGGTTGGGTCCCTCAGAGGATGCATACCAACAGAAACTCAACAAGTGAGAGCTGGCTGGCTGGAGACACGGAAGTCCTGGCTCCTCACCGACAGCCCGCAGCCCGGAGCCATGGAGGGCCTGCCAGAAAATGAGGCTTCAAAGTTTTCATCTTCCTTGGGTGCATCTCCCTCAGGAAGCAGGAACCTCTCCGGTGTGAGACTCAGGAGCAGTCACAGTAGGGGTATTCTTCTCAGAGACCGACCTATGCCACTGTGGAAACAAAGTCCCTGCAGGATCAAACAGGGTCAGAGTTTAAGAGGACAACTGCTCCACGCTCGGAGAGGAAGCAGACTTGGTTTAATCTACTCCACACCATGTATGGGGCTGTCTAGACCATCAAACAGTGTGGAATAGCGTAAGCACTTGGAGTCAGAATCCCCGGATGCAAGTCTTGGCTTTGACTCTACCCGTGTTGTCCTGCATGATTCACTTAACTAAATCTCAGTCCTTACAGGTGAAATGGAAATAATATTTTCTGCCTCAAAAGGTTGCTGAGATGACCAAATGCCAATGTAGGCAATAGGCTTGCATAGATGGTAGATGAGTGTTACATTGATGGCAACTCCAACTTGAGGAGGCAGTATGTGAATGACCTCATTTGTGGCACAATCTCTCCTCTGGGAGCTCTTGAACTTTCAAGGGAACCATTACTAAGGACAAAAAAGCACCTAATAATATCCTGCATTCCCCACCCTCTGACCAACAGTTTCACAGATACTGACTGAGTCTTCTCTTGGTAGAGTACCAAGCATCAGACTTTGCCAGGCTATAATGCTGTCAGGCTTTAGATTCTCATGGGCCAGGGGTTTCTTCTTTCTTCGAACTTCTTCTCTCATCCTTCTATAGGAGTTATACATAGGCTTTATTTATTTGATGGTTTTATACATTGATTTGTTCTCTTTGAGTGTATTGTAAACACTCACTGTGTCATGGAGCAAAATATTTCTTCTTTTTAGGTTCCAAGTTTCTACAAAGTCTGAAGTCTCACTTGAGGAGGAAACAGCTAGGCAGAAAAAGGAAAAGTAGTTTACAGCTATATAACTTATAGTTAGATAATTATTTTTATAGTATTTAAATTCAAATTATATATTTTTTATAGTATTCAAATTCCTATGGAACATAGCTATATGTATTTAAAGAAATAGTTAAGTGATGGACGGATGGATGGGCAGATGGAAGGGAGGAGAAGGAATAAAGAAATTTTATACAACCGTGTGTCTGAGCACATATGGTAGTTTCTTTCTATTTTTTTTAAAAGATTTTATTTATTTATTTGAGAGAGTGAGAGAGTGAGAGAGAGCATGAGCAGGAGTCAGGGAGAGGGAGAAATAGACTCCCCACTGATCAGGGAGCCCCATACAGTGCTTGATCCCAGGATCCTGAGACCATGACCTGAGCTGAAGGCAGACACTTAACCGACTGAGCTACCCAGGAGCCCCTGTAGTTTCTTTAACCTTTGAAATGAGGAGTTTTGACCAAATGTTTCTGGCAGTTATGTTCAGTAAGTAATATCTTATAAATCTATAGTTTATTCCACCATTGGTGAATACACAACATAGAGTTCACTGCCCATAGCAGACACTATTAATTAACCACAGTGCCATTCTTCTGTGCTCTGAACAATACCTTCCCAAATCATGTCACCACATGAGATGAAATGCACTAGCCTCCTGGGTTTAGTCATTCGATCATCAAGCTGTTGTTGAATAACCTTCATTTCTTTCTACTTAAAAATTTTTATTTTCCCACTTTCCCTATCCCTTAGCTCCCTCAGTGACCATTGACACGAGAAAAATTCTATAAGGAAAATGCAATGGATAAAATGATTTTTGGATGAAGCCGTGAGGAATAACATCATGGAGAAGGTATCCCTTGAAAAATTATTAAAGCAAAACACTAATAACCACTACCATTTAGCAGAGGGTCTGTTCTGTGACAAGCATTGAGTCTGTCCTTGATCTTACCAATCCTAACAATACTTCAAGATACTTGTTATTTTAACCATCTTACAGATGAGGAAACTGAGGGTCAGAGGAGTTTAATCACTTGCCCAGGAACACCCAGCATTCGAGTGCCAGAGCTGGGATTCACTTTTGAAACCTATGGTTTGTAGGATTTTCATAGATAGAAATAAAGGAGATAGAGGAGGTCGCTATCAGCATCCCCCGCCCCAGTGAAAATATTTAGGTATAAATCTAACAAAGAATGTACAAGAAAACTACAAAACTCTGATGAAAGCTATCAAAGAAAGGTATCAAAGATGTCCAACCATGATGAGAGATACCTCCATCAAATAAATGGAAAGATATTCCATGTCCATAGACAGGAAAACACAACGTTGGCAACATGCCAGTTCTTACCAACTTTGTCTATAGGTTTAATGCGGTCCTAATCAAAATCCCACCAAGTCATTTTGTAGCTATCTACAAACTAAGTTTATATGCAGAGGCAAAAGACCCAGACTAGCCAGCACAATATTGAAAGAGATCAAAATTGAAGGCTGACACTACCTGATGCCAAAACTTACTATATGGCTATAGTAACTGAGACAATGGGGTCTTGCTGAAACAGATCAATGAAACAGAAATAGACCTACATAAAAATAGTCAACTGATATTTCACAAAAAACAAAGGCAATATAATAGAGCAAAGAGAGAAAAACCAATGGTGTTGGAACAACTGGATGTCTACGTGGAAAAAAATTCATCTAGACACAGACCTTACACCTTCCATAGGTAGAAATAGAGGGGAGGGCCCAGAAGAGGACCCCAGGAAAAAGGAGTTGGTTAACTGTTTAAAACATACTGAAGCTAATATGCAGATGGACCCTGCATAATGAGATCAGTGTAAGACAAGCACACAAGGCAAAGCGGCTCATTTGAAAGTAGACCCATGCATCTCAGAGCAGAGAGGGCCACCTAAGGTCACTGAGCACTTACTTGGCCAAGGGAAAGAAGCAACGAATCCATAGGGAAACTTCTGCAGACTGGAGATCCTTGTGCTTCAATTCGTATAATCTTGCTATAGAAGGGGATGGGCCTCAGTGCTAGGTTCATGTGCTGTGTCCTCAGGAGAGCTTGGAGGACCAGCAATGTCTGGAAGATCAGGTTTCACAATGGGAAGAAGGGACCCTCTGCTTCATGGTTCATCGTAGAAAATACAGAGTGCAGAGGGGGTGGTGGTATTTCAGTTTTAGTAATGTCATTCTCTGATCTCTGTGTCGGGGAGACAGGGATGGGTCATGCAAGGGTCCCTGTAAAGTCCAGCTACCAAGAGAGCAAGGGTGAGTTGGGGATGACCAGGACAGGCTGAGCCAAGTCAGTGGTGGTATGGATTGTGTTCTGGAACAGAATTTCTGGAGGCAGCTGAGAACATCGGGTGGGGGTGGGGGACGAATGGCAATGTGAGACTTTGAATGGGAACCGACTGAGGAGACAACCCTGTTATGTCTTCTTCCAGTAGTCTGAGCAGTTAGGGAGTACTGGGAGGAGGGACTGGAGAAGTTGGAGCCCAGTTCTAAACCCAATGTTAACAGAATTTCAGGGCCTCTGGGTGAGGGGACAGAGTGAAGGGAAGGTTCACAAATGGCTTGCCACTTTGGGGCGTGGAACCCTTCTTTGGGGTAGACGTGATGGCTGGTGACCTTCTTTGGGGTAGCTGAGGGTAGATAGGTTTATGTCACAATGAGAAGACTTGAGAGGATACTCGGTGAATATGCGTTCTCACATTCAGGGTGTTCTCTCAATCCCTTCCCATCCCTGGGCTTCAGTTTCTTTGTTTTTGCTTGTTTGTTTGTTTCTGTTTTTAAAAGTAGGTTGCTGGTTAGGTGGGGCTTGAACTCATGACCCTGATATCAAGACCTGAGCTGAGACCAAGAGTCAGGTGCTCAACCAACTAGCCACCCAGTTGCCCCGAGTTTCCTCATTTTTAATTGAGACTCTTAGAGTAGATGACTCCTTATCGTGCCTTCCAACTATAAACCCTGTTCTTTGGTGAGAAGACTCTGAAAACCCTTGCCTTCAAGGAACTTAGGGTCTAATTAAGGTGGGGCAGACGGAGTGTGCCAGTGTGAAAGGAGCCGCCTGGCAAAGGTGGAGAGGAGGGGTGGGCTCAGGCAGCCAGTCAGTGCTTGGGGTAGCTCAGAGCTGGGGGCTTGGGGCCAGGACTGAGCTAACCCAAGAGCCTCTGACTGGCATGCGGATCAGGTACTGGTTGTGGGTGAGAATGCTTCCCATTCTCCCCATTCTCCCAGTGGGACAACCCGCCAAGGTCAGGAGCTGCCATCTCAGAGACCCTGTTCCTTCTCGGCTTGGTGGCTCCCCTGCCTCTTTGGGCCACGGAGATGCTAACCTGAAGGCCCTGAGAGGCAGCTCAGCCCGCATCTTGAACTCATTTTCCTGCACGAGGGGGTCTGGTTTTATGTCACAGTCCAAGGCACGTGTTTACTCAGCTTCTCGGCTCCCCAGCCCAAGGAAAGATAACTGAACTTGATGGATAACCACTAATTGGATCATTACCTTCATTTCGAAATGATTGCCCCTAGCCACTGGGGGCATTAGTGCCGAGGGGGGGCCGGGGCGTGGGGCCCAATCTGGCCCACAGCAGGCTGTGGAGCAGAGAATGGCTCCATCAGCTTAGACCCCAGCAGGACCGTGACCTCGAAAGGGCTCACAGCTGTGCTCCTGCCAAACTATACCCTCCAACCAGCCCCCTCTACACATCCTCCCAGACTCCTTGTGCCCAGCCACTCAGGGTGAACCTTGCTCCCACGGATGCCTCCCCTAGAGTGTGCTCCCGTCATTGTTCCCAGTGCTCCCAGGGAACACCCATTCCCACCACCCCACCTCTCTACCTTTCTGAGCAGCCCCTCCCTTGGAGTGCTGCCCCCCACTCCAGTTCTTCCTGCGTACAACTTACCTCCCCAGATGGAGAGCAGAGTCCTTGAAGGCTGGTCAGCCCCTCTTCTCTCAGGCAGCCCTGGTGTTGCTGAAACGGAACTGGGCACCCAGTGGTGGCTCGTTGGCTGACGGAAGTGATGGGGCGGGAGGGATGGGCCGGAAGGGAGGGCGATTGGTTCCAGCTGAGGAACGAGGGCGGCAGGCCCAGGCTGAGGGTAACATGCCTCGAGGGTGTGGGTAGGAGGGTCAGTAGCTCTGAGGGCACCCCCCACCCCTCTGCCCAGGTGGCTCCAACTTGGGAGCCTGGGTTTAAAAAAAAAAAAAAAATCAAACAGTTTACAGAAGTAATCCCTCTGAGAATGATCAAATAAATCACCAGAACTCCAGAGATGAGATACGACAGCCGTTAAAAAGGCTTTGAAAAATCTGTAATGACATAGGGAAATGTTCATACTAAATGAGTGAAGAAAACCCGACCAAGTTACAAAAGATAGTGTACAAGATGATTCCATTGAAAAACTGTTGTTCAGGGGGCACCTGGGTGGCTCAGTCGTTAAGCGTCTGCCTTCGGCTCAGGTCATGATCCCAGGGTTCTGGGATCGAGCCCCGCATCAGGCTCCTGGCTTGGTGGGAAGCCTGCTTCTCCCTCTCTCACTCCCCCTGCTTGTGTTCCGTCTCTCGCTGTGTCTCTCTGTCAAATAAATAAATACAATATTTTTTTAAAAAGACCTGTCTTAAAAAAAAAAAAAGTTCAGACATCCATGTAGGAGAATGGTAGTGGATGGGTCCTGGGCCCTTCCAATGTGCCCTGCACTTTGCTGTGGGCCTCCTGGGAGCTACCTATTAACCCCGGGAGCTAGGCTCTGTTCTTCTCCCCACTTCCTATGTGGAAACGGAGGCACAGAGGGGAAGTAACTTCCTCAGCTTTCTTTCTGTGAAGCCGTTAGAGCTCAGAATCTCTTAGGCTGCCTGGAGGGCCCTCACACAGGGGACTCGGGGCCAAACGGCAACCATGCGCTAGGGAGAGAAGCTGGGGTAAAACAGCTCAGCTGTGCTCCCTGTGTCCCCACAAGAGGGGAGTTGGAGACGGGGAGGTGGACCGTGGCTGCCTGGAAGGAAGAAGGGCTTCCTGATAGGTACTGGGCAGGGAGGAAGCCTGTGTCCCCGGAAGTGATTAAGAATGAGCCAGGAACCGGCTTCCTTGGACACTGGAGGGGGAACTTCATGCTGGAGTGACCTCAGATAACCTCGAATCCTCAGAGCCCATGAGGAGGGCCAGCCTGAGAATGGAATCCAGGGCTGTCCCTTGCCAGGTGACTGGGCAGAGAATCCAGGAGCTTGGGAGCTGCTCTTTTGCCCTTATTATTGACTAAATGTTTGTGTGTCTCCCCCACCTGCCAAGTTAATATGTTAAAACCTTCCCCACCAAATGGGATGGTATTAGGGGATAAGGCCTTTGGGAGGGGATTAGAACTCACCGAGGCCCTGAGGTCGAGGACCTTATGGTGGGATTGGTGTCCTTCTATGAGTCACGAGAGAGCTTGCTTTCTCCTTCACCTTCTCTGCTTTATGAGGAGACAAGAAAACGGCTGCCTGCATTCCAGAAGAGGGCCCTCTCCAAGAACCCCGCCATGCTGGCCTCCTCATCTTGGACCTCCAGCTTCCACAACTGTGAGGAAGAAATTTCTGTTGCTAAAGCCACCTGGTCTCTGGCACTTTGTCACCCACAGCATCTGCAGCTGCTTGAGGTCCCCCTTGGGGCAGTCCCCCGTGTCCAGGCCCTCTTGCAGATTTCCCTCAGAGAGTACAGACCATGGCCTGTCCTCCTCGCTCTCTCTGTCACTGAAGCATGCATGAGCTTTGCGGACTCAAGGCCCTGGAGCCCAAGATCCAGTTTTCCAATATTCCCTACACAGAGTACCAGGGTGAGCATGGGCAGTGGAACTGAACCTTCTGGAGAAAGGCCATGCTCAGTAACAGTGTTGTCCTGCAGAGGAAGGCTGGAGGTGGGGAGACGGCATCTCTTCTTGCTTTTTGGGGTCTCCTGAGCGATTGTGTAAATCTGGCCAACTCGGGCGGGGAGGTCTGAGCCGTGTGTGAGGTGGGGTAGGTGGGGGGACGTGTCACCTGACTGAGATCTTTTATTTTTTTTGTTTAAGATTTTATTTATTTATTTGTCAGAGAGAGAGGAGCGAGAGTGAGCACAGGCAGACAGAGTGGCAGGCAGAGGCAGAGGGAGAAGCAGGCTCCCTGCCAAGCAAGGAGCCCGATGTGGGACTCGATCCCAGGATACCGGGATCATGACCCGAGCTGAAGGCAGCTGCTTAACCAACTGAGCCACCCAGGCGTCCCACCTGACTGAGATCTTAAGAGTCCACTTAGTTTTCTAGTGTCCTGACCTTTGGAAATGACACTAGGCTGGGAAATTCAAGCTGATTTCGCCTCATTATTTCAGAGTGGCCACTGGTGTGGATCATGATGATTCGCTCATCAGTCAACTCTCTTTATGGCCTGTTAATCATGCGGGCAGCCTTGTGCACGCGGGCATGAGTGGGCACACGTGGATGTGTGTGGGTGTGTGTTTGAGGGGCAAGCCACAAAGAGAAGGCACGGCCCTGCTGTGGAACTAAAACGGACTCAGGGGGAAACTGTTCTCAGTGAATCCAGCGGTCTGGACGCCGCTCTGCCTGGAGCCAAGGGAGACACTACTGGTTTGTCTGCTGGAAGAGCTGAGCACGAAGGCTTTGGACTGAAAAAGCTCCAGGTATAGCTCACTTTTACCCTGTGTCTTAAAAAGAGGTCTTTTCATGCTCTCAGGTGTGGAAGGGTTTGCTGTGAGAACTCCCATGCCAGCTGGAGCCCTGAGCACCTGCCCCTCACCCAGCCGAGTCTCCTTCTCCACCCCTCTTCTCTGCTTCTGTCTCCCCACTCCTCCTCATTTCATCCTATGGGGAAGACACCTCCCTTATCCCGACCTGTAAGCAGCTTTGTTTTTCTTCCTGAGGGGAGGGTTTAAGGCAATAGAGTGTAGTGTCTCAGGGAGAGGGGGAGTCAGGGATGGCCCCTGGGCTCCATGCCTGGGTGGCTGTGGATACTGTGAGCAGGGGTAAGGAGTGGTGAGGTGAGGAGAAGGAAGGGTGATGTGCAAAGGAAGGTGAGTCAGTGTTTGCCCAGCCTGACTCTTGGCAAATTTCAATAGAATGGGTGGCAGTAAAAACCACTGTCCAAGCTCCCAGGATGCTTGACCTTTGTCACTGACCCTGGCACGTCTGTCTGCACAGGTGAGCATGTGGTCTGACATCTGACTCATTCTCTATGCTTTCATGCCCCATCCTTCCCAGTAATCTGACCTTCTCCACTGGACTTCTCTGGTTATTTTCTACTGGGCTCTGAGGGAAGCATCCAGAATGTGAACATACTCTGGGCTGTCTAGCCGGGCTGTGCTGAAAGCCGCAGAGTGAGGCTCTGGGGCCTGGCCTAGCCTCAGTTCTCTCTTCCCACCGAGCACTCGCCCCCAGGTGTGCGTAGGACTTGTCTGGAATGCCCCCGCCAGACGGGGGCTGATTCTGATGCATTCAATGTGAGCCAGTGCTGGGCAGCACCACCTTCCAGTCCCCAGGCTGGACGCAGCCTTCTGGTGCTCTCAGCAATGCACTCAGGCCTGCCTGCCTCTGTCACAACCAAGAGAGGAACAAAACATCAGATCCGGAGCAGCAGGCCCATGGAAACAGCCCGTAGAACTCTGTAGCTGATTCCACTGGGCCCACTGCCTCCTTGCTAGCCCAAGGCAGCTGCCCCCAAACCGGGGTGGTGGGGGGCAGGATGCGGGGCGCGGGAGCAGGGAAAAGAGAGGACAAAAGTTCTTTCTATTTTGGGCTTAACACCTGGGACTGCAGACAATGCCAAGTGGATGGAGAAGATTTAGGAGTCATTCTGTAGGAAGCCAGAGTGTAATAAGCTTTGGATCAATGATTCAATACGCTGGAAGTCCTTGCCCACCGCCTGAGAGAGGCTTCCTAGTACACTGTAACCTTCGTCTTCCCTCCTGAAACATCTTAGCTCCATGAAGCAATAAAACAGTCTGGCCTAAGTTACCGAACTTCTTTGAAGTCCTGGAGAGGCCCATAAATAAGGCCGGTACTTTGGAAGGGGGCATTCATTTGGACGGATCCCCGTACAACTTTCTGAGCGCTGCCTTGATTTGTAGCTGCTTCTAAGTCAATTTCCTGGGGTTCGTAAATCTTCATTCGAGCAAAACCAAAATGTCATCAATGTTTATTTGATGCATTTCTTACCACTCCGTAGGGAAGGAAGGAAAACAACAACAACAACAACACATCCTCATTCTCACCCTCCACCCCGGAGCATGCCAGGGATGCGGCTGTTCCCGGGTCCTCCCAGATCATCTCGTCCTGAACCATAAACCCCAGTAACAAATGTACCATTTCATGGTCCGCAAGAGTGGTAACTGTCACTGGAGAAATAAAACTGAGTTATTGTTTCCAGTTTCAAAAGAACAGCAACAAGTATTTAAAAAAAAAAAAAAAAAAAGCCCGTATGTGATCCTGTCCTCTTCCCCTCAGACACCTGCAAAAGTCTAAAGTTTCACTGAGCCCGGCCACATAAATGCATAGCTTCACTCACTAATCCATATGGCTCCAGAGACCACGGTTACATGAGAACTTAAACTGATGGGGCCAGGCAGCCCAGGGCAGCTTAATCTTTTTTAATTCAAATCGACTGAGTCCCATGTGGCCCGGAGATGATACTCTATATGCTGCAATCAGACTGACCTAGACTTCTCGTGCTCTAAATGATTAATGAAACTGCCTCCAGTTTGTTTCTATGGTGATTGGAAACCCGACCTGGACAGAGGAATCTGCCATTCACGGCGAACGGAACCGAAAGGGGCGGGGGGCACGGGGGACCCTGGCCACTGGTGGGGAAGAGAAGATGCCCAAATGCTTCATGGTCCCCTCCCTAGGCCTGCCGCCGGGCTCGGAGAGTGCAGTGAGGAAGAAAATGGCCCATTTTCGGGGAGTTTTAACTCATCTGAACTGCAGAATTATGTACCTCCCAAAGAATTTAGGAATTCTTAAGTATCCCTAAGGCAAATGAGTGAAGAGTTGAAGAGTTGAGGGAAGATAGCATTTACCTCAACTTTGGTTTCCTAAAATAAATACATGAATCAAGACCATGAAACAAAACCATGAAATCTTTTTTTTTTTTTTTTTTTTTTTAAGATTTATTTATCCATTTGACGGGTGGTAGGAACAGAGAGAAAGAGAGAGAGACTCTCAAGCAGACTACCTGCTGGGCATGAAGCCTGATGCGGGGCTCGATCCCCTGACCCCGAGATCATGACTGGAGCTGAAATCAAGAGTCTGTTGCCCAACTGACTGAGCCCCCTAGGGGCCCCCAAATCATGAAATCTTTTGATTCTTTTCAGAGTGTTTTTGCCTGTGAGAGTGTTGTAAAGCAGCTGAGCAGCCCACATCACCTGTGTATCCTCTGGTCATGCTGTTTTCCGTCTTCATTTGAAATAGGTCATAATATAAGCTTCATGCAGCGAGACTTTGCTGTCAGAACTGGCAGAGACAGGCAGGATGGGACTTTGAGGGAACTGGATGCTGCTGAAGAAGTGGTGGATATGAATGTCCGTACCAAAGGTCACCTGCTGCCATCCGCCCGGAAGGACAGTTTGGCCCTGCTTTAGCATGAAGTCCATCCTAGCTTTCTCACGAGAGCCCCAAACCTTGCTCAGGTGCCCCAGCCCCATGACATCCTGCGCTTTTGGAGAGGTCACACGGGGAATACCAAAGAACATACCACACCTTGTCATTTAAAAATCCAACGTTGAAATGCAGTGTGGCCATTGAGTGAGAAATAATGAGTCTGAAAGTTGGTGGGGACATCATGCCCTTTCCTTCTTCCCCTACTTCCCACCTACCTTTCTTCTCATGGTCCCCGGACACCAACTTAAAAAGACCCCTCCTGTAAACCTTTGATGCCCCACGTTCCCTGAATGTTTTCCCGAATCTTCCTGTTTTCTGCCATTGCTTTGCAGTTCCTTCCATCAACTCCATCTGTTGAGACCACCCTCTTTGTTGAAACCATCCCAAGCCCAGTTCAAAAGCCATCCCAGCACATGGACACCCTACCTCCTCAGTCGCAGGGACTCCCTCCTTCATGCTGTGCCTTCCCGAATAGTGGTCCCAGGCTCTGCCTTGCGTTTTGGGACATCTTGCTCCTGGCCGGAAAGCTTGGTGCATAGTGTGTATTCAATCCATGTTTGTTTAATTGAATTTCGTCTTCTAAACTTACCCCTTGATCCCTGCTTCCGCTGACCACTAGCTGGGAAATTCACCCAGCCACCATGTCTATCATCCCCCTCATTGTCCCCATTAGCTACTCCCGGATCACCAAAGGCTTTGGGGTCTGCAAACACCCAGGAATGCTTCTGGGAAAGTAACCAGTGACTGCTTAGATTGGTTCTGAGTCACTCTTAGGACAAGAAGCTGGAGCTGAAGTTTCTCCAAATGAAAACCTTCCCTGTTGTAGGCCTGAGCCTGGTCCCAACCCAGGCCGAGTGCTGTTTGAAGGTCTGTCTACCCCCTTCTGATGGTGACTCAGCCATGCAGGGGTGCACCTGTCTGGCAGTGCCCTCTTTCTGTCCTCGGCAGGGGAAGGAGAATCTGAGTGAGAATGGGCCTCAGCCACCCTCTTGCCCATGCTATTTGATGTTTTCACATGGAGAGCAAGCCCTTGGCCTTATCTGACTCCCCTAGGTGGGGGGCAGCTATCAAGTGTGTCTGTTTTGTTCTTTCAAGACACAGGCAGCAATACTTGGGCACGGGGTCCTGGTGAGAAGGGAGTGGTGGGCATCCTGATGCCCAGGAACAGATATTTGGGTGAGCAGAGACAGGTGACTGCCTCTCCTGGCAAGTGAGAAACCAACCTGAATGAGTTATGTCCCAAGCCTCGCCTCTACCTCAGCAGATTGGGGATCCCACCCCAGATCTGTCCCCTGGAGTGCCCCAGCACAAAGCTCACAAAACACTCCTCTGCCATTTGTCCCTGCCTCTGCTTCATTTGTTAAATGAATGAGCTCTTAATCCCCAGCCTGTAATGCTTTGCAAGGGGTAAAGAGGACCTTTTCCCTGTTCCTCTTACCTCCCCTTGCCCATCGCCCTGTCTAACCAAAATGCTACTTGTTAGGGCTATGCCTTTTTTTAAACCACCCTTTATTGGGAAGCATTCAGAAAAGCTCCATTGCCTCTCTTCGGAAGGTTCTTGCCTGGATGCTCCAAGCACATGGCCAGAGCCAGGCAGATGGGGTGGCCGACCAGGCGGGAGAACCTGGGGACCGCGTCAGCCCCGGGGTGAGGAATGTGAGATGCGCAGGAGATGTGGCAAGAGGGAAGTGAAGCCATGAATACTTAGTTGAGGGAGAGAGTGGAATTCAACCCAACACTGATACATGGGAGGATTGGACTGATAGCAAAATCTAAAATTAGAAGCAGTCTGTCTTGGGAGTTCAGAGCGCTGGCTCTAGAGACGAGCTGGATTTAAAACTGAATCTCCCACTTACCAGCGGAGTGACCTTGGGCAAGTGACTTAACCTCTCTGTTGCCCCAGCTTCCTTAATCTGCGAAGTGGAGATGATAAAGTATTTCCTCTAGGGGATTGTTGTGATGAGTAAGTGAGTTCCTGCATCAGTGCCTAGCACATATACGTACTAGCTTTGGTTATGATCGAATAAAGGTTGACATTATGTCCTTCCAGAGCCTGTCAGCCTCTTTCTCCTAGAGTTCCTTCTGCTGCTCTGCAAAATCCTTTCCCCTTCTTTTATTCGTATTTATTTACTTATTTTTTTGAGGGAAGGAGGATCTAGGCCATCACTCTCTAAAAAACATAATGCAAGACAGATATGAAATTTAAAAATTTCTGGAAGCCATGCTAAAAAGCAAACACACAAAAAATCAGGTTAAATTAATTTTACTAATATATTTCATTTAACCCTGTGCATCTAAAATATTATCCTTTCAACATGTAATCAATAAAGAAATTGTGAAAGAGATATTTCCCCTCTTTTTGCATATGAATCTCACAAATCTAATGTGTATTTTACATTTACATTACAATTCAGGCACCGGGTTGCCATCTAGAATACTTCATCATACCGAGATGCCCATAAGCTGACAGGTGAAAAAGTAGCTTTCCACATGCCCGTGTTGCTCCAAACAGCTGGACACATTTCCAATGACTGAATCCAGTATCAGTTGTTAAATTGTAGTACATTAAAATGAGATAAGTAATCCATTTTTCAGATGCACTAGTCACATTTCAAGTGCGCAAGAGGTTATAGTCCTGTAGCTACATGTGGCTATCATATTGGACAGCACAGTTCTAGAAGTTTCCAGAAGGAATCAAGCTTGAAGTGGTGTCTGGCTGTGTGCAACTCAGGCACAAAGAACTGAATGGGAACAGAGACCGTGACATCCGAGCTTGTTCCCGAGGGGAGGCGGTAGGGTGGTGTGAGGACATCGGTGTCCTAGCAATTCTGTTGATTCCTTCGAGAACCAATACCCAATGGCTTCTCGGCCTTTTGGCTAAGATCAAGTAGAGAACCAGTACCCACCATCTACCAGCTGGTGCCCTCGGTGCCATAGATGGTAAGCGCGACCTCATCAGTACGGCACATGGCAATTTACTTGTGAAATAAATGAGTGGAGAAGTGCAGTGTCCACAAGGACCCCAGCTTCTCTGTCTACAGTCCTAAGAAGATCATTTAATGCTCCAACCGCCCAGGGGCTTCCATAATGGGTAGCCCTCCACACATCCCACTGGCCAGGTGGGGTCTCCAAGCCAGGCAAGCCCCCTGCCCCTTTGCTTTCAAAATGTTTGGCTCCAGTTTCCCCACTGACTTTAGGCCTGGCCTTTCCTCCTAACTGAGTGGACAACAAAGGCCTCCTTTGGTCTCTCTGGCTTGGGAGTTCATTTGAGAAGAAGCCACAGGACCATGAGCTGACTCAGGAAACACATAGCAAGGCTGGGAGTTGGAGACTGGTTCATAGATAGTTGGATCCTGAATAGGCTGTGTGACTCTGGGCAAGTCAGACTGCCTCTCTGGGCCTCTGTTTATTTATCTATCAAAAGAGCACACTAATGTTTGTACTAGCCACCTCACAGGGCTGTTGTGAGGGCTGAATGAGATAATATATAAGAAAACACCATCAAGAGTAGAAGAATGTCTTATGCAAGCACAGTGAGATATTATTTTAAGATTTTATTAGTAAACACATACCTGTTCCATCAGACTGTTTCAAAGAAGGAAAATGTGTTACTTGAGCACAACGTAGTATTAGCTGAACATCTTGTTAATAAGTTAAACCATCTCTGCTATTTTGTGTGATGTTCTTGAGGGATTTTTTTTATTAAAAAAAGAAAAAAGAAGGGAAAAGAAAGGAAAAGAGAATGACACATTTCACAGAATAAACCAAAGTTGGAGTTTGGGGAATCTAGCCAGACATGTTCTACCCCAGGAACAGAGGGTTCTGGAAGGGAGGACACATGAGAAGTGTTTAGAATGTGTAAAGGGATATTATGCCAGACCAGGACAGTCTATTTCTGGGGGGTCAAGGTTAGCATGGCAGCAAGGCTGGGGGTCAAGTCAAGCCACAGCGTGGACACATGTAGGGTGAGGCTGTCGGAGATGTCCCCGAGCCCTCTGAGGGGATGAAGCAGAGGTTTTCAATCCTGAGGGCTTCCATACCCAGCCCCAACTAGCTCACCCAGGCGTGAGGTAACAGAAGGAAAGGCTGGCAGTGGGGAAGGAGCAAAAACCACCCATGAGACCAGGTAGAGGGAAGCCTCTTCCTCTCAGGGTCCTTTGTCACCCGAGGGCTGGAGTGTGTCAAGGTGTGGAGTGGGGACCTAGTGATGTTAGATTCATGGGAATGGAATATGTCTCAAGTGGTGCCCAGAATGTCAGATGCTGCCTCTTACACTAGCCGCTAGTTCAAGGTTATCCCCAGAGAGAACTGAGACCACAAGGTTTGAAGTGAAGTCCTGCCTCAGGTTTGCTCAACCACCCATAAGGAGGTGGGGCAGGGGGCTCCATTCCTATCGTCTGTCTGGTCTTTTATTTTTTTTTATTTTTATTTTTTAAATCACAAGTAAGCAGAGAGGCAGACAGAGAGAAATCACAAGTAAGCAGAGAGGCAGGCAGAGAGAGAGGAGGAAGCAGGCTCCCTGCTGAGCAGAAAGCCCGATGTGGGGCTCGAACCCAGGACCTGGGATCATGACCTGATCCGAAGGCAGCGGCTTAACCCACTGAGCCACCCAGGCGCCCTGTCTGGTCTTTTAAAGGAAAGCTGAGGGTGCCTGGGTGGCTCAGTGGGTTAAGCCTCTGTCTTCGGCTTGGGTCATGATTGCAGGGTCCTGGGATCGAGCCCCGCATCGGGCTCTCTGCTCAGTGGAGAGCCTGCTTCTCCCTCTCTTGCCGCCTGCTGCTCTGCCTACTTGTGATCTCTCTCTCTCTCTGTCAAATAAATAAATAAAATCTTTAAAAAAAAAAAAAAAAAAAGGAAAGCTGAGAGCCCCGCCCCTAGGCCATTCTGCATTGGGAGAGTCCCTCCCATTCACAGCGAGCAACAGATGGGCGGGACCGAAGGAAACTACCTTTGTCTTTTGGGAGTTAAGCATGTTGATTAAGGAGCCAGCTGTCCCATGTCTAAGTCCTGCCTTGCCACTTTAGTTATAGAACTAATTAACTTTGTTCCTCATTTTCTCCGTCTCTAGAATGGGATAATAGTAATACCTACCTCAAAGGTTGTTAATAAGGGAAAAATAAGTGAGTTTTGCGGAGCACTTAGAATGGTGCCCATTCTGTGTGTGTCATGCAGATACGGTGTTTCTGAAGGACTACTGACAACGTGATTCGCTTTGCAGTGTCTCAGCCTCTAGTGGGCACTCAGTAAATATCCGCGGAATGAAGGACGTGCTCTCAAGGGGAGCTCTGGAAACAGCAATACTTTGCTAAGCCATAGAGGGCGCTCTTGGGGGAGACGGAAGAAGTGAGCAGAGGGCAGCATGGGAAGCTCTGAAGAACCTTTGCTTTGTGAAGGGGACACGAGACTGGGCAGTCTTCCTTGGCTCTTCTCCCACTCCTCTTATTGTTTCCCCCATGTGCTTAACGGATGTTTAAAGGTGACCAGTTTCAGAGGGTGCCCAATGATGGGCCTGCCTAGGATACTCCTGGCCCTGCCCATTGGCTCTGTCCACCTCTGGGTGAATGCTGGAGAGTGGCAAAGACTGGCTGGCCAATTAGACAAAAGCTCCCTGTAGATAGAGTCCAGAAGAACAGTCCAGAAACAGGCCAATTCTCCCAAGGACGTGGGATTCGACGCCACACTGAGTATCTTCCCTCGGCCCCCACCCCCACCATATCTGGGGGCGTCACGGGCAATGATAGAGGGTGGGGTTAAGTAGAGGGAATGAGGGTAAAATCTCTCTGCCGTCTTCTTGTGTCCAGTTAGAGCTGCCTCTAACTTCCAATGGGCAGGGGACTCTGAAACGTCCCCTCCCCTGGCCATGCCTGCCGAGACCAACCTCCACCCCCAAGCCTGGCTCAGTGATCTGACTGGAGCTCCATTTTGATAACATGACTGGGGAGCATCAGCTCTGAGCCAGGCACTGCGCCCTTAACTCCCAGCATGCAGCATAAGGGGGCGGGGGAGGAATCTTCCAGCTCCCTAATGTCTCTGGCTGTGTGGGGAGCCATACAGGTTCCCCTCTGCCCAGTGCACCACTGGCATTCCCCTGTCCCCTACTTGTCTCCCCAACTTCTGCCCCATTCACCTCTTCCCTATCCTTAGCATAAGCTCTGTGATGTATTTTAGCACTGGATCTTTGCTGATTCCATTCTCCCTTCCTGGAATGACCTTCCTATGGGTATTGCTCGATATCTACCCAGATCCTACCTGTCAAAGGGCTCCTTCTCCAAGCAAACTTCCAGCCCGTGAGGTCTCATTTTCCTTACAGTCCTGGCTCTCACCATCTGTCACCTCGGTTGGTGGTTAGCTGGGGGCTGCAGGCCTGGCAGGCGGCCGTACCTGACCTCTCACGTTCATGCTTTGTCTCACGGTGCCCCCGAGAGCCGGAGCGTCTGTCTGCCATGCTTCTGTGGGTGCCCCACAGCTCCCATTTCACCCTCCCCTCCCAGCTCCCTCCAGCACCTGGGCACACAGTGGATGGTCAGGAAATACAGATAAGGGACTGATGTTGTAGCCAGGAGTTCAGACTCTATTAGAAAACTTGGGAGCCCATTCTTCTGAGGCAATAACGTATCCACTCTGGGTTAGCTTTGCCTACAGTTCGGTCCTACATAACGCAGGCCATCGCTGACATATCTGTGGGAAAATTAATTGCCCTGAAAGCAGCCTCAACTGAGTTTTCAGATCCCGGCCTGCTCTTTCTCCTGATCTGATCGGACAAAAGGAAGGGCTTTCCTCCCTCAGTTAAGTCTTTATTCACCTATGGAACGATTTCGTTATGGAGAAAATGAATGACAATGGTCGTAATTGTAGAGAGTATCACTAACATTCGGGGATCACTTACTGTGCTCCCGACACTGTGCCAAATGTTTCCCACGTAACATTGCATTTCATTGCTACAACAACCCCAGCGAGCTTGACACCGGTGGGAAGCTTAAGTTCAAGGGCTCCAGTACCCCTGCTTTGGTCATGGGCGGCCTGTCCACTGTTGCCAGCTGTGTGATTTTTGGCAAGTGTATTAACCAGCTATAAAACAGGGGTGATAAAAGGACCTGTCACAGGATTCTTGCCGGTGTTGGAGAGATGTGTATGCAAAGTGCTTCGAAGCACATATTCTACACTTTGAAGATCTTTTTTTTTTTTAATTTTTTTTTCAGCATAACAGTATTCATTATTTTTGCACCACACCCAGTGCTCCATGCAATCCGTGCCCTCTACAATACCCACCACCTGGTGCCCCCAACCTCCCACCCCCCCACCCCTTCAAAATTCTCAGATCGTTTTTCAGAGTCCATAGTCTCTCATGGTCACCTCCCCTTCCAATTTCCCTCAACTCCCTTCTCCTCTCCATCTCCCCTTGTCCTCCATGCTATTTGTTATGCTCCACAAATAAGTGAAACCATATGATAAGTGACTCTCTCTGCTTGACTTATTTCATTCAGCATAATCTCTTCCAGTCCCGTCCATGTTGCTACAAAACTTGGGTATTCATCCTTTCTTTTTTTTTTTTTTTTTTTTTTACAGCTTTATAAACATATATTTTATCCCCAGGGTACAGGTCTGCGATCGCCAGGTTTACACACTTCACAACACTCACCATAGTACATACCCTCCCCAATATCCATAACCCCACCCCCAACCCCCTCCCCCCATCAACCCTCAGTTTGTTTTGTGAGATTAAGAGTCACTTATGGTTTGTCTCCCTCCCAATCCCATCTTGTTTCATTTACTCTTCTCCTACCCCCTCAACTCCCCATGTTGCATCTCCTCTCCCTCATATCAGGGAGATCATATGATAGTTGTCTTTCTCCAATTGACTTATTTCACTAAGGATGATACCCTCTAGTTCCATCCACGTCGTTGCAAATGGCAAGATTTCATTTCTTTTGATGGCTGCATAGTATTCCATTGTGTATATATACCACATCTTCTTTATCCATTCGTCTGTAGATGGACATCTAGGTTCTTTCCATAGTTTGGCTATTGTAGACATTGCTGCTATAAACATTCGGGTGCATGTGCCCCTTCGGATCACTACGTTTGTATCTTTAGGGTAAATACCCAGCAGTGCAATTGCAGGGTCATAGGGTAGTTCTATTTTCAACATTTTGAGGAACCTCCATGCTGTTTTCCAGAGTGGTTGCACCAGCTTGCATTCCCACACCAGTGTAGGAGGGTTCTCCTTTCCTCTGCATCCTCGCCAGCATCTGTCATTTCCTGACTTGTTAATTTTAGCCATTCTGACTGGTGTGAGGTGATATCTCATGGTGGTTTTGATTTGTATTTCCCTGATGCCGAGTGATATGGAGCACTTTTTCATGTGTCTGTTGGCCATCTGGATGTCTTCTTTGCAGAAATGTCTGTTCATGTCCTCTGCCCATTTCTTGATTGGATTATTTGTTCTTTGGGTGTTGAGTTTGCTAAGTTCTTTATAGATTTTGGACACTAGCCCTTTATCTGATATGTCATTTGCAAATATCTTCTCCCATTCTGTCAGTTGTCTTTTGGTTTTGTTCACTGTTCCTTTGCTGTGCAAAAGCTTTGATCTTGATAAAATCCCAAAAGTTCATTTTTGCCCTTGCTTCCCTTGCCTTTGGTGATGTTCCTAGGAAGATGTTGCTGCGGCTGAGGTCGAAGAGGTTGCTGCCTGTGTTCTCCTCGAGGATTTTGATGGATTCCTTTCTCACATTGAGATCCTTCATCCATTTTGAGTCTATTTTCGTGTGTGGTGTAAGGAAATGATCCAATTTCATTTTTCTGCATGTGGCTGTCCAATTTTCCCAACACCATTTATTGAAGAGGCTGTCTTTTTTCCATTGGACATTCTTTCCTGCTTTGTCGAAGATGAGTTGACCATAGAGTTGAGGGTCCATTTCTGGGCTCTCTATTCTGTTCCATTGATCTATGTGTCTGTTTTTGTGCCAGTACCATGCTGTCTTGATGATGACAGCTTTGTAATAGAGCTTGAAGTCCGGAATTGTGATGCCACCAACTTTGGCTTTCTTTTTCAATATTCCTTTGGCTATTCGAGGTCTTTTCTGGTTCCATATAAATTTTAGGATTATTTGTTCCATTTCTTTGAAAAAAATGGATGGTACTTTGATAGGAATTGCATTAAATGTGTAGATTGCTTTAGGTAGCATAGACATTTTCACAATATTTATTCTTCCAATCCAGGAGCATGGAACATTTTTCCATTTCTTTGTGTCTTCCTGAATTTCTTTCATGAGTACTTTATAGTTTTCTGAGTATAGATTCTTAGTCTCTTTGGTTAGGTTTATTCCTAGGTATCTTATAGTTTTGGGTGCAATTGTAAATGGGATGGACTCCCTAATTTCTCTTTCTTCTGTCTTGTTGTTGGTGTAGAGAAATGCAACTGATTTCTGTGCATTGATTTTATATCCTGACACTTTACTGAATTCCTGTACAAGTTCTAGCAGTTTTGGAGTGGAGTCTTTTGGGTTTTCCACATATAGTATCATATCATCTGCAAAGAGTGATAGTTTGACTTCTTCTTTGCTGATTTGGATGCCTTTAATTTCCTTTTGTTGTCTGATTGCTGAGGCTAGGACTTCTAGCACTATGTTGAATAGCAGTGGTGATAACGGACATCCCTGCCATGTTCCTGACCTTAGCGGAAAAGCTTTCAGTTTTTCTCCATTGAGAATGATATTTGCGGTGGGTTTTTCATAGATGGCTTTGATAATATTGAGGTATGTGCCGTCTATCCCTACACTTTGAAGAGTTTTGATCAGGAAGGGATGCTGTACTTTGTCAAATGCTTTTTCAGCATCTATGGAGAGTATCATATGGTTCTTGTTCTTTCTTTTATTAATGTGTTGTATCACATTGATTGATTTGCGGATGTTGAACCAACCTTGCAGCCCTGGAATAAATCCCACTTGGTCGCGGTGAATAATCCTTTTAATGTACTGTTGAATCCTATCGGCTAGTATTTTGGCGAGAATTTTTGCATCTGTGTTCATCAAGGATATTGGTCTGTAGTTCTCTTTTTTTGTTGGGATCCTTGTCTGGTTTTGGGATCAAGGTGATGCTGGCCTCATAAATGAGTTTGGAAGTTTTCCTTCTATTTCTATTTTTTGGAACAGTTTCAGGAGAATAGGAATTAGTTCTTCTTTAAATGTTTGGTAGAATTCCCCCGGGAAGCCGTCTGGCCCTGGGCTTTTGTTTGTTTGGAGATTTTGATGACTGTTTCAATCTCCTTACTGCTTATGGGTCTGTTCAGGCTTTCTATTTCTTCCTGGTTCAGTTGTGGTAGTTTATATGTCTCTAGGAATGCATCCATTTCTTCCAGATTGTCAAATTTGTTGGCGTAGAGTTGCTCATAGTATGTTCTTATAATTGTCTGTATTTCTTTGGTGTTCGTTGTGATCTCTCCTCTTTCATTCATGATTTATTTATTTGGGTCCTCTCTCTTTTCTTTTTGATAAGTCTGGCCAGGGGTTTATCATCTTATTAATTCTTTCAAAGAACCAGCTCCTAGTTTCGTTGATTTGTTCTATTGTTTTTTGGTTTCTATTTCATGATTTCTGCTCTGATCTTTATGATTTCTCTTCTCTGCTGGGTTTAGGGTTCTTTCTTGTTCTTTCTCCAGCTCCTTTAGGTGTAGGGTTAGGTTGTGTACCTGAGACCTTTCTTGTTTCTTGAGAAGGCTTGTACCGCTATATATTTTCCTCTCAGGACTGCCTTTGTTGTGTCCCACAGATTCTGGACCGTTGTGTTTTCATTATCATTTGTTTCCATAAATTTTTCAATTCTTCTTTAATTTCCTGGTTGACCCATTCATTCTTTAGAAGGATGCTGTTTAGTCTCCATGTATTGGGTTCTTTCCAATTTCCTCTTGTGATTGAGTTCTAGCTTCAGAGCATTGTGGTCTGAAAATATGCAGGGAATGATCCCAATCTTTTGATACCGGTTGAGACTTGATTTAGGACCAAGAATGTGATTCTATTCTGGAGAATGTTCCATGTGCACTAGAGAAGAATGTGTATTCTGTTGCTTTGGGATGAAATGTTCTGAATATATCTGTGATATCCATCTGGTCCAGTGTGTCATTTAAGGCCTTTATTGCCCTTGTTGATCTTTTGCTTGGAGATCTGTCCATTTCAGTGAGGGGAGTGTTAAAATCCCCTACTATTATTGTATTCTTGTCGATGTGTTTCTTTGATTTTGTTATTAATTGGTTTATAGAGTTGGCTGCTCCCACGTTAGGGGCATAGATATTTAAAATTGTTAGATCTTCTTGTTGGACAGTTCCTTTGAGTATGATATAGTGTCCTTCCTCATCTCTTATTATAGTCTTTGGCTTAAAATCTAATTGATCTGATAAGGATTGCCACTCCTGCTTTCTTCTGATGTCCATTAGCATGGTAAATTCTTTTCCACCCCCTCACTTTAAACCTGGAGGTGTCTTCGGGTTTAAGATGAGTTTCTTGTAGGCAACATATAGATGGTTTTTGTTTTTTGATCCATTCTGATACCCTGTGTCTTTTGATTGGGGCATTTAGCCCATTAACATTCAGGGTAAGTATTGAGAGATATGAATTTAGTGCCATTGTATTGCCTGTAAGGTAACTGTTATTGTATATTGTCTCTGTTTCTTTCTGATCTACTACTTTTAGGGTCTCTCTTTGCTTAGAGGACCCTTTCAATTTTCCTGTAGAGCTGGTTTGGTATTTGCAAATTCTTCAGTTTTTGTTTGTCCTGGAAGCTTTTAATCTCTCCTTCTATTTTCATGATAGCCTAGCTGGATATAGTATTCTTGGCTGCATGTTTTTCTCATTAGTACTCTGAAATATATCAGCCAGCTCTTTCTGGCCTGCCAGGTCTCTGTGGATAAGTCTGCTGCCAATCTAATATTTTTACCATTGTACGTTACAGACTTCTTTTCCCGGGCTGCTTTCAGGATCTTCTCTTTGTCACTAAGACTTGTCAATTTTACTATTAGGTGACGGGGTGTGGACCTATTCTTATTGATTTTGAGGGGGGTTCTCTGAACCTCCTGGATTTTGATGCTTGTTCCCTTTGCCATATTGGGGAAATTCTCTCCAATAATTCTCTCCAATATACCTTCTGCTCCCCTCTCTGTTTCCTCTTCTTCTGGAATCCCAATTATTCTAATGTTGTTTCGTCTTATGGTGTCACTTATCTCTCGAATTCTCCCCTCGTGGTCCAGTAGCTGTTTGTCCTCTTTTGCTCAGCTTCTTTATTCTCTGTCATTTGGTCTTCTATATTGCTAATTCTTTCTTCTGCCTCATTTATCCTAGCAGTGAGAGCCTCCATTTTTGATTGGCACCTCATTAATAGCTTTTTGATTTCAACTTGGTTAGATTTTAGTTCTTTTATTTCTCCAGAAAGGGCTTTTATATCTCCCGAGAGGGTTGCTTTAATATCTTCCATGCCTTTTCAAGCCCGGCTAGAACCTTGAGAATCATCATTCTGAACTCTAGATCTGACATATTACCAATGTCTGTATTGATTAGGTCCCTAGCCTTTGGTACTGGCCTCTTGTTCTTTTTTTGTTGTGAATTTTTCCGCCTTGTCATTTTGTCCAGATAAGAGTTTATGAAGGAGCAAGTAAAATACTAAAAGGGTGGCAACAACCCCAGGAAAATATGCGTTAGGCCAAATCAGAAGAGATCCCGAATTGTGAGGGGGGAGAAAGGGGATAAAAAGGGGTTCAGAAAGAAAGAAAAAAAAAAAAGAAACTATTAAAAAAAAGAAAGCCGATAAAGAAAAAATATAAAAGAGGAAAAAATATATATATATTAGATAAACTATTTAAAAAAACGTAAAAAAAGAAAACGGTAAAAGTTAAAAAAAATTTAGCAGAAGAATAGAAAAAGAAAAAAAATTGAAAAAGAAAAAAAAATTAAATTAACTGCAAGGTTAAAAAATCAGGGGAGAAAGCTATGAGTTCCGTGCTTTGCTTCTTCTCCTCTGGAATTCCGCCGCTCTCCTTGGTAGGTGAACTTGGTCCTGGCTGGGTTTCCCGTTGAATCTTCTGGGGAGGGCCTGTTGTAGTGATTCTCAAGCGTCTTTGCCCCAGGCGGAGTTGCACCGCCCTTACCCGGGGCCGCGCTGAGTAATCCGCTCGGGTTTGCTTTCGGGAGCTTTTGTTCCCTGAGCGCTTTCCGTAGAGTTCCGGAGGACGGGAATGAAGATGGCGGCCTCCCGGTCTCCAGCCCGGAGGAGCCGAGAGCCCGGGGCCCCACTCCTCAGTGCGCCCTCAGAGAACAGCGCCCAATGACTCCCGTCACCCTGGCCTCCGGCCGCGCTCCGAGCTGACCGAGCCTGCGACCGGTTCAAGGCAACCCCGAGCTGAGAGTCACTCCTCGGCTCTGTCTCTGTAGCCGGCTTCCCCGTTCTAATACCGGTATGCTCTGCGACACTCAGACACCCCCGATCCTTCTGCGACCCTGCGGGACCTGAGGCCGTGCTGACCCCGCCTGGGCTTCACCCCAGTTAAGCCTCTGGAGCAATGTCCCTCAGTGGAACAGACTTTTAAAAGTCCTGATTTTGCTCCGTTGCTCCGCCGCTCGCTGGGAGCCGGCCCCTCCCCCCGCGGTCTATCTTCCCGTCGCTTTGGATTCACTTCTCCGCCAGTCCTACCTTGCAGAAAGTGGTTGATTTTCTGTTTCTGGAATTGCTGTTCTTCTTCTCTTCAATCTCCCGTTGGATTTGTAGGTGTTTGCAATCTTTAGATAAGCTCTTTAGCTGATCTCCCGCTATCCGAAGTAGTCTCAGCCTGCTACTTCTCCGCCATCTTGACTCCTCCCTCTACACTTTGAAGATCTTTTAGTGGTTATTGTTATCAGTGTCCATTTTATAGGTGGGGAAAAATGAATTACAAGGTAACGAACTAGCTTGCTCCAAGTCACAGAGTTTATAAGTGATACATTAAGATTTGAGCTCCATTTAGTTTCATGATCCTAGCTTGCAATCGCTATAGTCTACAATAATTACAAATGCATTCATCTTCTTTGTCCCAGGCCCTGTTCTGGCCAGGTGGCAATTAGCTCACGTAAGCTTCCAAATAATTCTGTGAAAAGAACTTCTCTCTCTCTCTCTTTTTTAAAGATTTTATTTATTTATTTGCCAGAGAGAGAGAGAGAGAGAGAGAACGAGCGAGCACAGGTAGGCAGAGTGGCAGGCAGAGGGAGAGGGAGAAGCAGTCTCTCCGCCAAGCAGGGAGTCTGATGTAGGGCTCGATCCCAGGACCCTGGGATCATGACCTGAGCCAAAGGCAGATGCTTAACCCACTGAGCCACCTAGGCGCCCCACGAATTTCTCTCTTGGGCAGAGAGAGGTCTGGGAAAAGCTGCCAGCCGGGCCAATATGTGAGGACAAGGTCTCAGGGCTTACAGAGAAAGGGGTCTTGACACCACTCGAGAGGTCAGGAAAGTCTTCCTAGAATGGAGGCTTCTCCTAAAACAGCTGTAAACTTGACAAAAACAGGATTTCTTCTCTGTTTTGTTCACCCCTATATGCCAGCTCTTGCACCATGCCTGATATACAGTAGGTGCTTAATGAGTATTTGTTGAATAGCTAGAAAGTGAGCTCTCAATTACATTCCAGGCAGAGAAAACAGGCTGTGCAAAGGCCCAGAGGTCCGAAAGAAGTCATCCATGGTAGGGGAAGGGGAGGGAGGCGGAGGGGGAGGAGCTAAATTGGTTGAGCCTCTTCTAAACCACAGGAAGTGCTGCTATAAGGCAGGTGAAGTTCCTGCAGGGCGGGGCAGGACCAAAAGGCTTACCTGAACCCACTCCTGCTAAGCAAGGAAACAGTGCTTGCCCTAGGCAGGAAACAGTTGGGAGTAATGAAGATGACTGTCCCTGTGTTTCTCAGGCACAGGTGGGTTGGGGACAAGGGGCAGACAGACAGGGGAGAGCCATGGGTAGGTGACAAATGAAAAACCTGTGAGTGCCCCCAGTCCCTGAGCTGAATCCTGGCTCAGCCTTCGAGGCTGCAGAGAAGGAGAAATGCACAGCTGAGACAGCCTAGAAGCCTGAATGACATCCTAGGGGTACAGCTTGAAGCAGTCTGTATCTCTTAGTGGCCAAAAAGCCTGGAAACCAATTTGGGTAAGTAGTACTGAGTAATCAATCAGTTCATTAAAAGCGCAGAACGTTTTCTAGCACCTTCTGACGTGCAAAGGCCTTTCACCTTCTTCTCTGAGCTGGGACCTCAGGACCTCAGGAAGCCGTCTTGACCTTCTCTATTTTGTAGATAAAACAGTTCTTTGTGAGAAAGGCCAAGGGCAGGGTGGGAGACTCACATTTGCCAAACATCTTCTATAGTGTGGGTATACTTTTTTTTTTTAAGATTTTATTTATTTATCTGACGCAGAGAGAGAGAAAAACATCTTCTATAGTGTGGGTATTCTTTTTTTTTTTTTTAAGATTTTATTTATTTATCTGACAGAAAGAGAGAGAGACAGCAAGAGAGGGAGAACAAGGAGGGGGAGTGAGAGAGGGAGAAGCGGGCTTTCCGTGGAGCAGAGAGCCCAATGCGGGGCTCAATCCCAGGACCCTGGGATCATGACCTGAGCCAAAGGCAGATGCTTAACCACTGAGCCATCTCCTCCTCTGACTCTTAAGGATGCGGTCCATACAACAAGAACCACCACCACCACCACCTCCAAGGGGAAGAGCCCTCTGTAAACTAGCATTGGCAGGTGGTCTTAGACATACTACCTGAAACTCCCTAGGGCTCTGTTTCTTTATTTGCAAAATGGAGAAAATGGAGATGGCCCCTAAGGTCCCTTCTAGCTCCAGCTTCCTATGGGAGGGACCTAGTTAAAGAAGGTATTACCTGTTAATTATCAAATGAGGGTAATATAAAATACACTGCATAACCCAGCAATGGTGGGGACAGTTCAGAGGTGTCTCTGAAAACTGGAAAGCTCACCAGGGCAGGTGGCTTCAGAACATGACAAGGACGTGGATGTTGAGGGTCCTTGGGCTGCTCTAGCCAGTCTGGGTGTCCATTTGTTTGGCCAACACCTGGGACTAAGGACGACACCTGGAAAGCACCGAGTTCTTAAAGCTGGTTTCCTACCCACTGCCAACACTCAGGATTTAGTTCTATGGACTGTGTGGTGCAGCCCCTCAGTGGGCTCCCGCACCAGCAGGGCCCGGCCGCTGGTGGACACGTGGGCTGCATTCACTCCCCCACACTGCAGACACTTTTGGTTCCTCTAAGTAGCTTTGACAGAGCTCAGTGGTATTCCCGGATGAAAGCTGTTTTCTTTTAAAAAACAGATGTTGATGACAATAAAGTCTGAAGAGAAGACGGCAATATAAGTGGATTTTTAAATCACTTCTACTTAGAGGAATTTACAGGACATGTTTTAAAAAATATAGCCCCCTACATGATTCCTATTACTAGCTCCATTGATGAAAAGGCTCAACCATATTTGGTTCAACATCTTTAATACAAAGGGGCACCTCAAAACACATTTCCAGATGAAAAACGATGTAGATTTTTTTCCTTTTCAATTAGACTCTACTTTCTGTCAGTGGGGCTCCCCTGTTACCTTTTTCTTCCTTTTTAAAAATTAAAAATATAATGCAAGTAGTCTCTTTCCATTTATGAGACAATAAAAACAGAGAAGCAAAAAGGTAAACGATGATTTTATGGTTTATTTATTTATTTAACTCTTTAAATAAATATTAACATTTATTTAACTTTTTTTTTAATTTTTATGTATTTATTTGATAGAGAGATCACAAGTAGACAGAGAGGCAGGCAGAGAGAAGGGAGAAGCAGGCCCCCCACCGAGCAGAAAGCCTGATGCGGGGCTCGATCCCAGGTCCCTGAGATCATGACCCGAGCTGAAAGCAGAGGCTTTAACCCACTGAGCCACCCAGGTGCCCCAACATTTATTTAACTCTTTAACGTTTAACATTTATAGAACTCTTGTGAAAATAGAGAACACATCAATATTAAAATTAAAAATGTAAAAGGAACGAAAAGAAAGCAAAACCTTCCCTCCCACTCTACACTAGCCACCCTGTTCCCCTCGCCAAAGGCAGCCAGCATTAATCATTTTTTGGGTGCGTGTTACCCTTCCAGAGCTATATTACTCTTAAACAAACACACACCTGCTTATTATTTCCCCATAGTCATATACCGCTCTGTCTTTTGTTTTTTTCATTTTAGCAATATATTCTGGAGATCATTCCTTTTTGTTATAGAAAGACTCTTCTTGTTCTTTTTTCAGTTGTATAGTATTTCATCCCAATTTACTTAGTAAGTCCCTTTTGGATAGGTAGTTGGATTGCTTCCAATGTGTTGCTATTACAAAAAGTCTGGAAAAGAGTGCCTTGCCTGTATACACATAATTTCTCACATATGCTCGTATATCCATAGGATAAATTCCAAGAAATGGAAGTTGAAGGTTAAAAGATATAGACATTTGTAACTTTGATGGATTAAACTTTCAGTTTAAAATCACCGATAATCCTTTCTCCAGTGTTAGTCATGCTAACATTTTTAGGACTAATTTTCCAGAGTCGTTCATTGAACAAGCATTTACTGAGCCCCTAGGGGTTAAGTGTTTTGCTAGCCACTCGACATACAACACTGAACAAAACCGACTTAGAGAGAGGGGGCGGGGAGTTGGGTTAGGGGATGCACACACGTGGGGCCAAGCAACTGGTATGAATTGCTCCCTGACACTTGGGTGTGAAAGAAAGATTCCCCCCAATTCCCATCAAATCTGGCTCTCAGCGCTAGCCATGCCAAGGTCTGTGCTAAGTTCAACATTAGTTGTTGGGGTCATTTCCTTTCCCATGAATTGTACCAAAATCCTGGGGTTTTGTGGCCAGAAAATCGGAGGCGGCTCTCAAAATGCTCGGCCCACCGTCACAGTCCCTGTGGGTATCCTGTGCTGCCTGCTCCCTGTGCTGTTCCCAGCAACCCCCATGTGAGTTCCCACCAGCCCTGGTTGCTTCAGAGCTGAGGCACCGGCTTTCCAACCTCAGAGGAAATCCTCGCCCCCGCCCCCCACATCCCGCCTCTGGGAGTTTACTCAGCTTCCTGGTGCAACCCCCTCTGCCTTGTTTTCAAAACACCAGCTTCCATTCCTTCCTTCCCTTGCCCAGTGCCCTCTGCCTCCTCAGAAACCCGCCAGTACCTGGGAGATGCGACCTTCCCAAAAGAGCCGAGACATTGGACCATGAAGGTTAAGCTGCTTTTGAGAACTGGGTAAAGGGAATCACATTTTCCTTCATGCGATGTCTGTAACCATGGGAATAAAAATTCATATGTAAATGAATAATCGCACTGCACAAGTAAATTAATGAAAATAGAATTGCAACTGTGGTGAGCTCTGTCTGGTTCTCTCCTGTATTCCCTGCATCTAGAATAGTGTCTGACACATAATAGGTGCTCAATAAATGTTTGTTGGCTGAAATAACTAAGTATTATGAAGCATGGGACTGGACTAAGGAATGACTCAGAGAGAGCACTGCGGCTAGCAGTCACTGAGCTGGCCTGGGGGTCAGGGACAGTTTCTCCGAGCTGGCATTTCCACCGATCCTCGAGGATCCATGACCTGGTTGGGGAGAAGACGTCCAGACCTAGGGAGTGGCAGAGCATTTTCCTGGAAGTGAGCACAGAAGGAAGCCTAGAAGCCCTGAGCAGAGGTGGTACTGGAGATGACAAAGGAGGGCGGAGATCAGTCCTGAAGGATCTTGTAGGATGTGGTAAGGGGTGTGGAATGAATGCCAACCGGCCCTGTGAAAGCTCTTGGAGATTTTAAGGTGGGGAATCAAGGGGTTTTTAAGAATCTCTTCACATTTTGAAGGATCTCTCATGAGTGGCTTGGAGCAGAGGTATTTAAACGGGATGGCAATCCTCCCATGCCCACAAGAAGACATGAGCGGGGGTGCCTGGGTGGCTCAGTGGGTTAAGCCTCTGCCTTCGGCTCAGGTCATGGTCTCAGGGTCCTGGGATCGAGCCCCACACCCAGCTCTCTGATCGGCGGGGAGCCTGCTTCCTCCCCCCACCACCCCTGCCTGCCTCTCTGCCTGCTTGTGGTCTCTCTCTCTCTCTCTCTGTCAAATAAATAAATAAAATCTTTTAAAAAAAAAAAAAAACATGAGTGGTGCGGGGAGGGTGGACAAGGGTGCGCAGATTTAAGATGCTGTGTAGAGATAGACTTAATAAGACACCATTATGGATAGAATGTGGGAGACAAGAGAAAGAGGAAGATTTTAAGAAGATTCCCATGTTTTCAGCTGGGAAGTATGGTGGGCTGTGAACAATGGTGAGGAACAAGAGGATGTCTTGTGGAAGAGATAGTGAGCCAGGTTGGATGGAGTGCACACAAAGGGTTCTGTGTAGGGCTAAGAGCAGTGTCCTGGATCTGGTCCTGTTTCTGCCAGCTCAGCTAAAGGCTCCTGGGTTTCCTCTACACTGTGCCTCCATTTCCTCATCAGGAAGGAAATAATAATAGTAACTTCCTACATTTTTACGGGGGTTAATTGACATCATCTCTATGAAATGCTTCTAATAGCATCTTTTACACGGTAAAGCACCTAATAAAATTTTGCTATCTTTATCATCAACTTCTACATTGGCATTTAAAACTGATGGACAGTATTGCACTTTAGGAATAAGCCCCTCACCCAAATCTCTAGTTGGATTGTCACTCTTGTCACTCTTTTTTAAAAAATTTAGGCAGAACTTCTGGTTCTGGACTAAGATGGAGATTGGCAAACCCTCCTCCCAAAAAACTATGAAGCTGGACAAAATTGACAAAAATAACCACTTTGGTCCTCTGGAAACTGGGCAAAGGAATAACAATTTTAGAAGCTGTTATGCTTGAAAACTGCTGGATTTAGGGTAAGGATAGTGGAAATCTGCGGTCTTCTAGCCCGGAGCTGCTTCCGTCCTGCAGCTCAGTTTAAGCGAGATTACTGGCCAGGGTGGATCAGGGATGCCAGCAGCTTCTCTGTCCTGGTCGGGGACACTTCCCTGTGGAGCAGTAGGTGAAGCCACCCGCAGTGACGCTGTTGTTAGAAGAAACCCTTTCAGCCGCAGATCAGCTGAGGGGCCCATGGTTCCACTGGCTTGAGATCATGGGGCTCGGCAAGCCTATTCCTGGCTGAGGTTGGTATCAAAAAGGATGCAGGATCACTAGTTATGTTTAGTTGTCCCGTCTCCTTCATCATCTTCATTCTGGGACAGTCCTTCAGTTGTTTTTTTTTTTTTTTTTCACCCATTATCTTGACACCTTTGAAGAGCAATTTGTAGGATACCCTGCAATTTGGGGTCAGACAAGGAATAATTACTATAAAGATTTTAAAAATTTTACAGGAAAAGGTGGATATGATGAGTAAAGAATTATGTAGGGGTATTTTGGAAAAGAAATAGAAACGCTACTCTAGAACCCAATAAAAATTCTAGGACTGAGAAATAATGATCTGAAACCATTTCCTCAGGTAGGATGACAAGCAGATGGGAACTTAGGGTCTTGTAGGCGGGAGGAGCCATGATCTTTGAGGTGGGTCAAGGTCAATAACTCAAATGCAAACAGAGTGAGAAAAAAAATATCTATACAAACAAATAAAACAAATCTTCAGTGACATATGGAATAATAGTCTAATGTATATGTACTGGAGTCATAGAAGAGAGACTAGGACAGAAACGTTTTAAGGAAACGATGGCCCAAATTTCTCCAATTTGATGAAAAACGTCGATATGCAGATCCAAGAAACTTACCAAAACTCAGATGGGATAAACATTGACACCCAGACACATCATGGTCAATTTGCTCAAAAATTTTAAAAGAAGGTGCTCCTGGGTGGCTCAGTCAGTTAAGCGACCGACTCTTAATTTCTGCTCAGGTCATGATCTCAGGGTCATGAGACTGAGGCCTGCCTGCATTGGGTTCTGCACTGAGTGTGGAGCCTGCTTGTGATTCTCTCTCTCCCTCTCTCTCTGCCCTTCCCCCTGCTCCTGTGCGTGTGCTCTCTTTCTCAAATAAATAAATAAATAATTTTAAAAGGCAGAGCAAAAAAGAAAGGTCACACACAAGGTAACATGAATATGAATTAGGTTTTTTTAAAATTAGAAACAAGGAAAGCCAGAAGAAAATGGAAAAACATCCTTAAAGTGCTGAAAGGGAAAAAAAAAAAAAACCCTGTCAACCTAAAGTCTTAGAGCTAGTGAAATGATGCATTCTTCAGAAATTAAGGCGAAATAAAGACAGTTTCAGAGAAGTAGAAGTTGAATTTATGGCCAGCAGTCCCTCACTATAAGAAGTGCTTGCTAGAAGGAGTTGCTTATACAGAAGGAAAACTGCACCAGAGAGAAACACAAATGAACAGAAAGAAATAGAGAGGACAAGCATGTGGTAAGTGGGGAAAAAAAAGACTTTTCTTCCTTTCTTTAATTTCTTTAGAATTCAGTTGACAGTTTAGAGCAAAAATAACAACAATGTATCATAGGGTTTATAACTACGTAGAAGTACGATCTGTGACTACAAGAGCACAAAGCACAGAAGGAGCTAACGGCAAGTATATTGTGTAGTTTTTTACTACAGATGCAGGAGCATGATGCTTGGTCTGTAAAAAGTTCAAGCTGCAGATGGCAATCCCTAGAGTAAGAACTAAAAGCAGGTACAACTAAAAATCCGCTGAAGGAGAGAAAATGAAATATTAAAATGTAATTTTTAAAAAGTTAGGAAATGAGGGGGAAAAGGAACGAAAATTGGACAAATAGAAACAACCTATTTGGGGACGCCTGGGTGGCTCAGTTGGTTAAGCGGCTGCCTTCGGCTCAGGTCATGATCCCAGCAGCGTGGAATCCAGTCCCACATCGGGCTCCTTGCTCAGCAGGGAGCCTGCTTCTCCCTCTGCCTCTGCCTGCCACTCTGTCTGCCTGTGCTCGCTCGCTCTCTCTCCCTCTCTCTCTCTGACAAATAAATAAATAAAATCTTAAAAAAAAAAAAAACAAAAAAAAAAACCCAACCTATTTGGAATGGAGCCTAACCTAAGATAGTCATTTATCCACAATTACTTACATGCCAACAGGCTCGGCACCTCAGTTAAATCCCAAGTGCCTTGGGCGTGTATCTGGTTCCAATAACACTATGGACCTTTGGTTTCTTACTCCCTTTTGCTGTTCTGATTTTAACTTTCTTTGTCCATTTGCTGGTGGTTGTGGGTTTCCTTTTCTTATTTTTGAGGTAGGCCAGGTATGAATTATATTTAACTCAGAGATTCTGCACGTTTGGAAGCAAGGTAGAGAATTTGGGGGCTTCTTCAGTCCTCCGCGTGGGCAGTTTTCTTTTTAAAATTAAAAAATTTAATCCATCCTGAATTTATTTGAAGCTAACAGGTAAGTTTCTAGTATTAGAAATTATTATGAATCCATTGCCCTTATTTGTTAAATAATCCAGCTTTCCTCCACCGATTTGAGTAGTACCTTGATCAGTCTACATTATTTTTATATGTTTGGGTACATCACTGAAATTCTGTGCTGGTACCATGTCATCTGTTTCTGTGACAGTAGTAGAGGCTAAAAATTATTCTGCTTTACATTATTTCAGTTGTAATGCCTGGTAGGTGAAGGCTCCTATCATCACTTTTATTTTATTTTATTTTTAAAGATTTTATTTATTTGTTTGTGTGAGACAGAGAGCACAAGCAGGGGAAGGAGAAGGCTTGGAGGGAGAGCCTGAAGTGGGTTCAATCTCATGACCCTGAGATCATGACCTGAGCTGAAATTAAGAGCCAGACACTTAACCGACTTTATTTTAACACACCTTAACTATTCTATTTATATGAACTATAGAATAATTTTGTCAAGTTTAAATATTTTGTTTGATTTTATTTGGAATAACATTAAAGATGTAACACAATTTGTGGGAAGAACTGTTATTGAAGTGGTATTAGAATTCCCCGCACCCCGCCCTGAAACATGAAAAGTTTTCCCATTTATTCAAGACATTACTACATTACTAACTCTAGGTAAGGTTTTAGAGTTTTCTTTGGATGGATTCTGTACGTTTTGTCATAAGAATAATCCTCCATTCACATTTAATAACTTGTTTTGCTGTAGTGAATGAGATCTTTGTATCATATATATTTATGTACATTTACAGTTTTTCTTGTCCTGAATCTGTGTTTAATGAAATAAAATATTAAAAACAAGTTTTGGGGATGCCTAGGGGGGGCCAAGTTGGTTAAGTGTCTGCCTTTGGCTCAGGTCATGATCCCAGGTCAAGCACTGTGTCCAGCCTCCTTCTCCCTCTCCCTCTGCCCTGCCCCCTGCTCGTGTTTGCTCTCTCTCTCTCTCTCAAATAAGTAAAATCTTTAAAAAAAATGTTTTTTGTTTTAAAAAGCTCACTAATGTGGTGCTGTATTCAAGTTCTTTTCTTTTTTCCTTCCTTCCTTCCTTCCCTTCCTTCCTTCTTTCTTTTAGTGTTTTATTGGTGTATGACATACATACAATAAAGTATGTAAGTATACTGACCTTAAGTGTTCGTCTTGATGAATTTTTATATGTATATACATATACCCAGGTGAAGATATAGAATCTTTCCAGTACCCCAAAAGATTCCCTCATGTTCCTTCTCCATCTACAAAAACCCCCGAAGTAACTGCTGTTCATGTTTCTATGAACAAAGAACAGCTTAGCCTGCTTGTGAATTTAATATAAATGAAATCATGCAGTATGCACTTTATTTGGTGTCTGTGTTTTTCCACTAACATAATTATCTCAAGGTTTATCACTTCGCTGTACTCATCAGCAGTTTATATATTTTTATTGCTTTGGAGTATTCTGTTGTGTATGCGTGTATGTGTACATCTATATGTGTGTATGCATACACACAGATATTTATGGATATACACATATACACCACGATTTATTTATCCATTCTCCTATTGATTGGTCTTTGGGTTGTTTTTCATTTTTGGCTATTATGAAGAAGGCTATTAGGAACATTCTTGTACATGTCTTTTTGTGAACATATGTACATCTTTCTGTTGGGTGTACATCAGGTGTGGATTTGCTGAGTCATAGGATATATACTTGTGTAATTTACTAGGCACCATCAAATAATATTCAATAGCGGTTATACCATTTCACATTTCCATCACCAATTCTCCTTTATTTTCTTCTAGAATGTCAGTGTTTTACCTTTCGTATTTAAATCTTTGATCCATCTTAAATTAATTTCTGTGCCATATGTGAGGTGGGGGTCACACTCAATTTTTTACCCCATTATGGCTATTCAAAGTTTCAGCAACGGGGCGCCTGGGTGGCTCAGTGGGTTAAGCCTCTGCCTTCGGCTCAGGTCATGATCCCAGGGTCCTGGGATCGAGCCCCACATCGGGCTCTCTGCTCAGCAGGCAGCCTGCTTCCTCCTCTCTCTCTCTGCCTGCCTCTGTGCCTGCTTGTGATCTCTGTCTGTCAAATAAATAAATAAAATCTTTAAAAAAAAAAAAAAGTTTCAGCACCACTTGTTGAAAAGATCATTCTTTCCCCCAACAAAGCATTGGTGCTTTCCTTGTGAATCAGGTGAGCCTGTAGGAGGGTCTGTTTCTGCACTTGATTTTGTAACATCGGTCTACTTTTCTATCCTGTCACCGATGCCATTCTGTCTTAATCACTATGGCTATCTATTTTTCTAAGACTTGAAATCTGTAGTGTAAATTCTCCAGTTTTGTTCTTTAAGGTCATCTGAGCTATTCTAGCTCTCTGGCATTTCCTTGTAAAATATAGAATCAAACTGTCAGTTTCAACAACTAATAACTTTCTGGGATTTTGAATGGGATTTCGTTGAATTGATGTGTCAGTTCAGGGAGAATTTATGCCTTAACAATTTTGAGTCATTCAATCTGTGAGCGTGTTTTTGAAATTAATTAACTAATTAATTAATTATTTGGCCCTTTTTCAATTTCTCCCAACAATCGGTTGTGTGTTTTCAGTGTAATAGTCTTGTACAGATTTTCTTAAATTTGTTGCTAAATATTTCATATTTTAATGCTTTTGTAAAGCTATAGGGTTTTAAATTTTTCCTTTTCCAGTTTTTTGTGTCTCTTTTATAGAAAACATAATTTTATAAGTTGACCTTGTATTAATTCACTTATTACTTCTATTGGTTTGTTGTAGGTTCTTTTGGAATTTCTACACAGACAATCATAACATCTGCAAATAAAGAGTTTTACTTCTTTCCCTCCACTTTTTATTTATGGACTTTGGTTTGTTTTTCCTTTCGCAGAGACTTCCAAATAATCTCTCTGTAGACTGATGGCCCTAATTCAAGTTGTAGGTCAAATGAGCCATAAAAAAGTGTCAGGACGAAAAAGACTTAGTTAGAAACGATATTGACTAATTTAACTGAAGCAATGATGTGAATGAGATTTCTGTCAGACTGCTTCCGTTGATATAAAATGTTTGCATGCACAAAAATGTATACGACACCCACGCACAAAAAATGTGCACATCAGCAGCCACAGGTGAAATATTCATAGAAAATACAAGACAATCTTACCTAAAGGAACATTTTTGTTAAATCACCACAAAACGTTCACGAACTGGAAAGCAGAGTTCCCAGTCAAACCTTGCTTATGTCCCACTTGACTCCTTGGTCTTTTGGGACTTTTTGGAAAGCAATCTTCTCTGTATTTATCCACCAAAGGACACACAAGATAAAGGCAGGATTTCTATTTTCTGACCCTACTCTGTGCTTTGTCACTTAGGTGTTGCATAGATGTTCTTGAATGAGTGAAGGGTTAAAGCAATAAAAAAATGAATGAGTGGAATTGTGGACGAGAAAAGTCAGCTCCCATCTTCAGTTATCTTTGACAATGCATCCTGGTTCAACTTTGAATTTATTTGCTATTTCGTCTGATGTTCAAATAATCTGGTCTTCCGCTTACAGTTTGGTTCCATTCAAGGAATAGTTCATCCTCAGTAGACTGTTTTCAAAGATGGCCGCAACAATCTCTTTCCACCACAATCCAATGCCACTTCTCAGAGGCTGCCACTGCTCATAGTTAAAAGGTAAAGTAGGAGAAGTGGATGTTGGACTGAATTTGACTTTTTAAAAATAGCTGATTTGGGTTGTACCCTTTGGTGTGTAAACACTGCTACGGTGGTGGAAGAAATGTCCCAAGTGTCGTCCAGCTTTAGTGAGCTTCAACCCCCAACTGGTAGCACTGGCAGAGTAAGTGAAAGCGGCTCCCCTCCAGTGATCTTCAGGCAAGTGCTTTCGCCCTCAGTCGATACCCAGTGCTCCCAGAAGTGTCTGCCTGCCCTTCACCTCTTCCTCAAACAGTTCATTCATCTACTCATGTCCATGTCCTCTACATGTACAACTTCCTTAGTCCCTGGGCAACTGGGTGGCTCAGTCGGTTAAGCATCTGCCTTCAGCTGAGATCATGATCTCAGGGTCCTAGGGTTGAGCCCCGCGTCAGGCTCTCTGATCAGCAGGAAGTCTGCTTCTCCCTCTCCCTCTGCCCCTCCACCTGCTTGTGCACATGCATGCTCTCTCTCTCTCATTCTCTGATAAATAAATAAAATCTTAAAAAAAAAACAAACCAACAAGTTCTTTAGTCCCTAAGCGCTTTGCAGAAAGTGGACCCTCAGAACGATATCTGCTAGATCCACAAAATAAAAGAGGAAATGAGGAGAAGGGTAGACCTCAAAGAGGCAACGAATTCATACTGAAGTCACAATCCGCAAGGCACAGCGTACATACGTTAAGTTACATTGGATCGCTTTCTAGTAATTATGGTTCTGGGCTTAAAATGGTTTTTAGAGAGGCATTAGAAATTCCTACTTTCGCTTAATCACTATGTTTAGTTTTCTCTCGGAAGGCACCTTATTTATTTAATGTCACAATACTAAAATCATTCCATTCTGCAATGTTCAATAAACAGAAAAAACCCCCAACATCTATATTAAATTGTTACTAACAAAGTAAACATTTCTCCCCCTGGTTTTTTTCTGAGTTGATTAAGCCCCAGTCTATTTAAAAACTGTTCCCCGAGCCTGAGAAAAGGCTCCCCTCTGAATACACAACTATTCATGGAGAATGTTTTTCCTACCACTTGATTACAATTTGGCAGTAGTTTCTGAATAATTTACAAATTTTAAATTTCTGTGCCCCAAACACACATGTGTTTGCAGCTAAACAGACTTGAAAGAATATGCAAATTGTACTTTTATGTCAAAAATGAGTGAATGCAGCTTCATGCAGGAAAAAGCTTAACTGTCACCCTCATGTTTTTGTTTAGACTAATCTGTGTGCTGTCACCCCCACATCAGACTGCATCAACATTTTCTTTGGGATATTAGACGTAAATGTTTATGGCTGCAGATAGCTAGGAGGGATTGGCACTTATTAAAAATGACCCTGGGGTATTTTTTTTGGTTTCCACATAAATATCCCAGGGAAACGTTCAATCAAACAAGGTTGCCAGGTAGAGCGAAATGAGCATTGCAGCAGAGTGCTGGGGTCTCCTGGGCCCCGTCAAGTGGGAGTCCCATCCAAGAATGTGGTAAGGCTGAGCCCGGAGAACCGGCTAGAGCTGGCTTCTTCTCAGCATGGAAGATAATGCTACCACTGACTGGAAATGTCTCTCCCTAAGGCCAGGAATCCATCCCTTCCCGCAAAAAAAGCTTCACATTTTAAAGAGTCATCAAAAAACTAGATACCATATGTGGGTTTCATCCCATCTTTCACTGTGGGGGGCCAAGCCTGGGTGTGTTCCCAAGACGGGACGACCGCTCACAGCGCAGCTGGCTTCCCTCATGCGTTGAGGCAGGTGCCAGTCCACTGTGCCTTCAGGAAGGGCGGGAGCTGGTTTTCCAAGCTGAGGTCTGGAAATGTCCATTCTTGACTCTAGAAAAAACCGAGAACATTATTCCAGCATCTCAGACACTGAGACTGAGGGGACACGCGCCTGGTTCTCTCTGCTTCGGCCAAAATGTGTCCCAAATCCACAGTGTAAAAGCTCAGTAAGTTCCCCAGATACTAACTAATGACTTGAATGGAATCACTGCCCTTTAGCTTTCCCTGAAATCTAGGGGATGACATCTGACTCTGAACGGTCATGGGTCTCTTTGCATCCCACGCCAACAGCTGTCACCAAGGTGGAAAACAACCTCCACAGACCCGATCACATTGAGCTGTTTTCAGTTCCCCTCTTACCACAGCTCTCAACAGAATGGACAGTCTTGGCCATTCCCTCCTGGAAACCCTATCTGCTGTGGGCTCCAGTGACACCACAGTCACTTGGTTTCCCCTCTATGGCTGGCTACTTCGGTCTCCTCTGCAGGTTCCTTTCTCTCTGCACGGTCTGTTGCAGCTGGCAGACCCAAAGCCACATAAAGGTCTCAGGAGGCGCCGAGGAAGTCTTTGACAAAATCCAACCCCCTTTCATGTTAAAAACACTCAACAGGGGCGCCTGGGTGGTTCAGTGGGTTAAAGCCTCTGCCTTCGGCTCAGGTTGTGATCCCAGGGTCCCGGGATCGAGCCCCACATCGGGCTCTCTGCTCAGCGGGGAGCCTGCTTCCTCCTCTCTCTCTGCCTGCCTCTCTGCCTACTTGTGATCTTTGTCTGTCAAATCAATCAATCAATCAATCAATCCATCTTAAAAAAAAAAACAAAACACCAAACACTCAACAGACTAAGAATAGAAGGGAACTTCCCTAACCCGATAAAATACTAACAGAAAGTGAACACTGATGTTGGTACCTAGAAGAGGGATGCTACCATGGCAGACACCTGAAATGAGGAAGTGGTGGAATCAGGAGATGAGCAGAGGCTGGGGGGATGTTGAGGAACGTGAAAGAAGCTTCCTAGATTGCCTAGAACAGACGGTTAGGAGAAATAGAGATGTTGATAGCCCTGCTAATGAGGACTCCGGAGGAGAGGAGAAGCAGCAGAGACAGCAAATTGCCTTAGAGGATGCCTAAATCAACACGAACAAATATGTGGGTGTTAAAGGATCTACTGTGGAAGGCTCAGAGGAAAATGAGGAATATGCTATTGCAAACTGCAAACAAGTGATTCTCGCTAGAGAGAACAGGAAGCTGAGCAGAATTTTGTCCTGCAGTCATGTGAAGGGCAGGACTGGTGAGTGAGGAAACTCAACCCTTAGCTTGAAATTTCCAGGCAAAGTGTTGAAGGTGTGACCTCATTTTTCTTCTGCTTATAATACAATGCAAGAGAAAAGAGATGAACGGAAGAAAGAATGTTTTTTTTGTTTTGTTTTGTTTTTTGTTTTTGGGTCTTTTGTTTTTGTTTTGTTGTCCTAGTTGTTCTTGTTGTTGTTTTGAGAAAGAATTCAAGACTTAATGACTTGGGAAATTCTCCACTTACCCAGATTGCAAGACTGAAATCAAGAGATTCGCTGTCAGGGAAGTGTATAATAGGGGAAAAAAGTGGATATCTCAGCAAATAAGACAGAGTATATAGTCACACAAAAGGCTCTTAGCAGGGGCACCTGGGTGGCTCAGTGGGTTAAGCTGCTGCCTTCGGCTCAGGTCATGATCTCAGGGTCCTGGGATCGAGTCCCGCATCGGGCTCTCTGCTCACCGGGGAGCCTGCTTCCCTCTCTCTCTCTCTCTTTCTCTGCCTGCCTCTCTGTCTACTTGTGATCTCTCTCTGTCAAATAAAATCTTTAAAAAAAAAAAAAAGGCTCTTAGCAGTTACACGTATGACACAATTCCCCACCCCCCCCAAACCATCCTGCAAAAAACAAAAATAGAGATGGGTTTATTTAGGAACTATCTGTGGTAAGACCTCTTGTCTAATGGGAGAATGATAGATTCTTGATGATTTTACACCAGCACAAACACCGCCAGCTTGGACCAAGGGGAACAGAGAGAAAACAAAATACAAGAAAGCTGTAAGACACCCCACCCCACACTCCAAATTCTGCAGGCAGAAATAGGCTGAAGAAGCAAACCACTGAGCTGCAAACACATGTCACTTATCACAAGAAGAGAAGGTAATCTCAGGCCCAGACAGTGCAGCCATGACCCAGAGACTGAAATGGAGGACCCCAGAAGATGATTTCTAGTCCTTGAAACCCAGTGGGATTTGCCTGGCTGGATTTCTACCTATTGAGGGAACAGTGGTTCTTTTTCTTTTCCTTCTTCTCTCTTTTTGAACTAGAGTGTCTGTGTCTGTCTTACCTTTATATTGGGGGAGCATGTAACTTATATCTTTGGTTTCACTGGTCCACATGGCGAGGAACTGTGCTCCAGGATAGGTAATACTGAGTCCACTCATACTGATGATTTAGACAATGATACTTGGAACCTTTGAACTGATGGATATAGGTGAGGTTTTGGAGTTGTTGAGGGGTTGAGAATTTAAGGGATCTTAGGATGGGGTAAATGGATTCTGTGTATAGGACAGACATGAATCTCTGTAGGTCAGATGGTAGAATGTGGTGGGCAGAATAATAACCTCCCAAAAATATTCACATCCTAATCCATGAAATATGTGAATATGGTGCCTTATGTGGTAAGATGACTAAGGTTAAGGACTTTAAATGGGACCAATATATTCACGTGTATCTATAAAGCTAAGAATCTTTGCTATTGCAGTTATCCAGAGGAAGATATGACTATGGAAAAATGTGAGAGACGCCATGTTGTTGGCTTTGAAAAGAGAGGAAGTGGGCCATGAGCCAAGACATGTGGGTGATCTTCAGAAGCTGGAAAAGGTAAGAAAGTCCCCCCTAGAATCTCCAGAAAGGAACACAACTCTCCATCACCTTGGTTTTATCCCAGTGAAGCCCATATTGGACTTCTAAAGTACAAAACTGGCAGATAATAAATTTATTTTAAGCCATCAGTTTTGCCATATTTAGTTATCACAGCCATATAAAGTGAATATGGTCATCTACAAAAGACCCCCAGCTAACATCACCTTAATGTTGAAAGACTGAATGCTTTCTCCTTAAAGTTAAGAACAAGGCAAGGATATTTACTCATGTCACTTCTACTCAACATTGTACTGGAGGTTCTAGCCTGGACAACTAGGCAGGAAAAAGAAATAAAAGGCAGCAAGATTGGAATGGAAAAAGTAAAACTTGCTTTACTCACATCTGAAATGATCTTATCGAAAATCCTAAGGAGTCCGTTAAAAAAACTATTAGCACAAATGAATACTTTAGCATGGCTGCAGTATACAAGATCAATATGCACAAATCTATTATGTTCCTATAGCACTGGCAATGAGCCACCAGAAAATAAAATCAAGAAGAACAGAAGGAATAGCATGGAGGACGATAGGAGGAGGAAGGGAAAAATGAAGGGGGGAAATCGGTGGGGAGACGAACCATGACAGACTATGGACTCTAGAAATCAAACTGAGGGTTTCAGGGGGGAGGGATGGGGGGATGAATGAGCCTGACGATGGGTACTAAGGAGGGCATGGATTGCATGGAACACTGGGTGTTAAATGCAAACCATGAATCATGGAACACTACATCAAAAACTAATGATGGGCTGTTTGGTGACTAACATAATAAAAAATTATTTAAAAACAAAACATAACAAAACCCCCCTCAAAATTCCATTTATTTTTTATTTTTTATTGAAGTCTAGATGACATATGATGTTTATTAGTCTCAGGTGTACAACATAGTGATTAGACAACTCTATACATTGCACAGTGCTCATCACAATAGGTGTAGTTACGATCTGTCACCATACAAAATTGTTACAATATTATTGACTATATTCCCTATGCTGTACTTTCAACAATTCCATTTATAACAGCATCACAAAGAATAAAGTAATTAAGAACAAATCTAACAAATCGAGTGCCAAGACATTCACTGAAAAGTATAAAACATTGCTGAAAACAATTTGAGAAGACTTAACTAAATGGAAAGCCATCCCATTCTCATAGATTGCAAGAATTAATACTGTTAAATAACAGTACTTCCCAAATTAATCTACAAAGTCAATGCAAACCCTACCCAAATCCCAGGTGCTTCTTTGCAGGTATTAATTAGTTTATCTTAAAATCCACATGGAAATTCAAGGGATCCCGAATAACTAAAAACATCTTGAAAAAGAACAAAGTTGGAGGACTCACACCTTCTAATTTCAGAACTTAACTACAAAGCTACACTAAACATGACTGTGTAGTATTGGCATAAAGATAGACATATATATCAATGGAATAGAAATGAGAATCTGTAAATAAGCTCTTATGTTTTGGGTCAATTGATTTTTGACAAGGGCATCAATGGGGAATATAGTCTTTTCAAGGAATGGTGCTGAGGCAACTGTATATTCACATATAAAGGAATGAATTTGGACCCCTACCTTCAAAACATATACAGAAGTTTACTAAAATGGATCAGAGATCTACATGGAAATAGTTTCTTAGATATGACACCCAAACCACAAATTATAAAAGAACAGCTATAAAAGAACAGGTATATGAAGTCAAACTCCATCAAAACTAGAATATTTATGCTTCCAAGAACATAACTGATAAACTGAAAAAACAATCCACACAGAATAGGAAAAAACATTTGTACAACATATGTCTGATGAGGGACTTGTATCCAGAATTTAAAAAAATAACCAAACTCGTATAACTCAATAACAAAAAGACAACCCAGTTTTAAAGTGGGCAAAATACTAGAATAGACATTTCCCCAATGATCTACAACAGTAAATAAGCACATGAAAGAAGGTGCAAGCTCATCAGAAAAACACAAGTCAAAACCGTAACGAGATGTCAGTTCAGACACCTGGGTTTGCTACAGTCTAAAAGACAGAAAATCACTGGTGTGGTTGAGGATGTGGAGAAATCAGCTTTCCTACATTGCTGGTGGAAATTTAAATGATGTAGCTGCTTCATTTTTTTCATAAAAGCCTTTTGGCAGTTCCTCAAAAAGTTAAACGGAGGGTGACCATATGACCCAGCAACTTTACACAATTCTAGGTATATAAGAGAATTGAAAACATGTTCATACAGGAACTTTTTCACACCTGCCTTATTCTTTTTTTTTTTTCCACACCTGCCTTATTCTTATTCATTGTAGCTAAAAAAAGGGAAACACTCCACATGCCCATTAATTGATTAATGGAGAAACAAAATGTGGCATATCTATTCAATGAAATATTCTTCGGCTATAAAAAGGAATAAAGTACAGATACACACGACAGCATGAGATAACCTCAAAATCATTAACCTAAATGAAAGAAGCCAGGCACAAATAAAATGTTCAGAGTAAGCAAATTCGTAGAGACACAAAGTGGATGAGTGGCTGTCCGTCACTGGGGGCAGGTCTGAATGGAAAATGGAGAGTCCTATTAAGAAGGACAGGGTTTCTTGTAATTTCTGGAATTACGTAGTAGTGATGGTTGCACAACTTTGTGAAAGTATTAAAATACTGAACGGTAAACACTTTTTAAAAGGTTCAATTTTAGGCATATTAATTATGTCTCAATAAAGCTCTTCTGTATTAGAAAAAAACAGCTGGTGAGCTTTAAGCCTTGGTCCTAAATCCTGTTCTTTTCCCTATTCACTCTAGGCGAGCTCTTCAACGACTCTGGTTTTAACTGCAGTTGAGGAATCTGTCAACCTCAAGTGTCTATCTTTGTCACGGCCCCCTCCTCGGCATTCCTCTGAATTGCTCACTTGGAAGTTTCAACTGCATCTCTAGTTCACCATGACCGAGGCTCAAGTTTTGGATTCCTCTTCATCACCAATTCCTTTCTTCAGTGGTCTTTCTTCAGTGTTACCTCTTCAGAAAATGGTGCCCACAGCTACTGAGTTGGAAACAGAATTGACCTTGCTTTTCCTCCATGCCTAGCTGGTGAAGAGGAGGTCCGGTAGATGCCAGACCTTTTTCTCGGCTTGGATAGATATTCTGTGATGTCGAGGGATTTGCATAAGAGCTATAAACTTTGGAGTTTGTGGGTACATTGAACATAACTGAGCCACAGAAGCAGAAGAGATTGTGAGAGGAGAGCATAGAGAAAGAATAGGATTCGGGGTGAAGGTGTGAGGCCATCCACTTTTAAAGGCTGTGGAAAGGGAAACAAGCCTGTGAAGAAGAATGAGTAGCTACCAGACATAGGGTAAAGCCACTGTGGTGTCGTGGAGTCAAGGAAAGAGAGGTTCCAGAGAGAGGGAGTTCTGTACCAATCCTCCTTGACACAGGACATTTGCATACATTGTTTTCTGTTGGAATGTTCTTCCCTACCTCTTTTTTTTTTTAAGATTTTATTTATTTATTATATATATAGAGAAAGAGCATGAGAATGAGCAGGAGCAGAAGGAGAAGGATAAGCAGATTGAGCAGGGAGCCCGATGTGGGGCTCGATCCCAGGACCCTGAAATCATGACCTGAGCTGAAATAAAGAGTTGGGCACTCAACTGACTGAGCCACCCAGGTGCCCCTTCCCCACTTCTTTATCTGCTTAACTTTGACTCCTCTTTTGAGTCTCTATCAACACAGAATTCCCCCAGAGAGACCTTCCCCAATCCCTGATCGTTAGCCCCCAGGAGTCTCTCTCTTCCTTTACGTGTTCTCAAGGCAGGCAAGTGTCCTGTGTGACTTTTCACAATTGAGTTAGTTGAAATGGGACTAATATAAGTGTAATTGTATTGACTGAAATGTAATTAAATGCCTAGGCATCATTTCATGTCTCCATTTCCCATCCTTCCATGTTATTTTCATGACAGTCTGTTCTAGTCACCTCTCTAACCCTTTGCTCAAAAATATTGATGAATATATGGGTGAGTTAAGGAACCAAACCATTGTAAGAGTTCCATGTGGTAAGAGAGGTGTCTGGCTCACTGATGTACGGGTGTCACCTTTGGAAATAGCGGCTCTCAGCAGAAAATGCACTGGCTTAGTACGCACATTTCCTACTACAGAAAGATAGGGAAGAAAACCTATTTAGACTTGGAGCCTGAACTTGACTGAGTGCTCCTTCCAAGAGATTATACTGCTATGACTGTTGACCTTCCTGGAAGATTCTGAAAACCCACACCTGCACGAGGGAAGGCCTTTCATGCCTCATGAGTGTTCGGTGAGTGACACTTATTACTTGGCAGTGGGGAGGTCTGTGTGCTCTTCTATAAAGATTTTACGGTGGTGACAGTACAGATGGGAGCCTTTCTCACATGTGACAGAACAGAGGTCACCTCGTGCAGCTCCCTGTCACTTGCAGCAGTAAACATTTTATGACGGTCCTGCTATCTTCCTCCACATACACCTTCTTGGCTAATTTAGGTCTCATTCTGTTCTCCCTAAAGGAGGGACCCAAAGGGAGACGGATGTCACAACCACGTATGGGGTCCTAAAAGGAGCCAAAGCCCTCTTGAGTTTTGCAGTTTCCCCCTTCCCCTGGCAGAGGCCAGATTTAAATTACATGAGCCCAGTCACTCACCGGGTGTGCTAGGCTCCTGCCCAGACCCCATCTGGGATATCCTATATGTACTCAGTATTGGGAAGTAACAAACCTTTGGATTGGGCCACCCTCAACCATCTGTGCTCTAACATGCCTCTGCTCATTGTTAGAATTTAACCCAATGGCCGCATAAAACCTACTGAGCCCTACAGACACATTAAAAAGCATGCTGCCAGACTCACAATTTTGTCCCCCTTCCCAGAGTTTGGTCGGGGAGGCCTGAGATGAGGTGGAGAGGCTTAGAGGAAGGTATCTTAGTGAAGGATCGTTTTCTCTTCCATCAACAAGGATTGCTGGGTGTCTGGTTGGGTATGCTGTATCCTATGCATTCTGACCTTGACCTTTGCCCTTTCCCACTCTTCCAAAGCCTTGGTCATCCCCCCATAGCTAACTGCACGCTCTGAGTCCCATGCATTCTATGTGGTCCAACTTGCACTACTGGCGACCAATAAAAACAAGCTTAGGGGTGAGAGCACAGACACAGAGGTGAGACAGACTTGGGTCTGAGTACTGTGTGACCGCGGGCAAGGTACTTAGCTTTTCTGAATTTCTGTTTCCTCACCTGGAAAACTGGAATAATAACAGTAAGCCCCTCAAGAGGTAGGTGGAGGAATAGGTTAGCTCACAAAGGCAAAGCGAGTGCCTGGAACGCGCAGGTGGACAAGTAAACGTTAGCCGCCACCTCCACCAACGCCAACGCCAGCACCAACCTCATCCTCATACTCAATACGACCATACTCATCAGTCTTATTTGCAAGGAGCAGAAGCCCATATCCAATGAGTTTAAGCCAAGAAGGAAAATAGTTTAGTTTAGTTCATTGAAAATTCTAGGCACATGCTGGATTGAATTTGCATATTGTTGACCATGCTTGATCTCTATCTCAACCTTACCCAACTTTCCTCTGTGTTGGCCTCATCCTCTGGCAGGTGGTCCAGAAGGCAACCAGGGGACTCAAGTATGCAGAGGCCCACCCCCTTCTCTTCCCACCAAAGGGCCTGTGCATATGCACGCAGACACCCCAGCCCACAGGCCCAAGCTCCATCCACAAGCCCACCTCTTGGAAAACAGCCCCTCCTTGGTGACCCCTTGGTCACCGATCTGGATTCTATTTCATGGGCCCTGGAAATAGATTCAGAGCCCAGAATTCTGGGGTCCTGGCTGTCAGGAGCATAGTCAAAATGTGGGGAGTGGAAAGGATGTAGACCGAAGATGAGTGTGTTCACTTGGTCCCCAGAACCATCGTCATCCCATGGGGAAGGGTGGCCTGGAGGGGTTTAAGCGGGGCTTCTGATGTGCAGGGGTCCTGGCTGATAGGTCTAAGGGAGGTATTTATTATTTATTTTTATTTTATTTATTTATTTATTATTTACTATAGAGCAGATTTGTTCATGCAGTGATGGTCGTGAAACAGTCTAAGAACAATTCAAGACAGGACCTGGCTAAGTGCTGCAGAGTTTCAGGGAGGAGAGACCCTGCCAGCAGGGAAAAGTTCTTCCAGAAGCCGGCCTTGCGGGGTAGAAGATGAGGCTAGGACAGGACATAGGTCAGGGCTTTCCCAGTGAGGACAGCAGTGTAAAGAAAGACATGGGGTCACAGCACAACATGGGTTGAGACAACAGGGTGCTTAATCTAGGGAGACAGAGAGTATGTGTATGGAGAAAAGTGGGATGGCCGGTGGGGCCTGGAGGGGACATTTACAAGAGCTAAGGGGGCTTCAGGTCCAAATCTGCTACAGTACAAGCTGGGGAGTCTCTGAAGGTTTGTGAATGAGGAGGATGGTTGAAAGTGGTGCTTGAGGGGTGCTTGGGTGGCTCAGACTGTTAAGCTCCTGCCTTCAGCTCAGGACATGTCCAGGGTCCTGGGATTGAGTCCTGCATTGCAGGGGGTGGGGGGCTGGCTCAGCGGGGAGTCTGCTTCTCCCTCTCCCTCTGCCCGTCCCCCTACACATGAACTCTCTTTCTCTTTCTCAAATAAATAAAATAAAATCTTTAAAAAAGAAAGGAAGGTAGGAAAGAAAGAAGGAAGGGGAAGGAAGGAAAGAAAAGAAAGGAAAAGAAAAGAAAATAGAAGAGAAGAGAGAAAAAAAGAAAAGAAGTTTGGGGCGCCTGGGTTGCTCAGTGGTTTAAACCTCTGCCTTTGTCTCAGGTCATGATCTCAGGGTCCTGGGGTGGAGTCCCGCATCAGGCTCTCTGCTCAGCAGGAAGCCTGCTTCCCCCTCTCCTTCTCTGCCTGCCTCTCTGCCTACTTGTGATCTCTCTCTCTGTGTCAAATAAATAAATAAAATCCTTAAAAAAAAAAAAAAAGAAAAGAAAAGAAGTTTGAGAAGGTTGGGCCTGGTAGCACCGTGCTGGTGGACCAAGGGGTCCCCCAGGGCTGAGATCCAGGCTAATGCCTGAGGAACTGGACAAGGCTTCCTGCCAGGACGATGACCTGCTGGGAGGTGGAGGAAGGAGGGGGAAGGAGGGAGCTCTGATGCATGGTCAGTGGCAGAGGCAAAGCTGGCAGAGCGACCGAGTCCTGAGTCCAGAGCTGACGTCACCAGAAGGACCAATGCCGAGGCCCAAGGGAACCACTCACAAGCACTTCCCTAAACTGAGCTGTCGGGCCGGATCAGGTGGACGCACGTCCAGTCTTACTTGTGGTCAGGATGACCAACTTAACAGCACCAGGTGTTTGCTTTTCGATTTTGCTCCAGTTCCCTGCTGGACCAATTAAACTCTGTGAGTCCGTGTGACCTGGCCTGGCCGGGGTCACTGCTTCTGGGTGTCCTGTGGGCAGAGCTGGCGCCTCAGGCTCAGGCTGACGCGTTGGTGAAGTTCCTGTGGCCAGAACTGAGGGCTTTTTCCTGGCTGCCTCTGCCGGGCGGTTTATAGGGCCCCGTCTGTGGGCCAGGAGTGAATGTGAACTGGAATGTGTTTGTAAAGGGGGCTTCCAGGCCTGGCCTGGGCCTGCCGGCTTCGCCTATGAGGAAACGGAACCGCAGGCGCCTGGCCAGCCACATGACTGCAACCTCGAGCCAACAGGTCCAGGCGGGTCCTCTGGGGCCCTGGCTCCCGGAGCGTGGGGCACTCGAAGGGGCCCAGGGGTGTTCCTGAGTGAGAAAAAAAGTCAGGCAAGGCCATGTGAACCCACCTCAGCCTTTAAGTCAGGCACTGGATAATGATGAGGTATCCATCAACCCCCAACTATGTATCGATCGCCTGTTCCGGACCTACATTGTGATCACTGCCACAGCGAGGTGAAGAAGAGATCCACAGACTTCTCAAGAGCCTAGGGGTTTGAGCTGAAGGACTTTGGTTCAAGTCCCAGCACTACCTTTTACTGTTTATGTGGGCTTAGCAGGTCTTCTAACTGCTCTTGTCCTCAGTTTCCACATCTATAAAATGGGCATAGAAATACAATGCATCTAAGAACATTGATATGAAAAACAAATGAGATCATCTATAATGATACCTAATTAACTGAGATGTATTTATTCTGATCTAATAAGTAGAGATTAATAAAAATGTCTAATTTTACAATTAAAAATATATTTTTGAAATTTAGTGAGTTGTGTGAAACTTTTTCTTGCTCCTAAGGAACATGTAATTTGATTGGTGAAGTAAAAACACACACATGTGTAACAGGAATAAATATATGACACAAAGAAAATATACCACATTTTGTGAAATAGAGGGTAAGAGCCACTTTGTATTTTCTCAACTTTGGCCCAAATAAATTTGGTCGTTTTCTTTCTTTCTTGTTGCCACATCTCTGGAACCATTTGGTTTCCCCAGAGGCTCTTGAAGGTAGAAATGTCTATGGTCAGAAGCCACTGTTCTCTCAGCCCGGTTTTCGGGTGGGACACCCAGGGCCTGAGGAGGTGAGAAGCTTTGCACTACAAGTTATGCATTTCAGAAGCCGTAGGGCTGGGCCTTGACCTCAGGGCTTCCAGCTCTTTCCAATCCCTTCTGCTGTCCTCCAAGCTGGCCCTCATTCCTAGCGAGTAAGATCTGGGCCCTGGCTCCTCATCCACTTCACCGCAGGCCACACCTTGCTTTCCTCCCCTGGGGGCGTCCTCGCACAGCACTGTCTTTGAAAACATTAATTTTGGAGGAAAAAAAAAAAAAGCAACTCAAAACAGTAAACCAGAGTAATGGGAATTTTCAAAAGGCAGCTGGGTGGAGGGACAGGTGAAACAGTGTTCCCCTCCTGAAGCAGGGGACCACTCCTGTCTGACCTTCGACCTTCCTGAGCCTCTGGGCTCAGCTCAAGGAGAGCTCACCCCAGGCTTGGGGCTGCTCTCTGAGCAGAGTCTGACCAGAAGAGAGCGGCCAGCAATGCCTGTTCCTGGCCCTGGGCTGGGGAGGCTGAGGTGGGCTGTGGGCGAATGTCCCTTCCTGTGCTTCGGGGGAGGTGCTGGGGTCCCGGTTGGGAGGAGCGGCGCCCAGCCTCTCCTGAGCTGAGTGTGATGCCTGCGGCAGGCAGCCGAGAGTTCTCCTCGGTTCTGCCCCTTCCCTGTCTTGGCCATTGCTGTGAATCCTTCATTACCCAAAATGACTTCTTTATCCAGGACCCAATCGCCGTGAAAGCTCCTATCATGAGGATGCTATTTCCGCCACCCCGATTAGTAACTGGTTTTCCTAATGATGTCCCCGAGGCCCCGAAGCACCCTGGAATGCTTTCTGAATCCTCAAGGGAGGATGCGATTGTGGTCAGTCTCGTTTTTATGGGAACTGATTCTTGCTGTGTTTTTCCAAAGCACGGAGCCAAAGGCGACTCTCAGGGGAGCCGCCCAAATGTCACAGAGAAACAAAGGTCACCTGTCTGCGGAAAGGCAGCAGGTCCTGGTCACTTCAGCTGCTTCTGGGTGTCCCCGAATTCACAACAATCCACGCGTATCCGCTCTGCTCTGGTCAGACCCATGGCGCCTGTGTTTGTGGAAGGGGTCTGCAGCCCCGCCTTTGGGGTGTATCCTGCTTCCCTCCTTTGATGGCAAGGTCCTCAAGGGTGAGGACCGGCTCTCTTCCTTTGTCTTCCAAACACGTTCTGCTGATGACTGTGGTCACCCAGGAGCCAAGGGTGTGGGGCCACTGAGCTCCCAGTGGGGCCCACTCTGGCCAGACCATTGCCTGTTGCCTACAGACGCATGTCATCGGCAGAAAGGCAAACCTGCCTCCCCAGCGTGATGGATCCTTCCCAAATACTTTGGCCCTTTCCCTTGGAACTCGTCTGCCAGAAGGTTCTCCCCAGGAGCGGTATCATTCCGTAGTTTCTGCCTGTCCTCCTCACATGCTGCCTTAATTACCCTCTGTGCCTCCAGGGACAGCAGTGGGCGCAGGGAATGAAGGGAATGGCAGGGCGGAGGCAGTAAGGAACCCTCTCGGTGATTCGATAGGAAGGACAGATGTGTGTGCTGCTTTCTGTAACAGATGGCCCTCAAGGGCAAGAATCTGATGTGTCCGCTTCACCTTTATATTCCCAGCACTGAGGAACGTGCTCTGCTTCCATTCAGTAAATATTTGCTGAGGGAATGAGACACAGGCTTCCCACCAGCTCAGCCCTTCCTGAGCTCTGGGGGCCTTTCAGCTTTTTCTCTCTCTATTGTTGTACCTCTTCGGTTGTGTTCTGTTCCACGGGATACATTGCAGAAGCGTAACGTCGAATGGGAGAGAAAAGTCAGTAGTAGCGATGATGTTCCATATTAATCTATTATTTTTCCAAGTTCTAAAACAAACCAAAATAAAGTATGCTGTTCAGAGATGGCTTATATATCAGCAGCCACTGCCACAATAAAGGTCAGGACAAACTTAGTGGCTTATAGACCTCCACATAGTCTTACTCAGGTATCTGAATTGCGTGGGAGCTGGCCGGTCTGGTCTGGGCTCAGTTGGGCTTGGTTCCGAGTTCAGATGGGGTCCAGCTCTGCTCCACACATCTCTCATCCTCCTGGGACAGGTGACCCAGAGCTCTCTTCTTTCCATGGCAGAAGGCAGAGATACAAAAGGGAAGAATGGAGATGTGATGTTTCTTAAGGTTTAAGTTCAGAACTGGCATCCGTCACTACCTGCAACGTTCTACTGACAAATCTGACATCATTGGGCAGGGCAATATATCCCACCTTTAATGGGGGGAACCATGAAGTCATATATCAGAGGGTACGTACAGGACCCGGAATGATAATGCAACCTACCACAAGATGTAACTAATTGGCCAAACTATAAAAAAAAAAATCAAGAGGACAATGAGCACAAATTTCTGGATAGTGATTAATTTTGGTGGGGGAGGTGGGAGCAAAGAAAGGGAGGGCATGCATTATAACCGCCTCATTGTACAATGGGGTGGTAGCTTTGCAGGCTTTATGACTACTATGTTTTATAATTTACATGCATATTATTCTGTGCATGTCCTATGTTACCTAATAAAAAAAGCAAGTTTAAACACATAAATAAAGGGTGTGATCCACTGATAGGAGAGTATCTGTGCTAACCTTGTATGTTGTACAATTCTAAGGTAAACAGAAGCTGAGAGCTCTCCTTGGGAAAACGTCTGAACATTTAGGAGTAATCCTGGCAACGCAGCACACAGCTTATGCAAGAGAAATCAGCCCATGCTCATTCTGGCTGGGCCCAGCCCTATACTAGAACCAATGGGGAAGATGAAAAGAAATGGTCTTTGCACTTAGAGCTCTAGGAAAATTCTAGAAAATAATTTGGGTTGCAGCTGTGAGGTAGCACTGAGATCCCAGGCTTTGCCTCCAATCTCATTGGCCTCAAAACCCAACTGAGAGACACTCAGCACCTGTGTGATATTGGAAAAGTTACTTAGTCTCTCTGACCCTGTTTCTTTACCCATAAAGGAGACAACTCTACCTCGGAGGGTTGCTATGCATCCTTGAATAAATGAGTTTTATTTGCTTTCGGATGTTAAGCAGAGAGCCTGTGTGGTACCATGAGTCAAGCAGTGGAATTCACTTTTCCAAATCTCTATCGCCTTCTATAATACGGTGATTACTAACATTTTTCTTCAAAAGGTAAGTTGGGTGACTTAAAATTAAATATAATGAACCTGACACATACAAGGGGGATCAATAAATCCCTCCTGCTTCCAGCCTCTACTCAGCTTCTTTCTGGATATGGTACAAAGAAGGTGGGGGAAAGAGGTCAAGTTCACAGCCAGGTGCCTTAAGAAGACCGGGTGTGGATATTGAATCCTGACCTCCTTGGATGGAATGGGAGGGGTGTCTCAGGTGTGGGTACTGGGAGGGAGTTTGGGCCCGGGGAGGGATTATGTTTTCCATTACCCAAACATCTCTGATTTCAGCCTCCAATTTGGGGAAGCAAAATAATTTTGGCCCCCCACACAGTATCTGTCTCTGGAACTGATTATCTGCTTTGTTAAGTTCAGAGGCATTCTGATAAGGGTAATTGAATTAGGCTTCTCAGGGCTCCTAGAAGCAGGCTCACTGCCACAGTAGGGGGTCTCTCTGTCCGGGCCCCCTCAGCTGCAGGCTGTGGTCACAGAGCATGCTCTCCTGGTGTGCCCAGTGCCTTTGGCTTTGCCTTTGAAGATCTTTCCAGAGATGCCTCTCCTCCCTGTCCATCCTTCCAAGACCCTCCATACTTCCCTGGGGTCCTGCCCTGAATCTGTTCCCAGACCTCTTAGGAGGCCTCTGGGGGAAGGGGAGTCTTCCCTTGAGGCCAAGGAATTTCTGGAGGTCAAGGAAAGATGTCTGTCAGGGGACAAAGGGGCAGGAGGTTAAGGTTCAGAAGAGGTTGACCTAAATTTTTCCCACTCCTTGTCCCCACAATCTTGTCAGGACTCGGACCACCTGAAAGGACAAAAGTCCAGTTGTTTGGAAATATTGCTATGACGGAAGCCATTCAGGGTTTCAAGAATCAGCAGACTGCAAAAAAAATTTTATCTGACACCCCCCCAAATATGATTCAGCCCCCCACTTCTCACACTTCTCCATGGTCTCTACTCCCCTCTCCCAGCCCCCTTTTCTGACCATTCTGAGAAAATCACAGGGGTTGTCCTTCTTCCTCTCACCAGACAAGGTCCTTTGGAAACTCAGCACAGAGAGGGATACAAAGGGTCAATTGGCTGTGTAGTGAGCCCTCAAGTCTCCGTTCTCTGATCTGTCGGTCCCACCCCACTCCCTCAACTTCTGCCCCAACAGGCCAGCCTACCTCTCCATCTCCTCATGAGCCCACGGAGTGCCCAGAATTAGTATAAGCAAAAGGGATGCATTTTTGAGACCACTGGAAGAGATTCCAGTTCGAATGCTTACTCTGAAACTTACCATCTGTGTGTTCTTTGGCAAATTAGTAACCTGGGAGGATTGGCAATAACACAGAGGTTCCTGAACTTTCCCAGTTAAGGAACTAATGAGTTCGTACTTCAGTAATTTTTTCATAGTGTCTCTAGGCTTTAAGACACACCGAATAGTCTCATTTCTTAAGAAGTTAGAACCAAACAACTTAAGAGGTCCTTATGTCCTAACAAAGTAATAGGTATATATTGAAAGAAAAAAGTAATAGTTTTATTTCATTTTTAAGTAGCAACAAGTACTTATTAATGAGACATGTGCTCCTTTTGGGCACTGCCCGACTTTTCAAAACTTGGGAGTCTGATTGGACCCTGTTGCCTTCATCTCCTTTTCCATGTTGATTTTCATATGGTTCTTGTTTATTTATCACAGCTGCCACCAAAGACCCAGCTCCACAAGGTATGATGTCATCCAAAGGAATGGGGCATGATCTCATGTGAAAACCGTGAACTACCTCGAGCTTATAGTTTGCACGGAGTCTAGCAGATGTTGAGTATCATTACTCTTCCCCCGAAATTTAGAATAACTCATGGTGCCCTTGTGAGTTTACTACAGTACCCCAGAATGGGAACCAAGGCAGTGAAGTTTGAAAAGCACTTAACATATTACAGATGCATAAAAAATTGGTAGCTATCGTTACTTCTCTTTGAAGTTTTAAAGTGACTGTTGGTTGACTTCTGACTGCACTGCCATGCCAGCAGTCTAGATTACAATCTCACTGAAGGCTATTGTGTCCATCTAAGTATCTCCTATGACTGGTACAGAGTAAATGTTCAATAAGTGTTTCTTGAATAAATGGATGGATGGATGCTTTCTGGATCATCCATCTATTGGTTCAACTATACTTCCTTCCATCCATCCATCCATTCATCTATCCATCCATCCATCCATTCACCTGTCTATCTATCCATCCATCCATCCATCCATCTATTCATCAATCCATCCATCCATTCACCTATCTATCCATCCATCCATCCATCCATCCATTCACCTATCCATCCATCCATCCCTCCATCCATCCATCTGTCCATCCATCCATCCATCCATCCATCTGTCCATCCATCCATCCATCCATCCAACCAATGAACAGCGGAAACTTGACTTTGCTGTCAGCTGAAACTGCCTCCGAACCCCTGCCTCACTCTAATGGATCATGTTGTCTCTTTCTTCCCTTCTTATCTACCTTATGTTGCCTTGAAGAACCATCATACTTTGGTCTCCAGTAATGGGATTATTCCTTCATGTGTTTGGCCAGTTTGCTCAAAGGTCTCTGCAAATGGCTCAAGAACAGAAACAGGTCTTACAAATTCTCAGACATTTTCTGACAAAGAATGTTTTCCACAGGGCTGAACATGAGGTAGTTGCTCAGTAAATACTTGCTAAGTGAATTATTTGTTTGATGCTATGGACCTATGCATAAACCAATGTCAACATGTTGATCAAGTTGTCTAGTGATTCGTTAATTCCAAAATGGGCAGCTAGTGACCAGCCCATACATGGAAGGAAAGAAGAATTGGAGTCCGTGAGGACTTCACTGAAAAGTGGTGGACAGGATACAGAGAAGCTGAAGCAAGGAGACATTCAGGGTGGGATAGTGGAGCATAGCATTAGAAGTGACCTGAAGAAGGAAATGGGCTTGGTGTGTGAGGAGGCCAGTGAAGTAAAAGGCTTAACTGGCCGGAAAGGGCATGAGATGGAATCACACAGAATAACCACGGATAAGAAACTTCGAAGATCTGAAAGCTAGGAAGAAGCATTTTAAAATGTGAACATTCATAGTTAAGTGAAAGGTATACCATAGAGTTGGTTGTGAGAAGGTGGTTGTCTCATATTGAATCACTGTACCTAGGGAAGAGGACGAGGGGTGGAGGGAAATTAAAATAATATGCCTTATTACAGGAGAGGTCGAAATGAAAACATTTTGCTGGGGTCTAACTGGCCATAGGTCTGATGGTTTTCTATCCACCACACAAGTAAATAGCTCAAGGTCAGGCTGCCCGCCAGCATAAACCTTTGTGTGGAAAATACTGCCAGTGTGGGTACGGAAAATGCCCTCTTGCTGACCATAATTATACAGAATGTGTGCAAATAAAAGCTGAAAGGAAACACTTTTGCAGAGGTGTATTTTTTCTGTTCTTATTTTAACAGAGTGGAAGCGAAATTCACAGACCATTTTCTCATTCTCCCGGTTGGGGTAGAATGAGCTCATGCTGTGTAGCAGGGCTGGGGGTTGGATTTCAGTGAGAGCCCCCAAACGAGTTTCTACACACAGACCTACATTTATGGGTCTTTCTGTCCTCGAGCCAGCCAGGGGTTGCCTTGTTTGGCTCTGACCCACCAACAGGTTTTGTCTTATTCAGTCCAAGGAAGACAAGGGAAGTTGGGGTGTTCGAAGTGTTATCCCCACCTTTCTTTTCTTTCTTTTTTTTTAAAGCAGGCTCCAACATGGGGCTTGAACTCACAACCCTGAGATCAAGACCTGAGCTGAGATCAAGAGTCAGATATGCAACCAACTGAGTCACCCAGGCACCAAGTTTTTTAAGTGATCTCTATACCCAACGTGGGGCTCAAACTCATAACTGCAAGATCAAGAGTGGCACACTCTATTGACTGAGCCAGCCAGGCACCGCATCCCCATCTTTCCAGATTTACTTCAGTGGAAGTTTGACTCTTTGACTCTTTCAGGGGGCTCCCATCAGAGACAACCCCTAACTCTGAAGAGGCCCAGAGCTAGAGAAACTTCTCCAAGCAGCAAGATGGCAGATTTAGTTTCTCCACGTTTTATATCTCCCTTCCAGAAAGTTGCCCTTTCTCTTCCTCTCTTTGATATTCTTAGGAATACTTGAGTGAAAAACCCCTCAGCGAAGAGTGGTGCTTGCCTGGTCCCATCAGAACTGGGCTCCAAAGTGTGAAGGGGCAAAGGATAGACCATGAAGAAGAGACACATTGTAGGTTTGCTGCAGGGACCCAGAAATGGATGAGGAACAGGAATGCTAGAAGGAACCAAGGCAGCTCCGGAGATCAGCCCTTTCTCTCAACATTTCTTGTTCTGTCTGCCTGGCTGTTCCATTCTCCTCTTTGCTTACTCATAGTTTCTGTTACTTCATTTTGCATATGGCCCTTTGTGACTGCCAGCTGCTTTCATTTGTGGCTATTCTCTATATGACTTCTCGTTTCTGTCCTCAATGCTAACGGGCAGTTTCTCTATGTCTTAAGAGAAATATAACTGGCTCAACTGGCCTCAATTATTTTTTTAGAGGCAGGGCCTAAGGCCCTGGACATCCCGTGGCTTAGCTGCCCTTATGCTGGATGCCCACCCAGAGCTCAGTCAGCTGATGGTGGCCAATGTGACACTTAAAAGCAGAGGTTATGAGTCAAGATGGGGACAAGGCAGGCAATGATTGTCATCTCTAATATAACAGAACAGCACTGGTGGGTAAGACTGTGGCAGGAGCTACAGGCAAAGCTTTTATCAGTTTGGCTAACATTTGTTTTACACACAAAAATTTTTATGGGAAAAAAAAAGGCTATCAATACCATAGGACTGTGCTACAGTCTAAACCACACATGTGTATTTTATCCAATAATATCCAAATAATCTGTTAAAGAATAGAAACAGCCCACTTCAACTCTTTGGTGTCATGTTGGAGGAAAAAAAAAAAACATATTCCATCAGAAACAAAGAAAAACTACTCAGGGGGCACCTGGGTGGTTCAGTCAGTTAAGTGTCTGCCTTTAGCTCAGGTCGTGATCCCTGGGTTCCTGGGATTGAGCCCAAAATCAGGCTCCCTCCTCAGTAAGGTGTCTGCTTCTGCCTCTCCCTCTCTCTCAGGCTCCCTCCTCAGTAAGGTGTCTGCTTCTTCTGCCTCTCCCTCTCTCTCTTCCCCTGCTTGTGCTCTCTCTCTCAAATAAATACATAACATCTTTTTAAAAGGAGAGAAAAAGAAAACTACTCCAGTATGATTTTATGAGTTGTTTGAAAAATGTTTGTCTTTTCATCAAAATCTCTTCTATCTGAGGGAGATAGGAAGAATTGGAATGTTTAGGTTATAATTCCCATTTCTCTTGAAACACAACTTCATGGCAAGACAACACTCCTCCGTCCCAACCATCCCTTGGGATGGAAAAATTCCACCATGACCTGCGCACACGTATTCAGTGTACTCTGGACTCTGGCAGACCCTTATGGTTACAGCAGAGGTTCTGCTCAGAGCCAAAGGATGTAGGAAAAGTTGGGTATGTCATTTAGGATTGGGTTTTGCTACCGGTCACAGATATCCAAGATACCAGTGGATCAGAAAAAGAAGTGAATTTTTCCCTCACATGAAAGTTCAGAACAACGTGGTGGTTTTGTTCCACAAAATCCTTAGGAACCCTGATTCATTCTGGGTTCTCACCAGCTTTGGAGATCCCCCAGTCAGTGAGTAGAGAGGATGAAAATGAGCTGGAATCAGAGATGAGAACAGTGTCAGCAAATGATTTCCATAAAAGCCTGGAAAGTAAATATTTTCAGCCTTGTGGGTCTCTGGCCCAAGTCTTCAATAAGTTGTAGGTGAAAGCAGCCACAGAAAATATGTAAATAAATGGGAGTGATCTGATTTGATCCATGGGCAGTAGTCTGCCCGCCCTTGGACAGTAATGATGGAGCTGGGAAGTCTTACAGAAAACTGCACTTGGTCAAGGTTACACATGGGTCAGTGATCTCAGAACCAGGAATAGATCATAGGTCTCCTAAGTTACCATTCAGAAATTAATTTTTGAGGGTCAACAATATCGAATAGAAAGCTCCTGGTCCTCACTCTATGTCACAGACATTGGAAGAACAGATGTGCATACATGGGGAGGTGTGTGTGTGTGTGTGTGTGTATTGATAACCATGGAGAAGGATCACTATCCATCCCTATGGGATGGGGTCTCAGTAAGTATTGGTGTGCTATGTGCCATCTGGCAGCCTCCCTGGATTCTTTATCCAAGTAGACAGGCTGTGGAATGCCAAATCCATCCATGCCCACCACCTCCTCAAGTTGTTCCTTCCCTAAAGGGTGGGTCATAGCTGAGGTCTTGTCCTCTCCATTAGTAGTCAGGCTGAACAGGGTAACAAATGGAAAGAAGATGCCAGACAGGTGCATGATGGGAAAGAGCAAGCCTGGCCCATTTCCCAGACTCTGAGACTCTAACCAGCCAAGCTTCTGCCACCATGCTTTTCATGATTTCTTTATGGCTGAGTCATCCAGTATGGTAGCCATGAGCCATGTGTGGCTACTGGGCGCTTAAAATCTGGCTAGCGTGGCTGAAGAACTTTATTTTAAATACATTTCATTTTGGTTCATTGAGGTTATCACTAAAAAATGGATACATAAGTTGTTAGAAAATTTTAAATCTGTTTGGAAGAGCCTATATATGTGAACCTACCTTTTCAACTATTTTGTAAAATCTAGATACAGATAAGTATTACTGATGAAAATTTAGGATTTGAATAGGGCTTTGACATACACATGGGTGGTGAGGGTTTCATGGGTGTGTGCATATGTCCAGGCTCATTGAAATGTGTACATGCTATATGTACAATTTTTGTGCATCAATTATACCTCAATGAAGCTTTAAAAAAATACGAATAAAATCTATGGGGGATCTCAAAGGCTTAATGCAAGACCAAACTATTTAAAACATCTTATTAATAATTTGGTATTTTGATTACAACTTGAACACCTGCTTTGAATATTTTGTGTTACCTACTTCACCAAATTTCATTTCACCTGTTTCTTTTTACTTTTCACAGTGCGGTGACTAAAACATATGCAATGACATACATGGCTCATATTGTGTTATTATGGGATGGCACTGTTGTGAAGGTGCTAGCCCTACACCCGCAGGGATCTACTCACTCAGTTCCTATCACCAGTTTTGTCTACCCCAGGACTGGACAGCATCTCTCTGCCTGGTCTCTGTTTCATACACCCGGCTTGCTTTCTTCCTTCATGGGGTGCAAGACGCTTGGGCGTTTTCAGCAGAGCCCGGGTGACAGTAGAGATGCACTCAGGACTGAGTGGAATGAGTCCTAAGTGGGCAATGTGAAAGCTGGGACTTGGCCTTGCCATCCAGTGAATAGGGGTCGACTTTAAGCAGATCACCTCACTGCTTTGGGCTTCAAATTCCTCACCTATAAAGTGAGAATAAAGATCAGTGTCTTCCTCTCAGGGCTACTTGAAACATAAGAATTGATATCTGAGGAGAGCAGGAAGCAATGGAAGTGTGATTCTAACATTAGATCATTTGTATTCAGCAGGTGCAGGAATTCTGTTCTTTCCAGCCCTTCCTTCTCTCTCCTATCCATTTAGCAAATACTGAATGCCAAAAGTCTGCTTCAGGCCTGGTTTGCACAAGGCTCACCCGGACATCACGGAGGGTTTTGTGTACCAGGCTGCACTCCATTCCCTTTCCTGCCAGGAGAATCCTGGTCATCTCAGAGGCTCCTGCCTGCTCACCTTTGTAATCACCTGGAATCACAAACACAGCTTTGGGGTCAACAGTAGTTTCCCCAATTTGGTCTGCATCATGAACCCGGTGTGAATCCCCGAGGAAGGAATCAGCTCACACACTGCACTTCAGGCCCACCACTACCCCATGATGAAATGTACACAGAAACCCTCAAAATTGGTGTTAAAAGCACATAAACCTCTTGGGTTGTTGAGATTCTAACCCAGGCAGGGTGTGTGTGTAATATCACTAAAAGCAAGTATGATGGATAAAAATGAACGATGGCCCCTTCCCAACATAAACCGAGCTGCTCATCCCTCAGGGTTGTTTATAAATAAAGGGGAGTCCATTTGTTCAGGATCCCAGGGACAGACCAGCACTCCATTTAGATAACGACCACAGTTTGCGCCCAGCCATCACTCTCCAGCTTGCGAGGTGGCGATTAATCAAACAGTGTTTTGGTTTCTCCTGATACACATCTAGTCCTTCCGGTTTAGAGTGAGCTGAAGATGGCCTCAACAGTTTACAGAACAGCTCTGGTCAGTACATTAGAAGGCGGCGAGGACGAGGGCCCTCGGAGGACCTATCAGGCTGGACATTCCACTTGGAATTCCAAGTTGGGAGCAGCTGCATGGATACAGATTCCCCAAGTGGAGGCCAGTGGAGGCCTGGCCCTCTAGGGCATCACAGACTCGGTACCTTCAGTCCAAGAGAGTGAAGTATACTTGTCATTAAGATAGAGACACCCGGGGTTGAAGGAACACCAAAATGGGACTAATCGGAAGACTTTATTTTTCTGATAAGGTCATTGGACACAAACCGAGGGTAGTATAGCCTCTCCCTCTCCCCCAACTTCCCCCACCATCAGTGAAGAGGAAAGAGGAGCCCCAGAGTTTAGTGTGCTCATGCAAGATGCTCCCACCCCAACACTCACAGCCTCATGACCACAGTCTGCCTTGCAGACCCCCAGGCTTTATTCTGTCATGCCTTTGATTCCTGTTTGTATCAATCACCCCGAGAAGCCTGGGACTCCCAGATCGTACTCTACACCCTAATTCTTACCTCCAGGCAGCTCCGTGAAGCCCCTAATCTCAGCCTATCTCTCACTCCCCAGGTCCCCAAGTCTCTGGGCCTTGTCCTCCACCATACGCAAAATCCTTTTCATCCTCTGCTTCTTCCTGACACGTTCTTTTTCACCCTCTTGCTCTAACCAAATGCTGGCCCACCCACCCTTCGGATGAGGTCTGCTTCCTCTCCTCCGTCCTTCATGCTGCTGGGTTGTGCTCTGATCCTCCGTACCACTCAGGGGTCACTATTCCCTCTTCTAAAATGCCTGCTTTGAAGCACACACCATCATCCTAGAGAGCTTGTAAGACTCCTGGGGCAGTCACCTCCCGAGCCCTGGCTCACTGCAGTTTCCCACAAGCTCCAGGTATCATTTTTGGTGATTTCAACATCCATGAAGATAATCCTTCCAGCGTCCAGACTTCTCAGTCCCTTGACAACCTCCTTTCTAATATCTTGTCCTCTACCCTATCACGGACCTTTGCACCTTAGAATCTTTCCACTACCAATGACTGCCACCTTCTCACAATTTTAATTTCATCCTCTCACTCTGGGATCACCACCTGCTGACTTGGACCCCTCCTTTTAATACTCGGCCCCAACAATCCTTTGATCCAGGGCTGCCATGTATAGTTGTGCATTTTGTGCACTGCACAAACTCCTTGGCCAAGGGCACAAGTGAGCCCTGAAATCCAGTCTGTGCTCCAAGAATGGCACTGTGTGCCCTGGCTCTTGGCTTTATTTACCCAAAGGAACGAGCAACTTTTTGTTGCATACTTGTGCAGTTGTATTATCTGAAGGGGACATGTTTAATTTGCTGAAGATGCATCACGGACTAGTGCCAGCTCTGATTTAGCCCCACTGGGACCTACAATGCCTTGTTTTCCCCGTTGCCCATCATGCCTTTTCCTCTTTTCCCAGCTCAGATTCCATGTTCTATGATTATATTCCCTCCTCTCAACTCTCTGGCCCCTTCTCTCCTTCATTGTATCCCCAGCAAAATTCTAAGCCTTTTAAAATTAAACCCCTCATGCCTGCACCATGTAGCCAAATATGTGTAAACACATATATAGTTCATATTCACATTTATGAGCACTAATGTCCAGTGGGACCCTAGCTGTGCCTGGCATTCCCTTACCTCCCCGGGAGTTCCCACCACCTCAATCTGTTGTCCATACTCAGGGAGAACCCTGCTCCCCATTTCTCTGCAAGAACACAGTCAAAAGGGAAATCCCACGTGCTCCCACCACCATATTCACTCATTTGTTCGCATCTGTCTCCTGTACTCTGCTTTCCCCCCTGTCCTGTATGTGAACTGTCCTGACTCTTCTCCAAAGCCAACCCTCTCCACTGGCTCATCAGATGCCATCCCTTTTGCCAACATGGGCTTTCTGTTGTTAATTCTCTCCTGCATTGTCACCTCTTTTCTCCCTCTGCTGATCACTTATAACAGCATATCAACATGTTGTATCTTCCATATTTTAGAAAACTCTCCTGATTCTACAACCTCCTCCAGCTGCTACACTGTTTCTCTGCTGCCCATAGTGGATCTTCTTGCAAGATGGGGCTATACCTGCTGCCTGTCCCTCCTTCCTTCTTGAACGCACTCCGGTCAGGCTTTTGCCCTCACCATCCCACCAAAACCTTCTTGTCAAGATTACCAATGGCCACCAGGGTGCCTGGGTGGTTCAGTCGGTTAAGCATCCACCTCCAGCTCAGATCATGATCCTGGGGTCCTGGGATTGAACCCTGCATCAGACGCCCTGCTCAGCCGGGAGCCTGCTACTCTCTCTGTACCCTACCTGCTTGTGTGCTCATCTCTCTCCCTCAAATAAACAATAAATAAAATCTTTTTAAAAATTATCAATGACCATCACGTTGCTAAGCGCATTGGTGAGTTCTCTCTCGGTCCTCATCTTACTTGACCTACGGGAGCTTTTGACACAGATGACCACTGTATCATTCTTAAAATTCTCTCCTTGGCTTCCGGGACTCTACTCTGTGGTATCTCCCTTTGTGGGTTGGTCACGCCCTTTCAGACTCCTCTGTGGGTTCCTTCTCTTGGTTTTCTTCCAGCTTTAAGCTGGTTCGTTCTTACCTCCTCAAACTCTGAACGCTGACGGAGCTGCACACGTCTTTGGGCCTTCTCTCTTCTCTATCTACACTCTCTTAATGACTTCATCCTCTCTCATGGCTTCAATTATCATTTTGGATTACCCTCAAATTTCTATCTCTGGCCTGAACTCTAGACTCACATATCTAGCTGCAAACACAGTAAGTATCCGTGCTTGGGTATGGGACTCAAACTTCACGTGCCCAAAGCAGAGCTCCAGATTCCACCATCCACTTCAACATGCACACTCTCCAGGCTTTACCTCAGGACATGGCAACCCCATCCTTCCAGTGCCTGGGCTAAAAGCCTCAGAGTCATCCTAGACCTCTGTCTCTCTTTTTCTCCACTATAGATTACCAGCAAATCTGTCAGCTCTGCTTTCAGAATCAATCCAGAATCCCACCACTTTTTATCATTTCCTGTACTACTACCAAGATCCAAGTCACCATTATCCTTCACCTGATTTATTCCAGTAACTTCAGCTGGGGACCTCAGCTGGGGCTGTGGCCAGGACATCTTCACGCTGATCTGAGCTTCCTCACAATGTCATGGCTGGGTCTAAGGCGAGTGTTGGGAACTGAGATGGGGGTGGATATGGGGGAGATGAGAAGAAGCTGTCTCATCTTTCACAACCTAACCCTACTAAGAGTGGGTTATACACCAAGCACTGAGGACACGAGATGAATAAGAGTGAGTTCTTGAGCGCAAGGAGTTTATAGACCAGAAGAGGAGGTGGACAAAGGACTCCCCATGTTAGAAGCCAATGTCTATGCACTGTCACAGAATTAAGCAGAGGGTACAAGATGGGAGTGAGACGAGGGAGGTGGAGGGGTTGAACTGAGTCCGAAGGTGGAGTGGGAATTACAGTGTGGAGGAAAAAAGGGCCTGGACACCCTGAGAACTGCACACATGCCAGGCAAAGGAGTTATGGAGGCAATTATGATGTCACCACTAACAGACCTTGGGGTGAATTAGAACTGAGTCGAAGCCCCCTCCTTGCACTTACTCGTTAAACGTGGAGAAATTACATCACCTCTCTGAACCTGTTTTGTTCTTTACAGAATGGGAATTGCTCTTCAGACTTAAGATTCCTGACAGCCAATGGCTGAAAGGCATCCAATAGATAAATGTTTCAAGTAGTTAATTCAAATTGCCCCATATAGGATTTTTGAGGTACTGTGTTTTTGTTTTTGTTTTTTTCAGTCTTATTCAAATAGATCCAAGCCATCTCTAGATTTTTAATAAAAGAAAAATAAAAGAAGAAATTTGCGGAGCAGGAAAGCAGGTTAATTTCCTCCACCTCTGCATAGCCTGACATCTATCCCCTCCTCATCTGTGTCTGCAATATGGAAATTCCTTGCAGCAGAGCTTGAATGTGATTCTGGGGCCTAATCTGGGATTATGTCCCAGGTTACAGACTGTCCCAAGATATGGATGGGCAGGTGAGGCATATTTCCAGGTCACACTTGCTTGTATATCAGCTGGGGTGGATGGGCCCTGGAGAGAAAATAGGACGGAAATAAAAATTTCTTTTTAATTTAAAGTCTGTATCATTGAGAATAGACCACATTCACAGCTGGTTCCTGCCTTCAAGATGCTTACAATATATTCAAAGGGACCAGATTCAAACCCATGAATCTGTGAGTTTTGCCTGTGAAGTCACAGGATCTAATTGAGCATTTTGAATGCCAGGAAGGCAGGTACAGACCCCAGGAAAGGGGGCAGCTAGAGGCAGGGAGGTCTCCATGGTGGTTGTTGCAGTCTGAGGGGTCCCCAGTCTGCCCTCCCAATCTGACTCTGCTGGGGCAGGTGGTGTCTCCACACAATCAGCTACTTTTTTTTTTTTTTTTTAAAGCCATTCTAAGACTGAGACTTTCTGGAAAGGAAGTGCCAGCCAGACCCGAAAGCCATTAGGCTAGCTAGATCCACCAAAGGGCCTGCCCCACATGCTTGGAGGATTAGCGTAAGTCTTATTTAACAATCTAATTAATGTTTTGATAATTTAACAATTTTGTATGCTTTCTGGAGGGCTTTTGAGGGGAGTGACCTTGGCAAATAAAGCCACGTTTTCTTTCGTTCTTAGAGAGATGCCTTTTCTGATCCTATTAATGAGAAACATCCTTCTGATCCAGGCTGGGCCAAGTGAGTAAGAACACGCTCTCCTGCTGTTGGGATGGGTGGGGTTCCCCAGCAGTGTGTCCAGTGCAGTGGGCAGAGAGGGTGTGGGGCAGGGCCGCAGCAACTGTTTCCTCTGCCACAGTCCCCCCTGTTTCGGCACCAGCCCTTGCTCAGGCTATGGCTGTGTCCGCAGATGGTGTGACACTGCAAAAGGTGCCTGACGGCCTGCTGTTTGCTGTGGAGACTAGGCTCAAACTTTCTCCAGGACTCCATTTCTTCCCCTGGACATGATCACCCTTCTCTTACCGGCCTCAGTGGGTGATAAGCCAAGCCCTGTGTCAACAGTGTAGGAACCACTGGGAAAGCATAAGTCAGACCTGGGTCCAAGATTCTCTGCAAAACAAATGTAAGAAGTGTGATGAGGCAGAAGCCTTTTCTGGGATGAGGTGCCCTCCAGAGAAAGGCACAACCACCTCCCTCCTTCCAAATCTAGGCCCCGGGGTGCAGTGTGGGGAGCACAGGCTCCTGAAACCCTGCTCCATCACCACCTTGTGGTGGGCTCGTGAGCATAAGTCAGGTGGCCTCCCTCTGCCACTTCCTTGATAAGTGGCCACTTTCTTACTTGCACCCTCCGTAAAGCTACTGTGATAACTGAATGATGAATCCTGGAGACAGTCCTCACTTTGTAGAATTCAAATATGCATCAGTTTCAGTTACCAGCCTTGAGTTCGAGAACACCAGTCCCCAACAGCAGGGTTTGGATCTCAGCTACCACGTGCCTTCACCATGAGTAACTGCATAAAGCACAAACTTCTCTGCCAGCTCCTCAATTCACAGATCTCTGTAGAAACAGCAGAGGCACATTGTGATCAGTAACCAACGGGATCATTTCTCTCAAAGTGTGCCAGTGACCCCTTCCTCCACACCTGTTACTCGGTTGGTGCACAGGCAGCAAAGCATGTACCTGTGATGTTTCCTGTCACCCAGTGAGAAACCCCTGTGATCATCAAAAGGGGGAAGTGGGCCATGAAAGATGAAAGTGCAGCCAAGAAACAAAAACAATAATGCTGGAAGTGAGATTCAAACCCAGCACAAGTGGAGTCCTAGCAAAATGGCTGGCCGTGGGAGCATGGGTAGTGAAGTGAGGTGCTTCTAGACACTCAAGCAAGCAACAGAGAATCTTAGTGAAGGCAAACTTAGTGATCCCGGTGAGGAGAGCGGTGACAACAAAAAGGATGAAGATGTCTCAGAGGCAGTGACACCAGCAAAACACTTCATGTGAGAGGCCCTCTCAGAAATACTTCACAACATGGAAAGCATGAAAAAGAACATTGGAAGCCGATCCAAACTTGGAAAGAAGTACGACAATGTGGGAAGGCCTAGCAAAGATGTTGACCCTCTAGCATCTGTTTCATGATGATAAGAAGGCCAACACTATTGAAATTTCTCTGGATGGATAGGTTTTTTGTTTGTTCGTTTGTTTGTTTAAGATTTTTATTTATTTATTTGAGAGAGAGACAGTGAGAGAGAGGAGAGGGGAGAAGGTCAGAGGGAGAAGCAGACTCCCTGTGGAGCTGGGAGCTCGATGTGGGACTCGATCCCAAGACTCTGGGATCATGACTTGAGCCAAAGGCAGTTGCTTACCCAACTGAGCCACCCAAGCACTCAATGGATAGGTTTTTTAAAATAAATAAAATGTGAATTCTCAAAGTTTCTAATTTAAAAAGAGAAAAAAACATCTGAGAGTGAGTGAGCCAGTGTGTGCACACACTTGGAGGAAGTGCAGAGGATGAGGGAGAAAGAAACTCAGGTAGACTCTGAGCTGGGTTTGGAGTCCAACTCAGGGCTTGATCTCACGACCGATGAGATCACAAACTGAGCTGAAACCAAGAGATGGCTGCTCAACTGACTGCACCACCTAGGCGCCCTGAAGTTTCTAATTTTTTTTTTTTAAGTGTGCATTGTTTCTGCTCTAGAGACAATGAACCACTTTCTCTCTCTCTCTTTTTTTAAGATTTATTTATTTATTTATTTGACAGACAGAGATCACAAGTAGGCAGAGCAGCAGGCAGAGAGAGAGGAGGAAGCAGACTCCCCATCGAGCAGAGAGTCTGATGTGGAGCTCCATCCCAGGACCCTGAGATCATGACCTGAGCCGAAGGCAGAGACTTTGACCCACTGAGCTACCCAGGCACCCCAGTTTCTAATGTTTTAAGTCACAATGAAATGACAATGTACTAAGTAAATATCGTTCTACTATTTTTTTCCACTTCAGTAAACATTTATAACTGACAGAGTGTTCTCATAATCTTAAGAAAAATGTAAGGATCACAGAACAATGAGACTTGCTCTGGTGACTCTTCAGTTCTCTGTGCAGGGCCCCTGGGTGGCTCAGTAGGTTAAATGTCTGACTCTTGGTTTCGGCTCAGGTCATGATCTCAGGGTCATGAGACAGAGCCCTGCACTGGGCTCTGCACTCAACATGGCGTCTGCTCCTGATTCTACCCCCTCCGTCTCCCTCTCTCTCTCTCTCTCTCTGCTCCTCTCTCTGCTCATGCTTGCATGCTCTCTCTAAAATGAATAAATACATAAAATCTTAAGAACAAATCATTTCACAGGGTTTCCGCTTCCATTGTCCACCTTACAATCGGCACTACTGTGCAAAGTGAGGACAGCCTCCGTGTAAAGATAAATTCTGATTGACGGTGGCTGCCCTTGGAATTACACCAGCTGGGGAGTTCGGGGGAGCATGGTGCTCTGACTCTTCTTCTACCCTTTCTACTCACCCTGCAGACAGACACAGCGGCTGAGGAAATTCTGGGAAAATAAGTTATAACAACCAAGAGGTAGAAGGGTCCTGAGCTGGCAAACTTACCCAGAGAACTTTCTACGTAGAATAAGCAAACAACTGGTCAGTGGCCACAGGCACCATGGTTAATAAAAACGGACACATGCTCCCGGCATCTTCCAAAATACTTCTAAGATACTCGACGTTTGGTAGAATCTTCAAATCCCACACTGAATCTAACTGACATTAGGAGAGATGAAGTTTCTGGGTGGGCTCAAGAGCCTGAGCACAACTTCGCCCTCACCTATCTGTCAAGAGAAGAGGTCTGCAGCGGGTGGTAAGAGACCCAGAGCACAGGCTGTTTCCGAACTTCCAGCTGCCTCTCGTTTCTCCAGCAAACCAATCACTCCAAAGCCCTTTTTTACACTCAACTCCCAGCAACCTGAAGGAGCGAGGAGCGGGCTGGGGAGGCAAGGGTTGCCGATAATTTAGAAGACTGGCTCTGTGCCAGACCGCCAGCGTTCAAATCTTGGATCTGCAATCATGTATGTGAGGACTTTGGGCAAGTTACTTACCCTCTCTGTGACTCAGTTTCCTCATTTGTAAATTAAAGATAATGGTAGTGCCTTAGTCCAGGCTGCTGTGACAAAACTACCATAGCCTGGGTGGTTAAAACCACAAACACTTATTTCTCACCATTCTGGAAGCTGAGAAGTCCCAAATCCAGGCGTTAGCAGGTTCAGTGTCTGGCAAGAGCCTGCTTCTGGTTCACAGCCAGCCATTTTCTTCCTGTGTCCTCACAGGGTGGAAACAGGCAAGGGGCCTCTCTTTGAGCCCTTCCATGAGGGCGCTGGTCCAATCACCAATGCTCCACCCTAACGACCATATCACCTCCCAAAGACCCCACCTCCAAATACCATCACACTGGAGGTTAGGCTTCTGCATCTGAATTTTGGGGGTGGAGGGAGACACAGACATTCAGCCCATAACGAACAGGATCTACTTCCACAGATGTCAAGTCCACAAGTGATCATCTGTATTAAGTAAGCCCTTTGCACAGTCTCTGGCGTCTAGTCACTGCCCTATGAGTGTTTGTTTTATTAGAAAGCAATTAGTTAAAAGAAGAAAAGCCCCAGAAGATTCCCATTTACGCAGAAAGCTCCAGAGCATCAGGTTTTTAGCATTATCCAAATAAAGGAATTCTATCCTTAGTTGCATGGTTCAGGGAATTTGTGTTGCTGGTATAAAGAAGTGAGCATTGAACAAATTGTCCATCAGCCGGCCTCTGTGGTTCTGGAGAAACTTCACTGTTATGCACCTCATGGGCTGTCACTACCTCCTTGCTGAAACTGACCATTGCCTCTGAATGAGATGCTATCGAGTAAATTCTTTATGATACGAAGGAGCTTCCCTTAATCCCTTCCCTTCATCTCCACCGACAAAGACTACGATGGCAATTGTTTTATTTTCTAGGGGTGGCGGCGTGAAGATCCTCTCATCGGTGGCGTGTTTTTTGTCAGAGGGCTGGCTGGGGTTAAGGGTTGGTCTGTGCACAGAGAAGGAGATAAGGTAAGAGCATGACCTCATCTATTACATTCTGACCACCCTGTCCCCCCTTCTGAGCTCTCCCTTCTCCAATCTCTTTATTACTCCTACTCCTCTTTGGCAGTCAGCCTATAGCACAATTCTGCCCATGGTTGTCCATTCAGGTAGATGTTCCATCCCATGGGGGTAAAACGCCATCTTTCCCAGTCTTAGCACTCATGCAAGGAACTCTTGGTAGCTGTGAGTAGTGAGTACGTGCCGACTAACTGAGAGCAGGGACCTCTTGCGGGAGCAGGATGGAAGCTGTTGGGCTGGGAACAGTCTGGAGGGGAGGGTGAGGGCTGTACACATCTGTCTCATTTTTATCCCTATCACTGGCAGTCAGGAGAGTTTACTGCCTCCTGCAGGGTCTGCTGGGAGTGTATATTGGGTGACATAAGGGGTCTTCCAAGAAAGAAAGTTGGTAGAGCAGTCTTGCATGTTCGGGACACAGTGAGAAGGGCGGGCCCCATCGCTCTGAAGACCCAGGGCAGACAGGACTGGCTGCATCATTTGCAAGGTCCAGAGCAAAATGAAAATTTGAGGCTCTTGATTCAATTTTTTTTTTAAGATTATTTATTTATTTGACAGACAGAGATCACAAGTAGGCAGAGAGGCAGGCAGAGACGGAAGGGAAAGCAGGCTCCCCGCCAAGCAGAGAGCCTGATGTAGGGTTCCATCCCAGAACCCTGAGATCATGACCCAAGCCAAAGGCAGAGGCTTAATCCACTGAGCCACCCAGGCGTCCCTCTTGGTTCAAATTTTATCGAGAATGTTAAAACTATGGCAGCAGCGTGTTAAACTGAGTGTGGGCCCATCAAAGACCTGTACTGCTCAGGTCTCATGCCACGAAGCTGGCCCTCCTAAAATCCAGGAGCTCTGCCCAGTCTGGGCATGGAACATTAACTCACTGCCCCTAAACTCAGTACCCTTGGGACTTCAGGGTAAGGGAGGAAGGAGCTGGACACTCCTGGCTAAGGGCAGAAATAGGAAAAAAAAAAAAAAAAGAGTGCTGGCAAGACTAGCATATTGTGCCTTCAGGAGAGGCCCCAGCAGCCCCACAGACGGAAATGTTGAACACAGAGTCTCTGTTTATCTCGCCCCGTTGTCACATAGCATGACTAAGGCCCGTCTGCAACTCTGCCCTGGCCACGCTGGGGAGGGATATGGCCGCTCTGACAATATTGACTTCTCTGTTGCCCTGGGGAACTCTAAATTCAGAGAATGGGGGTGATTTTTTTCCGAGGGCTCCACCCTTGTGAGCAGCGTCTTTCTCCCACTGAGAGAATTCAAGAGGGGGCTGCGAGTCACCTGTGGGAGAAGACCCGGGGAGACCCACGACCTTCAACATTTTACCCCGGCCGAGGACGAGGAGGAGAGGACAGTTGCACTCAGCTCAATTTGCCCTCCACCTTCTAGCTCCGGAGAGTTTTGTCCTTTCCCCTGAGCTCTTTCAGCTGAGAACAGGGTCCACACCTTCCCTTTCATCTCTGCCTGCTGCATGCTTGGTCTGCGAGGACTCCGCTCACAGAACAGAAGGGCAGTGGGGCGCACACGTGCTAAGTGCGTCCTCCAGCATGAGTTGGGCCAAAGTTGGCACAGGATGGAGGGGTGAGGGGCTCTGCTCCTCCTGAGAGCCCTCTCATCCCCAGCTCTTCAAGGCAGAAGAGCCGACTGGAGTTCAAGTGTTGACTTTTGGCAAACACTTCAGGAGCAACGAACGCTTACTTAACAGCTTTGTGAAACTCCTCACAGAGGCACCGAGGTTTTCCTAAGGATTTAGTCTGTTGTGAGTGTGTAACACCTAAGAAAACTCTGCTTTTGAGGGTGATGTTCCAGAAAAGCCAGATAATACCAGGGAGATGGGCCTTCTGTCGGCAGGAGCCTAGCAAAGAGATCATCCTTTGGCTTCATACCGATACTTCTGCTCTCTTTACACCCGTGGCAATGCATTTCCTCCGGCATGATTTCTCTCTGTCAAATGTATCAAGCTTACATTATTGCAAAGATTGTGCAGGGTTTATCTTTTATCTTAGTTACGTGAGCTGGTATAGCTACCATAAAAGAGAAATAAAAGGAAAGTAACTTATTATAAATTAAAATATTACTATTTTGTTCTGTTTAGTACATATGTTTGTGTTATATATATTATAAAGCTACACATGTTAGGTAGGTTAATGTTGTATAATTTATGTTATGTAATTATATATTATATAGCTATAGTATATATTCTGTTGATTTCTGTTACTTAAAAGTAATTTAGGGCTCATTTTTTCAGTCTTCTGAATACCCAGATCCTTCTGTCCTAACTGATCTAGATACCTGATATCCTCACATGCGTGGAAATAGCGTCTAATTCAGCTGGTGGCTTCATCAGACCACTAGCCATTCTACCTTTTTACAATGGGATGCAATCACACCACACCTTATTTCAGCCAATTATCATTTGCTCTGTATCTTTGCAAATAAGCTACTAATACACATTTTATTTGCAAGCAAGATCGGCTGCAAACTACTTGAAACTTTGATGAAGTTGGGCAGGTAATAGAGCACATATCTCAAAGGCGTCCATGATGATCCCTGCCTTCTCCAACTGTCTTAACCAACTTACAGAACTGAGTAGTAAACGGAACTTCCTACAGGGCCAACCAGCATCACACTCCACTGCTTTCTGTAGCGACTTGACTTACCGGTTTTCAGGCTTGGAAGAAATGGGAAATTTTCTTAAAACTAGGCATGGTATCCATGATTCCCAACTTACTCCTCTCCCTTTCTCACAACTTCCGAAACTTTTTTCTCCCTGATACCTTCCTCCTCAGTTTAGAGACCTCACTTACAAGCAGATACAGTGAGATTCAGGGTGACCTCTCAAACATCAACCTTCTCTTGTTTCCTGGCTGACAGTAGCAATCCCCCCGAGACAGAAACTCAAAATGGCTACCTATGCTGTGGTCATGTGACCCAGTCCTGACCAAGCGGACCTGGGTGGAAGTTGGCCGACGGCTTCTGGGAAAGATTTTTCTCCTCAAGAGAAAAGCAAAGAGAAATGGCAGTTCCTGCCTTTGGATGTGGGGTGTGGTGAATAGGAAAATCCACGTGTGGAAGTTCAGGGAACAGAAAAATGGGAAAAGCTTGAATCTTACCGTTATGGCTGAGTCTCTGCATTCACCCATCATCCTGCTTGTGCCCGACCTTTCACTTTCTTCCTATGCGAGCTAGTGAATGCCATGTTCTTGAAGCTGCATCTAGTTTTGTTATGAGTTGAGAGCATCTCTCCCTAACTAATACAATTTACTAATTAACAATACATGTAATGGATGAAGAATCTTGGATCAGGTATTTGTGGGAAATTCAAAAGAAACAGAAAATGTCTTTACTTTCTTTGGAGAAATTATAATCTAGTTGACAGAAACAAAATACACCTGCTAGTACAAACTGAAAATTTCTGCCCAGCACCTTGTGCTCACATGCAAAGTACTATGGTATAAGCTAAAGGCAAATTGCAAATTTCTGCAAGATTTACTTAGATTCTCCTTTCTCAACAAGATATTTTCACACCATTAAGAGTGAACCAAAGAAAAATGGAATATAAAACATGGCTCCTTTTTTTTTTTTTTTTTTTAAAGACTCTGCTTAGAAATCAATGTTGCTCCCTTTGAAAGCCATATACTCTAGGGTGGTTTTGGGAACCTCTGGGACATAAAATATTTCTCGGAAACAGGAACTCCCCCTATAAAGCCTGCAGAACGAATACTCTGCTGCTGATGACTGATTTGGAATATGCAAGCAATTTGCCTCTTTAAGAATTTATTATCAGCAGGTTAATCTATAACATCTAGAGGGTAAATCAGGTAGGTTTATGTTTTCTTAAGTTCGATCTGTGGCTAAGCAATTAATCTATGTTAGCGCAAATGCCAACTTGATGGTCAAAAATAATAATTGTGTGCCTTTCAGTCTTCCCAGAGGTCACTTCCATTAGGCATGTTCTGAAGATGGTAACAGCGTGTACCTGTAGGTTTGTGTCATGTGTCAGCAATGATGGTGGCCATGGTGACTCAAACTCTCAAGTTTTAGTGCAAGAAGCATCCTTTGGAAGATAAACCAGTTGGCTGGCCTTCACATGTCTTCCCAGAATTACCATGAAATAAGACTACCACCTGAATCCGTCTAGAAAAGTTGTAGGGGGTCCAACCTCTGGAGGGCACCCCTACCTCAAAGTGCCTTGGGACTTGAGAGGCACCCCACATCCTGTTGAGGAGGAAGTGAGAATAACAAGGCAAGGTTTATGGATGCTGGTACTTCCATTGTGCTGTGCTAGAGAAACACAACTGTAGAATACAAACCAGGATGACTTCTAGAACCTTCCACAGATCCCTTTGGTGCTGCCTCAAGTGCAAGTTCCTCATCTCAACTTTCTAGCCCCTCTGCCCCACCTTTAGTCCCACATGTCTCCTACAGTCCTGAGTTTCCTCTCTTTAGAGATGTCTTCTGGAGTGGGCGTGACCATTTCTGCTTCCCCACTTTTGCTGCTTGGAATGCTCTCCCGCCTCCCATTTTCCTTCTGCATCCCTCCTCTCTGCTTCTTCTTTCCTGCCTGGTTCATGCCCCATCTCTTACAGGACTGTCCAGCCCACAACGAATTCTCTCTCCTTATAATAATAGTAATTCCCATGCATTGAGCGTGCAGGGTATGCGAGAGAATTCACACCTACTATTGCTTATCCTTGCATTGCAGGTAGGTAAGTTGAGGAAATTGAGGTCCTAAGTAGTTTTGAGCATCTTGCAAGAAATGACAGAAGTCAAAAGTGGCTAAGCCTGGTTTCCTCCATCAGGGCTAGCCACATCGAGCTGTTCCCAGTCTTCCACCCTGCCCAGTTACATCAGCCCCAGTACCTCCCACCCATGCAGTTGTGCCTGCCTGGAGAGAGAATAAATAGAGTTCTAGCCTCCCACATGCTACATGCTCATAGGTGATAGGCAAATACTGTGCTATGGTAGACTCTCCATACACGGTTTCCGGGCATCCCCATCTTGGGACCTAGTACAGACTGTGCAAAGGGTATTTGGTCATGCAGCCCAAGGAGTTGGATAATTAGAGCTCTCTGCAAAATGGTACATGGATTGTATTGTAGACGTTCCACCTGTCAGAGCTAAAGGACCCAGCCTACTCAGAATGGAATGAGATGAAAATCAAAGAAGGGTGGATAACATTCATCAGAGGCTGGGGAGAGGCTGCAGGACTCACGGATTAGAGGATAAAGGGTTAAAGGGAAGAGGATTCATGGTAATCATTTGATTTCCTCAGGACAAAGAGAGGTAGCACCCCCAAAAGCTATGATCGAAGGACCTGCTGATCTTCAGTGGATCCTCATGATCTCTTGAAGAGCTGGGGGACGGTGGAATGGGCAGAAGCGGTTCATCTGTTCCCACCCTACTAGAGACTCAGAGCGAAACTCAACCTGAAAAAGAAGGGTTGTTGGGGCTTTACTGGGTGAGCTTCCCGTGAAGCAATCTGTCTTATCTGGTAGACCACTGAGGGGTTAGCTCAGTCAAAAGGAGGTACACCTTTGATCATCTACCAGCAGGCTAATTAACTGAGGTAGAACTTTCATGGTAGAAAATGTACAGAGGCAAATGATTCTCATCTCTAGAGATCAAATACATTTTGTCCACTTGAGATACAATTATTTCATCTCTACTTGAACTTCTTCTCTCCCTTTGCTGCCCAGGAGGGATGGCACCAACGCCTCATTCCACATAGATATATTTTGTTCCCAGAAGAGAGGGAAGATCTTACACAACTAATACTTCATGAGGCTCACCAGCTGCTCCTCTAACCGTTTTACCTGGTTGATTTCACTTCGTCTTCACGATGGTCCTTTGAGGTTGGCGGGATCACTGCTGCTTTCAAGTGATAGATGAGAAAACAGAAATTAAAATGCAGTCATTTGCCCAAGATATGACAGAGCCAGGCTCCCAAGTGGTTTAGATTCAAAAGAACATGGGTAGTTTTGTCTTATTCTTAAATTAATAGTTACTGGAAAATTTTCTAATGACCAATTTCTAATTATCATTTTTTTCCTACTTATCCAAGGTAACTGCAGAGGTGTATGAAGAAAAATATAGACATCAGCCATCATGCCATTTTCACCAAGACTGGCACTGCAAAGACGTTGCCGTCTTTTCCTACAGGCCTTTGTCTCTGTTGGTCTGTTTCTCTCCATCTCTACCTTGGTTTTGCTTTCCTGAGGACTAACCTGACTCTCCCCAGAAATGCCGCTTGCAGTTTGTAGACACACTAAACTCCCTCACTGTTCGTGCAGCGTCGTCTAAACCACCAGACTTAGTGTGACCTTCAGAAATGGCTGGGATTAGAAGTTACTCTGCAGGATGGGGCCCTTGTTGAGTAATATCCATGCAGGGAAATGCCCAGAGAAGTTTTTCAGGCAATGACAGTAATGCTTAGATATTTTTTAAATGTCATATGCACTCTTTAAGTTGTAACTCAAATCCTCCCCGGCGGCTGCAGCTTGAACCCTCAGACTGCAGGGGAGACGGGACATGTGGCTTGGTTCCAGTCTGAAGGCCTTGGCTATCAACAAGAAATTCCCTCCGAGGCAGTCTCAGGCTTTTTAAGGCAGAAGCCAAGAAATGGAATCAGATGATGACATTCGATAATTTTTTTTTTTTTAAAGAAGCACATCCAGAACTATAACATTCTAGACACTCTGCCTTCCCCAAGGAGTACCTTGTCCCCCCTCCCTGTGGTGTCAGGGCCTGTAAACTTGGGGCCTAAGAGCCAAACTCTCAGGCAGAAGACGCCAGCTTTCCCTGCAGCCAATTTAATCTAGAAACGTTTGCTTGAATTACTTAGGCAGAGTTAGATTAAAAATCCTGTGACTGTTTGAACTTGGGCACATTTCGCCAGACTTTCTTGGGGCAAGAAATATTCCGAGGATGCCAAAGGACCAGGATAACGCCTTCTCAAGCCCCCATTCCCCCTCCTGGAAGACTCTACGGTCCATTATTTGATGCTTCTTCTTCTCTTCTTTGAGCCCTTTTCAACATTTATTGATTCTTAGTAAAAGATGCCCCATCGAGGGGCACCTGGGTGGCTCAGTTGGTTAAGCCTCTGCCTTCGGCTCAGATCATGATCTCAAGGTCCTGGGATAGAGCCCTGCATCAGACTCTCTGCTCAGCGGGGAGCCTGCTTCCCTGCTCTCTCTCTCTGCCTGCCTCTCTGCCTACTTGTGATCTCTGCCTGTCAAATAAATAAACAAAGTCTTAAAAAAAAAAAAAAAAAGAAAAGAAAATGCCCCATCGCATTAGTCATCTTTTGAGGGCTGGTGCTCAGCTCTGGATTGAGTGCTCATGGTGGCACTACCTCACCACGATGGCCAGCCAAGGGAGTGAGCGCACAGAAGCCGCTCCCAGTGTTTTGTTTGTTCCTGTGCTAGCTGCAGAAGGGACATTTCTGAACCCAGGTATTCCAAGGAGCTCCCTAGACAGTCTTCTCGGTGCCCTCCCTCCCGCCACAATTTACTTCATTCGATCCTTACAATTCTCTACAAGGTACTGTCACCCCATTAACAAAGGAGGAAGCTGAAACTCAGAGAGGCAGCCGAGTTTTGCCAAAGGTCCCTGAGTGAGCAAGTGGTAAAAACAGGGCTGGAAATGAGCTTTTGTGACCCCAAGCCCAGTGTGCTTGCTTGATATGACAGCTGTTTTCACTTGGCCACAATTATGGGGCTGTGGGAAAACCTGCGGCCATGCGTGTGTGTGGGAAGGGGGCCGACGGTGGCTTTGCTGGCCTCCCCCCGTGTGCCTCAGTCCCCCTGCCCACCGAGCCCAACCCAGGTGGGGCTCCACCACATTCTTCTCTTGGAGTTCTTTTCTTCTCCTCTCCCTGCCCCCTCACCTCCCTACCAAATACACAAAGGACCCCAGGAATAAAACGCAACAGAAAGCAAAGGTTAGAAATTGAACGCCACCCCTCCTGAAGCCAGGAAATTCCAGAGAAGGGGTTCTCATGGCAAGGGGACTTCAAGTTACATATTCTGCGTCTGGCTAGCCAGTCGTGCTGTTCAGTGTGAGGCTTAAGATGGGGTCTGCCTGTGCCACGAGGCTGCCTCCGGGGCTCTCACACTCATATCAGATCGCAGGCAGGCTGTACTGCGGATTAGCTGTGAGATTTGCAAATGTATGGTTTACAATGTGGTAAGAGCCTCACAGCCTGGGAGCCAGCTCTCAGAGTGGTTCCTGCAGCCATGCTGGTGTTTGGGGGGATTTGCCCTTCAAACCTCAAGGCTGCATTAGCAGAGTTGGGGCCTACAGAGCCCTCCTACTACAAGAAGCAGTCTAGAGTTAATTTAAAGCGATTTTCATGAGTCCTCCCTCCTCCCCCACGCAACCGGATGCGTTTCCCTGGGTAGAACCTTGAATGCCTCAGACGTCCAAGTAAGTTCAGAAGTCCAAATAAGGTTGTTGAATCTGAAGATTGGTCTCTATCAGAAGTGGTTTCTTAATCAGTTGTGAGCTAAGTAAGGTTCCTGTGGCCCACCTCGCTCTGGTCTGTGGGTCCCCAGTGGGTGGGCAAAGCACCTGCTCCAAATGTTTTAGGCTGAGCCCCGACTGTCCACGGTCCTCTGGCTCCAAAGCAGGGCCTGGATCCTTCTGTAGCCCACAGCATGGCACAGAACAGACTCTCACAGAGGCCTGCAGAATGGCAGTGAGGAAACCCCAAGTGTTGCTGCAAAATCCAGAGACCATGACTTCCTTCTCTGCTTCCTAAGCTGTCCCTGGTCCCAGAGACAGGCCCCAGGCCTCTACAGATCACTTCTCAAGGACCTTCCACAGCCTGTTTCAGCAAGGGAAGCTGAGTCCAACTCTTGAACAAATCACCAAACTAGCTGCTTGATTTGGTCATCTATCTTGCTTTCCATTCACATACCCTTCTCCCCTCATGACCCCTGCCTTATTTCCCTTCTTGTCCCTTGCAGGTGCCTGGCACCCTTCCCAGGCCAGTCTGCCTTAGACCATACTCTGGGGGAGCTCTCCTCCTCCCCTCCTTGGCCCTCCTCTCAGGCCTCTTGTCAAGCTTCCTTCCAGTTAGCTGTCACTCCCAAAAAGATCTGATAAAATTGAGTAATAATGACAGACATTTTTGTGTTCTCTATCCAAAAAATGTATCCAGCAAATATTCTCTCTTAACTCTCACATCAGCCTGTGATATGATTCTGTTTCACCAGGGATGAAGGAAATAACTGTCTCTCAAGCAGGTGAAGGGATCACACACTAAGAAGTGGAGGGATTTGAACCCAGATCTCCTTGTCCCAAATATCTGGCCCTTTCTGTTACCAGTGGCTTCTTCCTCAGCCCTGCCCTACTCGGGGTTAACGGCTACTCGAGACTTACTCTGTCACTTCCCGCAGTGGGGTTTGTATTTTAGGGCCCAGAACATACACAAGAGGAGTAAGCCAGCATCGGAGAGAGGCTGGTGGGAGAGCCCGGGAGGGCCTTTCTGACTCCCTCCCAAGCAGACCTCAGACCCCAGAGCGGACAGCTCCCACCTGACCTGTTCGAGAGAGAAATGAGTCCTGCTCATGCAAAG